>NW_026652281.1:53693655-53752774 GCF_009828535.3 Hylobates moloch | reverse complement strand
CAAAAAAAAAAAAAAAAAAAAAAAAAAAAGAATATCCCAATAATAGGTTGCTGAACTCATTCTGGATTTAATGCCAAGTGACTGTATTTACCTCCTATTTTCTCAGTATGTTCTGTGACTTTCAAAGCACATATGGAGATGTAAGACTAATACTAATGAGATGAAAAGCTCATTAAGGTGTTAATGAAGATTTTTTTAAGTGCCCAAAGCTAGAAAAGAGAGCACTTCCTTCAACCTCCTAAATTTTCTTGGAGTCATTCAAACGTATAATCAAAACAGGTGGTTTTCCCAGGGTTTCCCAGCTCCTCATGAAGTCACAGAAGCCCCTTTTTGGTTGCCTCAGATTCATGGAGCAACAAGTTAGCACCAGGTATAAGTCCTTTCGGGCAGCAGTGGCCCATGGATACCACTGAAGAAAACTGGTACTGGGTCAAGTACCAAGTATTTGCCAAGGGACTCCACCATTTGATCTACAGGTTCTTTTTGCAATGCCTTATACTAAAATAAATCCCATCGTGCCAGTCAGCAGTTTGAAAGGATTTCATATACTTGCTTTTCCAATTTTCTTTGGTTGTTCCTCCTCAGGAAACATACAGCTGTCTTGCCAAACTTCCTGGACATTTACAAGGTTCATAGCATAGCTCACAGCTGAAGACCTTTCATTCTGTTCCTGTTGGAGAATTTTTGTGGAAAAACCTTCAATTGCAGTTACTATGCAGTGCGCCATGGGAAGAGACACTCCTTTAAATGCACTTCTCCAGCCAAAATCTAGTAAGGTAGCCTGAAATATAAATGTATATGAAGTCATGTTAATCTTAACTCAGCAACAAATGTTTCTATTGGGTTATAGATATAAAATTATTACTTCCATTCAACATGTTGAATATATTCTTTGATATACTGTAAAAGCCATTCTTACAACCTAAAAAATATTACCTAGTGAATAAAGCAATATACAAAAACATATGCATTCTTTACACACAGTAATATACTGACATTTCATTTGAATTCATCAGTAGATTTAATAAAAAACTTTTTAAAAATTTAATCTCTTAAATATAGTTCAATAAAGCCATCTTTACAAGAACAGAAAGTTACTATTTATCACATAAAACAACCTTTAAATTCAATATATTTAATAAAGCCTAAATTAGATTTTTATAGTCTTTTTTATAGTTTATTGTTAACAAGTATTGCAACATAAGGCAGCATTTAATATTCAACCTTTTATTTCTTTTTCACTCACAGAACTCCAGACAAGTCAAAAAATAGCAATAAGAAATAAATTTCTCAGAGAAAACACACCACTGCACTTTCTAGATTTTTACTTGCCTATAATTTTATCTCTCCAGCTGCAAAGTCATAAGCAGCACTACTTTTGTTCCAAGAACGAAGAATTAAAAGAATCTGCACTGTTCTATTGTGGTGGTTGGGGGGGTACTTGGAAGGGAGTAGAAGGGGTTGAGGTACAGTTGAGGGGCTGATGTTTTCTTTTTTCCTTTGGTCTACGGCTCATAAGGCAATATATTTATGAATGTATATTTCCTCCAGGTCTCCTAACGTTCTCTAAAGTTCAAAAGCATTATAGGTAGTAGGCTGAACCTATGCTTAGAATTCAACTTTCCCTGTTTTAATGTAACTTTGTTTACAGTAACGTGCCACCTACCCCAACTTCAGAAAACCCTGAGCTCCATGTCCCTGACTGAATCACTTATTTTTCTTCATCTCAGGGGGTTTTTGCTAGAAAAACAACAGAGTCAAATTGTATGATTTCTATGGTCCCTTTTATTTTAAAATTACTGAAATTATGATCATAAGCCTAATTTTCTTATATGTACAACTCATTCAGCAATAATTTATTTTTTTACATATACTGTACAAAGTAATAAAGGTGATTCATTTTTTAGAGCTAAAATTATATGATTCCATGACTCTATAATCAGAAACATGGCTCTTGCTGTCATTACGCTCATAACTAAATTTCTGAAGATTATTTGGATCTCAAGCATCAGAGGGCCTAAAACACATCTCTCTTATCTCATATTTGCATAAAATTCATCAAAAATGGGCCGGGCGTGGTGGCTTATGCCAGTAATCCCAGCACTTTGGGAGGCCAAGGCGAGCAGACCACTTGAGGTCAGAAGATGGAGACCACCCTGGCTAACACAGTGAAACCCAGTCTCTACTAAAAATACAAAAAATTAGCCGGGCATGGTGGCATATGCCTGTAGTCCCAGCTACTAGGGAGGCTGAGGCAGGAGAATCGCTGGAACCTGGGAGGCAGAGGTTGCAGTGAGCCGAGATCGTGCCACTGCACTCCAGCCTGGGTGACAGAGTGAGACTCCATCTCAAAAAAAAAAAAAAAAAATTCATCAAAAATTGAATCTACTCAACTGATATAATCTTCTTTCTTATAAGAGAACTTGGAAGTGGCATAGTTATAGCCCTGTGCTATGACAGTAATTCCCTGGGACACATTTATGAAAAAAATGTAAAAATAAAACTACCTCCATGAAAATTCAAACAAAAAAATTCTGATTTTTGTTTTCTCCATCACGGCATGTCTATTTACTAAAGTCATTCATTTATTCATTCAAGCAAATATGTCCTGGTGGAAAATGTCATTAATTGCCATGGCTGTATTGAATTAAAAAAAATTTCTTTTGTGCAGTGAAAGTTACCTTTGACCATGATAATATATATGTAATTATAATATGTTGGCCTATCTGAATTCTCTTTTCAAAATATAGAAAAACAAGTACATTAACAGCTGCTCTTAAAAAGAAAACTGAAGGCCTGGCGTGATGGCTTACGCCTATAATCTCAGCACTTTGGGAGGCCGAGGCAGGCGGATCACCTGAGGTCAGGAGTTCGAGACCAGCCTGGCCAACATGATGAAACCCTGTCTGTACTGAAAATATAAAAAATTAGCTGGGCATTGTCGTGGGCGCCTGTAATCCCAGTTACTTGGGAGGCTGAGACAAGAGACCCGCTTGAACTCGGGAGGCGGAAATTGCAGTGAGCTGAGATTGCGCCACTGCACTCCAGCACAGGTGACAGAGTGATACTATGTCTCGAAAAAAAAAAAAAAAAGAAAGAAAACTGAAAACCTTTACTTATTCAAACCTCCTATAGTTTATTTGTTCTTATGAAATATAGTTTGCTTACTTCTACTCTTCTCATCTAATATTTGGCATCATACATATTCCATTTAGACTAGAGAACACTTACTAGTTGTTCCAAGAAAAAAGAGAATCACATGGTTTTCTCTTCTATGCACAAAGTACATAATCTGTTGAATCTCTATTTCTATTATTTAGTGCTAATTTCTTAGTACTGATTTTGATTTTTGGTTAAAGCATAATGTAGAACTTAGGATTTTCCCGATTATTAAAGGCCAAAACTCTGTTAAAACTATATGTTGTTTTGTCTCTTTAAATATTTACCTAGTGTATCAGTCAGGGTCCATTCGAAAAACAGAAACCACTCAAGATTTTTCAAAAGGAAGAATTTTAATGTAGAGTTTTGGTTACCTACATGATGGAAGATTTGAGAAGTCAAACGTGGACTGTGAAGCAGGCCAGATATTAATAGAGCAGGAGGCCACAACCACCCCTAGGGCTGGAGGAATTTATAAAAGGGACTAAGTTATGGAAGAGTAGCTCCTGGGGCTACCAGTCGAAGCTAAAGCCCAAGCAGACCTGCCAGGTGGAACTGAAGTCATGCAGGGCAGGCTGCATGGGGGGAACAGGGCTCAGGGTGGAGATAAAGGTGTCACAGCCATTATCAGAGATGCTCCTTAAGACAGAGAGAGGAGAAGAAACGCTCTGGTTTCTCTGCAACTCCTATGCTCCGTCAATGCCTTCCATGAGGTCTTCCATCAATGCCTTTAATTAGCTAAACCATCCCAGAATCCAAAAGCAAGGAGGCCTGGAAAGTGTAATTCGCTACAATCTAGAGCAGAGCAAAGAGTGGCAACGGGTTTTGGGACCAAACAATTACAGGATAGGGATCAAAAATATGAGGCCAGTTCAGATGATTATTTCCTTTTCCTTTTTAATCTCCATTTTCTCACTTTTCAACAATTATCTATAGCCCACATCCTCTAAGTGCAGACCCTGAGTCAGGATGAGAACAAAGATCTCTTGACTTCCGTCTCTCTATTCCTCCCATGGGATAGATTTTACAAGAAGAAAGCATCCCCACTGAATTGAATTTTCATCAAAAACTTATAAGCCAATTATCAATCCAAAATTGAAAATTTATCTTTTTGTAGCAAAGGGTAAAACTCAAGACATTTTGATTCATAATGGATTCACAGGCATATGATGATGATATTATATGTGAATTATAAAACACATTTTTTTCCTTCACTTACCTCTTTTCCTGGTAGCAATTGCTCTGAAGGAATATTGGTTTCATTTGCTCTAGGTTTTTCTATTACAACTTCTCTATTGGATTTCTCCAAAATTCCTAAGCATAGAAAAGAAAACAAACACGCTAATATATATTGTTTAAAGGGCATACTAGATGTGATTTATAAATTCAGGTAATTATTAACTATGTAGAAAAGCTCTATCCACAGTACATACATACATATACACATCCACAAATAACAATATATAGAGAATATAGTCAAAAAGATGCAGGCTGACATCACCATCACAATAATGACAGAATCAAGATAGATAGAGTCCTTTCCCACATACAACTTGATGAAATCTACATCCCAATTACATTCATGTTTGATGTACACAAACATATAATCTTCAAAATAAAGATTTATGTCATTAGTTTATTTTCATGTTGATAATTTAAGAGGACAAAATAGATATTATTTCCTTGTTCATTTAAAAAGTTAATTCTAAACTACTACATTTTTAAAATGGCGGTATTTCCTAGCATGTTAACTTCAAACAAAGAAGAAAAATACATAAACATCAGCATAACGAGAAAAATTATACCCTTAAGCATATCAGTGATTCATTTAAAAAACACAAACTCTGAGACAGGCAATAAAATAATCCCTAGCTCTGAAAATGGAAATATTTCCACAAATTTTGTTTTTTACAATTAAGAAACTCTTTTCCATGGGAAAAAAATTTGATCTATAAAAATGTAATAAATAACTACTCCAAAAATACATCTTTCTACTTTTCCATTAAGATTAGATTAATGATAATTTGATTCAGTATGAATAATTTGTTTACCTTTTTTTTGGCTTAGACATGGTATATGATGATGAATTCTATGTTATGATGTAACTTTTCTTTTTTTCCCCATGATTTGCCAAGAATCAATTTCTTTATGCCTGGGCAAAGCAAATTTCAAAATCTAACTGACTTTATCAGTAGAGACTCTGACCAATAGAGTCATCTAGTAGATGCATGTTTTCTTTTCCTAAATGTGGCTCTATGAACTTAAGTGTGAATGATTTCTAAGGAATACAGTTGATGAAATAAAAGTGTTTTGTTCTGATGTTAATTTCAACCGTCTTGTGTATAAAGTGTATTAAAGGTAAAAATTCCATTTGGTTGGCAATAACATCACTATTTTGGGAAATTTTATCAGAGTTTATATATTCTGAGGAAAAGTTTTCATCAACTCTAGCATTTCTTAATCATCTCTGGATTTGTGAACACTCTAAGAACATGATTAAAGTGACAGAACACTACAAACAAAAATGCATAAGATGACTGTATGGCAGGCACACGTGCATCACACACACACACACACACATACACACACACACACACAATTGGGGATTCCCAGGCCCTCTTGTAAATCTCATTAATTAATCCAATGGACTGCAGTTTAAGAATCCTGTTCCATTTCTTAAGACACATCACAACATAGAGAAGGTTTTAGACCCAAACAGTGTTATACCATTTAACTTAAAATGATTTTTTATGGCTTGCATTTTATGATGTATTTTCAAGAAGACAGTGTTACAAATAAGGATCACTTCTAATTGAAATAAAATCCGATTAGTCAAAGATTTTTAAATAAAGAAAAAGGAAATTATAAGCCCATTAAAAGAAAATATGGAAATTTTTTAAAAGATCCACATAGAGAAGACTTTTCAGGACACAAAATGCAGAAACCATAAAGTAAGCCTGCACAACAAAAACACCATCAACTGTCAAAGTAGATATGACAAGCTGACTTGCCAATCTTTCTCAAAATGTCCACTTTCTGAAAATTAATAGTTTATTTTTTAGCAAAGTTTTCAGTTTACAAAAAAATTGAGCAGAAAGTACAGAAAATTCACATCTACTTCCTCCCTGCCCTCAGTTTCCTCTACTGTTAACACTTTGCAGTATATGGTAAATTTGTTACAGCTGATGAACAAATATAAAAATATTATTATTAACTAAGTCTACAGTTTACATTAGGGTTCACTCTTTGTGTTGTGCAATTCTGTGGGTTTTGCCAAATGTATAATGTCATGTACCCCCCATTTCTCTGTCACACAGAATAGTTTCCATGCTTTAAAAATTCACTTTGCACCACTCATGCATCCCTCCTCCCCATACCCCCACCCTGGTACCCACTAATCTATTTGCTGTCTTTATAGTTTTGCCTTTTTCATAATGTCATATGGTTGGAATCCTATAGTATGTAGCCTTTTCACATTGGCTTCTTTCGCTTAGTGATACGCATTTAAGGTTCCTGCATGTCTCTTAATGGTTTGACATCTCATTTCTTTTTATCGATGAATAATATTCCATTGTATTGATGTACCACAGTTTGTTTATACATTCACCTACTGAAGAACATTTCAGCTGCTTCCAAGTTTTGGCAGTTATGAATAAAGCTGCTATAAACATTCCTGTGCAGGTTTTTGTACAGATGTAAGTTTTCAACTCATTTGGATAAATACCTATGAGTGCAATTGCTGGATTGTATGGTAAAACTATGTTTAGCTTTGTAAGATACTGCCAAACTGTCTTCCAAAGAGCCTGTACCATTTTGCATTCCTAACAGCAATGAATGAGAGTTGTTCCACATCCTTGCCAGAATTTGGTGTTGTACGTGTTTTGGATTTTAGCCTTTCTAATAGGTGTGTAGTGTCATCTTGTTTTAATTTGCATTTTCCTAATGACATGATGTTGAGCATCTTTTCATATGCTTATTTGCCATCTGTGTATCCTCTTTGGTGAGGTGTCTGTTCAGATCTTTTAATGAATTTTTAAATTGGGTTGTTTGTTTTCTTGTTGAATTTTGAGTTCTTTGTACATTTTGGATACAAGTTCTTTATCATATATGTGTTTTGCAAATAGTTTTTTCTTAGTTTGTGGCTTATCTTTTCATCCTCTTTATGATCATGCCTGTTTATTTAGCAATTCTACTTTTGAAATTTACCATCCAGATATAGTTGTGTACATAGAAGAAATAGTTAAGGAAATTTGCCATATCATGTTTTGTGGTAGCAAATGAAGAGAGAAAAAAATCCTAACTGTCCATCAATGAATAACTGGTTAAATTATGATACATGCACCAATGGAAAACTATTCCTCTAGTAGAAATAACGAGGTGTTTCTACATTTTCTAAATTGTTATAAAAGAGAATTTCTACATAGTATGACAAGATTTTTAGTTATTTTTAACATGGAGATATATATGAAGTAGTTACTCTTTCATCCTATTTAAAAGTTTTCAGTTTTTTAAAAAAGAAAAAATAATAAAGATCAAGTTGTTAATGACAAGAAGGGACAACAGTTGGATTCTTAATGTCACTTTACTTTTCTATAGATAGCTCATTTAAAAGGTATTTACTTTGGAAAAATAATACTAGATTGAAGTATAAGCTTTGCAGTTCTGTTTCTGGAAGTAACTGTCTGCTATTGTGTAGCTATAGTTTAAGACTTACAGAAAAAGTTAATTATCTTGTATTTATCATTTCACTCCCAAATACATTATGTTTATTCACTCAAAGTAATGTGCTCAGATGTTTATACAAACCATCTGCCTATATTCAAGATGACTAAGGAAAAAAAGAAGCTTCCCAAGACTTCTCTTGCTGGTGAGCAATTCCACAGTAAGATATAGAAAATGAACTATGAAGCAATTATGATAGCCTTTAAAATACAATCCCTCTCCCCCAAATTAAGATGTTTTAAAAAAACTTAATTCTGTACAGGGAAGCAAAAGTTATCATCTTTAGATAGGATTACTAACACGGAATCTACACTAATATGATATATTCCGGATTTAACAAATTGTGGCATTTTTACATTTGTTTGGAATTCAAAATGGTCAATTTTGAAATTTGGCAATGTAAATTTCTATGAACTCTAAACATTTGATGAATTATTTCATATATTTAAAAAATATATTTAAAATCTATACACTTATTATCATTGTCTAGAGAAGGTAGCCCACTTTCGGCTCATCACTATAAAATACAGTTATTTGCATGCAGTCAATACTGGTTTCTTTAAAAGCATGCCTAGATTAAGAACCTCAGAAGAGTGCAGAGGGTCACAAGAATGCCAGCTGCTCAACAGCTTCCCCTACAGAGTTCTCTGTGGTTAATTTTATACTTCTGGTTAGTTTCTACACTGCCGCTTTCTTTCATAGAGAGTAGAGGTTGGCAGTACTTCCCTGTGACATCCACTTTCACACCCAAATTGGTGTTCATAGGTTCCCATTGTGTGCACTACAAAGCAACTTGCCTTGTTGGCAGCTCTAAGTGGGAACTACAAGTCTTTCTTTTCTTCACTGTTCTTTTTCTGGCTCACAAGCAACCTCCCACCAAAAGCTGAATCTGTAGAAGAGACTACATCCAAGAGATAATACCATGAAAAAGTATGAAGAGAAACCCAGGTGGCCACCTTGCAAATTTCCAATGTGGAAGCCTTCGACCTCTCTGCCCAAGAAACAGCTAAAGTCCTAGTGTAATGAGCTTTACAAACCCTAGGAGCCTCTTTACCTTAACTACATACGCCTCCCTAATACAATCCCTTAACCATCTAGCTAAGGAACTCTTAGAAGCCATTTGACCCCTCTTAAGACCCCCTAAGAGTACAAACAATCTTTCAGAAGATCTGAAATCTTTGATTCTTCTGAGACAAACCCTAAGTGTTCTTCTTACATCCAATTGAAGCAGCCATTGCTCTTTGTCATTGCTGGGGCTAAAGAAAAATGAGGGCCAAGAAGCCTCCTGGTTTAGATAAATCTCAGATGCCACCTTTGGAAAAATTGAGGAATTGCCCAAAGAACAACTTTATTCCAAAGAAGCATTAGAAAAGCCCCATAAATCAAATCCACGGCCACTCCATAAGACATCATCACCTAATACAGTAAGGCACCACAACAGTCAAATAATGTCCTTCATTTTTTGAAGTGACAAAAATAGAAAACCATCAAATCATGACCAAACAAAAGCAAACAATGATAAAATATCTTTTCTTTCTCAGAAAATATTTATTGTATCTCTACAAAATCTCTTGTCTACAATCAAATTACTGAGAGAATGGCCAATTTGGCTAAGTCTACAATATAATAGTAAACATCAAAGTAAAAAGTAAAATATTTGGTTAATCATTTTTATATTTTCTCTATGTGATGTTAAGTGTCTGGACATTTTTTAAAAATCTGCACAATGAAAAAAAAGCCCTCACTTTTCATCTGTTCATATGTTTGGGTTACATAGACATCGTAGGCAACTCTTTCCAAGATCTTTATTAGCAAAATATGCTCCAATCAAAATAAACACGCAGGAAACCAAATGACTTCCTCTCTTTTTTCCCCCTATTCTCTTCCTCACAAGATTTCTAAGCAAAACATTAACTATCAGGAATACCCAATAGTTAAGATATAGTTGGCTTCCTTAATCATCCATTTCAAGGAGTCTTTTCCTTCCTGATTTAAGAAACCAATGCTTTTGATAAGAATTGATTAACTTGGATACACTGAATAAAACATTTAAGATTTTTCTTGACAATTTCCCTCAAGATCATTTTTCTCAGGAATCTATTTACATAAAGCTGTGTCGCATTAAATCAATCTTGGGTTTGTGACCAAAATACATGAATTTCAACAAAGAAGACTACATATATCACAAGGAGACGTTCTAGTACTTAGACACTTCTTATACTTGCCCCTTGAAATTCCTTCTACATCCTGTGTTTGATAATCCACAAATGTGTTCATATAGTCCACTATTATTAACATGATATTGAAGTTGCTTTATCTGCCTTACTGCTTATAAGATGACACATTTGCAACAGTATATTGTGGCAAATTATGTATTTGCTCTGTTGACTTTTATTCAAGAATGGTAACCATTGCTCTTAAATATCCAGCATTTGCAAGTGTCCACATTGCCTGACCTTAATCTAATGGAATTGAATCACCGTTTTCAAAATTGTTCTCTTTTTCTCTAAAATCAGCATGCCAAATCTGTGCTTCAATTCTTGGCCATTTCAGTGTTACATCTTTATAATACCTCCTAACAGAATTCTAATTTTGAATTTATGCTGACTTTAAGAAGAATAAAGTTCACATAACTGACTTAATTCCCAAGGGTCTAGCCTAGGACGAATACAAGATGATTCAAAAT
The DNA here is from genome assembly GCF_009828535.3 of Hylobates moloch. Lineage (NCBI taxonomy): Eukaryota > Metazoa > Chordata > Mammalia > Primates > Hylobatidae > Hylobates > Hylobates moloch. The sequence continues at coordinate 53,742,207 of NW_026652281.1, read as the reverse complement.
GGGTAGAAGACTAGGTGTTTTGAAGTTCATTCTGTTTCGTGATGCCTACCTCAGAAAAAATCTGTTAGAGATGTAGATGAGAGATGACAGATCTTAGCCAGGCATAGTGGATGAGTACTAACTCCAATGTCAACTGTTCCAGGAACCAATATGTCAATCAATAATTAGGATATCATATTTCTCTATTCAGATCTCTGTTTGACCTCACAGTCAAACTCCATCTAAAAGACGTTTTAAGGGTCACATTCTCTCCTAAATATACTTTTTCATTCTCTATTTTAATTAATATTCGTATTTTCTGACTTATATTTTTATTACTTTCCCCTTGGCTTTTTTTGGGGTTGGCTTCAGAAATCTATAGTCCATCTTTATTTTTTCTTCAAATTATCTTCAAATTTGAAAAAGTAATCTATGTTATTTTATAATATAACAGTGTTACCTAAATTTCACCTGAAACAAAGAAGGCCAGTAAACTATGTTTAATGTAAAACAAAATTCAACCCTATAACTTTTCTGACATTATTTACATGGGCAAAGTAAGTAAAGGAATACAAGAGTAAACATAAGTGAAAATAATTTTACCAAGAGATTGGTTTTGGGGATTAAATTTTTCAGACTAATTGTTAATCACTTGCTTCCTTCACTTTGTTTTGCAGATGCAGCAAATATATACATATATTTACACTCCTTAGAATGGCATATGGTATCATGTAAAGGAGAACTTTGTATATTTCACTCTGAGGAAAATGAAAATTTTTATAAATATAGATATGATAACAGAGAACATACCTCAACCATTATACCTTTGAATTTTACCTTTAATGTTGGAAATATTATTCAGTACACACAGCATGGCTTTTTTCAAAGAGATTTTGTTAAGACTAAACTAAGAACAACATATTCCATAATTATAATTACTATTTTAACAACTCACATTTATTGATCATTTATGATATACTAGACATTTTCTTAGGTATTTTATTTTCACTGTCATTTAATTCTCACAACCCTATATAACATTATAACATATTGAAATCTCAAGCATCTAATCCTGAAAGAAAACAAAGAGAAAATTAATGTAGTCCTACATCATTATTTTGAAGGTGAGAAAATTCAGGTCTAAGGAGACTAAATGTTCTGCTCAAGATCATCTGGGTGCTAGGAGCAAAAGAAAAGATACTAGACCACCCAGTCTGCTTATTCTTTCCATAGGCTAGTGGTGTGTCTTTGAAAAGAAAAATTGATCTAATTTTAGCTAAAAATCATCCAGAATTGATGTATGGTGCTTTGTCAATTAGAATTAAGGAACTTGCCAAGCATGAAGGATAAAAATGTATGCATTTTTATATATAATGCATGGTGTGCATTACACTGAATGCTTATTTAAAGAATTCTTTCATGTGTGTTTTTTTCAAGTAATCGTTTTCTTTCAAAGCAGCAGGAAGCAAAAACACAGAGAAATTATAGATTTACAAATTTAAACAAAAGAGGATATTACCTGAAGTATTCCTGGTTATCTTGAGTGATAAAAGTATTTCGTCAAACAATTCTTGAACACCTTTTTCCAGTTTCATAAAGGATTTTATGAGCTGCGATAAGAATTCAACTTTGTCTAAAGGGAGAGAGAAGTTTCTTCCTTTCTGTGGGCATTCAGGAGTAACTGTGAAAAGAAAAGATCAATACTGTCATACATTTTATTTATCTTCTCAGTAAATATTAGAATGATCTGTGCGATTCCATAAACCATATAAAAACTAACAAGTTCCCCCATAATTAAACCAAATTAGTTCATTAAGAAATAGATATAAAATCTCCTAGGAGTATCTTTTCTTCTGGGAAGCTAGAGATGAATATTCTGTTTCAGGCAAATATAGCAATTAAATAATTAGATTGATTCTCAGAGTTATAAATAGAAATTTTATTTCTTGTAAAATCACATCTTATGCAATTCTGCTTTTTTTTTTCAGTCTGGCATAACTTAAATCTAATGACAGGGAAATATTACACAAACCCAAATTGAGGGACAGTCTACAAAATAACTGGTCTGTACTTTTCAAAAGTGCCATGTGAGGAAGTACAAACGCCAGGAAATGACCTAGTCTAAAGGAGTCTAAATAGACATTAAGTAAAACTGAAATTAATACATAATCAGCATTTTATTTTCATATAAAAGACATTCTTGGGATAATTTGGTGAAATCTGGCTGAAGTCTACTATCCAATGCTATTACTGTATGACTTAATTTCCTGATTTATATAGCTGTATTGTGGTTATGCAAGAGAATGTCTTTGTCTTTAGGAAATACACACTGAAATACACAAGAGTGTCTGCAGACTATTTTCAGTTCAAGAAAAAATAAAATTTTGCAAAGAAGGAAAGAGAGAGAAAGCAAAAGTGGCAATGTGGTCAGATATTAACATTTGGGAAATTTGAATGTAAAGGAATTCTTTGTATTATCCTGGCAACCTTTTTGTAAGTCTGAAATTAAAATAAACATTTTATAAAACACTATATTAAAGATACACTCTTTAAGACCTTATAAGTGTTGTTCCTATCATTAAAAAAAGCAAATTAAGGTAGCTATTGAATTTAGACTACATAATTCATGAAGTCATGTTTAAAAATAACTTCTGTCTAAATAATTGTGATATCTATTATTTGCATAAGAACAATACAACTTAAAGGTTTTTTTTTACCCTCTTATAATTATGCTACTAGTAAATTACGCTACTAGTTTTTTTGCCCTCTTATAATTACGTTACTATCATTTTAATAATATAATAAAATCCCTTTATACTCTTTAAGAGTATGGAGAATAACTCACTTATTTTATGTTCTCAACTCCAATTTGTTGCTTTCATTTTAGATTACATCACTAAATGGTCTTTTTGACCAAGTTTTAAAGGATTTAAAAGAATTCTTTCTTAATTAATGCCTTTTCTTAAAACATATGTAAGAGAGAGCTTGAAGCTTAATCATAAATTGGAAAATTTGTAAACTCCTACAAACTTAGCACAAAATGCCTTTGGAGACAAAATACAAATGCTATTCAAAAACTGTCTAGGGTCTGCCAATTCCATGGGAAAAAAAGATTACCTTCATCACATGGATGTAGAAGGAAGATTCCAGAAATCTAACAATTTTATGGCTAATCTACTTCACTTCAGTGAAACTTTAAAATGTTAGCATCAAACTTGTAGTCCTATAATAGTCTTTCACTAAGGACCAAAAATGTCATGGTCTCTTTGCAGGTACTATGAGAAAGAGCTGTCTACCAACTTAGACTGTAAAATTTAGTACTGTTCTGAAACAGTAGAAAGGTTTTTAAAAACCCGCAAGTAAATACAAAAACTCTGTTTCATCTCTAAGTTGACATTAGCCCAATATACATGAAAATCTAACTCACATCTACTGTTCTTCTATGGGCATGCTAGAGAACACAAGTATGTATAGGCAGCATATACAACTAAGGCTTTGCCAGAAATCTTATGCTGCAAAATGAAAAGAGAACACATATATTATGTTTTATTTAGTTGGTACTTGATTCCCATTTGGTCTATTTGACTTATCTTAAGCTTTGCTCATGTAGATGAGTGGCTAGTTTAATCTTCTAAACTTTAAATTTCCTTTTGGACCTAAAATGTTTATAAACCAAATTTTCAAAGGCTTTAAGAATCCCTCCTGATTCTTTACTAGGAAAGGCCGCTCAATAGCTTCACTAGAAATTAAGCATGTTTAAGAAGTCTTTATCTGGCTCAATTCCAAACTGGAAGTCTTGTGAATGTTTATAAAGTAAGCAAAGAAGCACCCCAAGAAGAATCTTTAAGAGTCAAAATTATATAAGAGTGCTTGCTACTTGTTGACAACTATGCGAGGTCTGAGGATTCTAGATGAAGAGGTCTTACTTTCATGACCTGGATTGAGAAGAATCTTGTATTCCAGGAATATAACAATTGTGAAAGGTAAATATTCTTTTAATTCAGTGAATCTTTATAACTAAATAATGTAAGAGGACAGAATAAAATATATGACCTAAATCTAATCATTTTTTTGTCCCAAAGAACCAATGATTATGGTAGTGGCCCATTAATTAATAGTCCTTATTTCCTATTACTATCAGCTCAGTGTTCTCCCCAGGGGTATTGTATGGGTTCTCAACTTATGGGGAAAATAATTCTGTGATAAATTCATTTTGTGAAAGGCCAATTAAAGCAAAATTAAGCACAACGGATGAAGTAGCATTTCCCAAACTTATTTTACCTCACAGCATCTCATAGGACTAGTGTCCTAATCATCACACCTTAACTCATGATTTCTATCTGCCTAAGCATATGTTTCTCTGTCCCTTAAACTCTAATTGTTAACAAAATTAGGAAAGAGTTTCTCCCAGCAGAAATTCCTTTGACCTTCTCCTTTGCTAAATTAATCTCCTTTCTGCATTTTTCAATATTATTTGTTTGCTCCTCCCCTCTAAGTTACCTCTCCAGAAAATGTTATCTGCCAGCCTGGACGACACGGCAAACCCCATCTCTACAAAAAATACCAAAACAAAGAAACAAACAGAAATTAGCTGGGCGTAGTGGCATGAGCCTGTAGTTCCAGCTACTCAGGAGGCTGAGGTGGGAGGATCACCTGAGCCCGGGAAGTGGAGCTGCAGTGAGCCGAGATTATGCCAATGCACTCCAACCTGGGCCACAGACTGGGACTATGTCTCAAAAAATAAAAATAAAAAAAAAAGTGGCTCCATCTCGGCTCACTGCATCTTCTACCTCCTGGGTGCAAACGATTCTCTTGCCTCAGCCTCCTGAGTAGCTGGGATTACAGGCGCCCGCCACCATGCCCGGCTAATTTTTGTGTTTTTAGTAGAGATGGTATTTTGCCATGTTGCCCAGGCTGGCCCTCCTCGGCCTCCCAAAGTGCTGCGATTACAGGCGTGAGCCACGGCGCCCTTCTGAAAACTTTTTGGATACAATCAATCCAGGAGTTCTCCTTCCCCCACTAAGCCAACCTGGCCTTTATTTATTTATTTAAATCACCATGGAACTGTTGTGCTTCAAAGTTTTGGACATCCATGTTTATACACAGGCAACTCTGGCCTGCTGCTAACCATTGCTGTAAAATATCTGACATAATAACTATTGTTTGGCTATAAGATGAGCTCTATGATTCTTAGGAAATACACATTTCTCCTAAATCTCCCAAATATTATAAAGATAAAATTAAATTTTCATTTTAGAGAAAGTAATTTACCATCAACTAGATGAGTAAGTCCACGTAAATAATGAGGAGATAGGTGAGGGTTTTTTCTTTATATATAATTTAAATAAGAATTTTTCTAAAATGCAATATAAAATATTCTGCTTTATTATTTAGTGTATTTAAAACAATGTAAATTTTTCTTCATGATGGAGTTATAATGAAAGTTATTTATTTCTATGCTACACTCAAGGACTAATGTTTGTCCCTCTGTTAAAGGGCATTTCTCAAATTGCTTTCATTTTAGATTATATGAAAAGGGTTCTATGACCAAATAAACTTGGGAAATACTACATACTGAATTCTTCTTAAAGTAATTCACAAAGCTAATTAGCATATTAAAGTCTCTATTTCTTTCCATAATAAAGTAATAACTTTCTAAACTTAGTGTTTCTCAAAACTTTTCGAGCAATGAACACCAGTTTATCAACACATATCTACTCACTTCTGAGATATTCTCAAAAACAGCTGTGTGGGGGACACTGCTCTGGATTCCTCTGTAACTTATTTATATCTGCTTTATAGATTTTCCTTTAATTGTTAGACCTTTTGCTGTGGGTTCTTTTTGTTTGTTGTGTGGATGACTTTACCAGTACCCTCTTCTACTTGTAAACCACTGCTTCTAACATTATCATAGTATTTTTGCAGGCCCCTTTAAGAAACTAAGGAAAGTCTTCTAAAGCCTCCTAGACCTTCTCATTGAATTCAGTTCATGTAGTCACAGTGTGAAGGCTAAACAGAACCACCTGAAGTCCATCTTTGGCTCTCACAGGGCAGTATGGTTCAGGATCTTCTGTAGCATTAAAAATGCAAATTTCTGGATCTTCTCCAGAATTAATGAATCAGTATCTCTACAGGATGAAGCCCAGAAATATTACTTTTAAGCAAGTGTCCCAAGTGAGATTTTTGTACACTAGAGTTTGAGACTCCTGTCTGAGGGGTTCATAGCTTTAGATAAAAACCCTTGTGGTTAAAAATCACTCTCTAAGCACTAAAAAAACTAGATTTGGGTCTCAGAAGTCAACCAAAAAGTTGCTATTGCATAAAACACCAGTGACTTAAAAAAAAAAAACCTCCACTTTTTTGGCTAGGCATGGTGGCTCACACCTGTAATCCCAGCACTTTGGGAGGCTGAGGTGGGTGGATCACCTGAGGTCAGGAGTTTGAGACCAGCCTGGCCAACATGGCAAAACCCCGTCTCTACTAATAATACAAAAATTAGCCAGGCGTGGTGGTGTGCACCTGTAGTCTCAGCTACTTAAGAGGCTGAGGCATGAGAATCACTTGAAACCGGGAGGCAGAGGTTGCAGTGAGCTGAGATCACGCCAGTGCACTCCAGCCTGAGTGACACACAGAGACTCTGTCTCAAAAAAAAAAAAAAAAAGTAAGTCTAACTAGTAGCTAGAAAATCATGGAGGAGCTGCAGGCATTGTTTTTATCCACTTTTTCCATGTCAAGAAATTTATGACTTTTTTATTTTTGGAAGAAGTATGTAACATCTGTAGGACATTTCTAAGAACATCTCCTACGTATTTGCCCTGGGCAAAAGAAGAACTGCTGTTAGGAAAAAAACCTAAAGAATAGTTGAAGTTCCTTAGACACAGTCATCACAAATGTAAAATGATTTCCATGAAGCCAAAGACTATATCCAGCTTATTTGCCGTAGTATCTCAGAACTCAGCATAATCTCATACAAAGTAGGTACTCAAAATACTGATTAAAAAAACAAAATGAATGAAATCCCATCGATCCTAGAAATAGTTAGGTTCAGGCAAGAACAAAGTAAGATTTTACACCAAAACCTAAAATGTATTCTTTAAAACAATAAATAATTATAGATGTTTTTAAGTTCATAAATAAATATTTATAATATTCTATAAACATTCCTTATAGTATTGACAAAATAAATTTGAAGATTACTTCCAAAATAGAAAGCGTGTGCAAAAGGCTATAAAAAGAATGATGGGCTGGGAACTTGATAGCGTATATTGATAACATTTTTTCTAAAACATGACTTTTGTGTGTTAAAGAAATAAAATATACTTTAGGAAAAAGAAATTTCACCATAAAAGGTGTGCACAGATATTTACAAAACTGTTATCCTACATTTTTTAAAAAGTCTTCTTCTCTGCCTATATATATTTGTAAATATATGTATAGGTATTATAGATATGTGTCTAGATATATACACATACACATATCTATAGGTATATCACACGTAAAGAATATAGACCACAGATTATACACTTAAAGGTGTTAAATGTTAGTTATACTTAGTTCAAGTATTAACCCCATTCTCTTCTAGCAAAATTTAGGGCATTGAAAATAAATCTAGAGGGACATTAGGGCTCCTCACATTTGATCTGCAACAAAGCAGCATTTGAAGTAAATATCAAAGTCCAGCTAAATCAGACAAACCATAAAAATACAGGTAGTGGCTGAAAGCACACATTATTTTCCAAAGCTATTAGCAACAGAATTCTTATTAATAATAGTAGTAAGATGCAAGAGAAAATGAGAAGCTACGCAATCAGATAATCTGGAGCTGGAGGATCAGTATAATGGGATAAAAGGTGCGCATTTCAGTTTTCCCAAGAAAAACGAACATTAGCCACCCTATTATTGACTGTAAAGGATCCATTTTCAGTGAAGAGGTATTCTCAGTGCCACCAGGCAAGCGATGTAAAAAGAGGTGACACACAAAAGCTAGTGAAAGTTTTATTATTCCAGGTGAAATTTATGACATAATACAAATGGAAGATATTTGCTCCAGTAAAGAAAACTTTTAAACAACATTATAATATGAAGTCAGCAGCGACCACGTAGGAACAAATAATAAGCAGTACTTCTTCCAGGACCCAAGTCACTTCCTGAGAGCAGGTGGGACTCCGGAGCCCACTAAACGGATAGCAGTGGTCTGAAGAAGCACTGGGCCTCCTCAAATGCTTGGTTCTATGGAGGTTCCATGGAGCCACAGCAGGGGGAAGAACAGAACGCAAACACCATGATCCTGAGTTTGTAAAGGGCCTTCTGTGTCACTAGTAGCTAGAAAATCATGGAAGACCTGCAAGCATTGTTTTTGTCATGTACACTAAGATGAAATTGAAACTGTTTTTCCCCTTTTCTTGAGGCATTATTGTTATAGCTTTTACTTATTTTGCAAATTTATATGACTAGAAAAGAATTTGGGGTAAAAGTACGACAAGGAATATTTACACCTTAGTTTGCAGAACTGAATTTCTTACTTCTCATCTCTTTTGAGGAGGCTTCCAGATGTACCACCCAATATAGACAAGGTAAAACTTTGAAATAAATGGAGTGAATAAATGAGTAAATAAATGATTAAAATAATGAAATGAATATCTTTGAAGTTAAGTGAGAATGTAACCCAACACAAGCTGAATATGTGGAAATTCAGATAACCCACAGATAAGTGTCAGGACCCCTCTTCTAAATGGTGAGAGAATGGAGAAGGAACTATTAAGGAAACTGAGCTTCATGAATGTAAATGAATCTGAATTTGAATTTAGAAAACATTTAACTCTTAGGAGCTAAAAGTTAGACTCCTCCTCCTCTCTCTGTCTTTCCCCACTTCTGGTCTCCCCACCCCACCACCAATTTTATCATATGTTTATTTATACCATTGTTACCTGAAGCACAGAGGTGGCATAGCGGAGGGGCTAACACACAGAAGCTGTAGCCAGATGGCTTGACTTCAAATCTGGGCACTGTCCCTAATAGCAGTATGACTTTGGACAAATTACTTAGTCTCTTTATGTCTCAATGGTATACGAGGTTTAACTGAGTTAACACATTAGAACTGTTCTTGGGAGGTCGTACTTGCTATACAAATATTAGATTTTAGTCTCATCTCCTCTGAGAAGCCTGCCCTCAGACCCCAAGCCAGGTCAGGGTTTTGTTCTCCATGCTCCTTCCTATTTTGCCTTGCACAACCCTTCATTTTAGCACTTACCATGTCACATTATAATGGTTAGTTTGAAAGTTGTCTCTCAAGCTTTAAATTCTTTATAGGCAGAGATCTTTTCTTCCCCATGACTGCATTCCCATTATCCATCATAGTGGCTATATGAATGAATGGTTTCAAAATGGTACATTTCGGGTATCATTAGTGAGTGTTAGAGACAAAATCAACTGCTTTTAACTTACTTTAATTGGCTTTCTCCCCCTCCACTGTAAACATGTTTCTTTTAGTAAAATACTAAATGAGTTTCACATTAATTACTGTATGACAATTTTAACAGGGAATATTTTGGAGAGAAATAATGATAAACACCATATCAGAGACCCATTTCACTATAAACTACTTTAATATTAACTGTTATTTAATTAACTCCATCTCTAAGGTTAACATTCATAAAGTTGAATGGCAGCCCCAGTCCAAGACCTTCCATTGCATCTTTACGGTATTAGTTCTTCAAAACACTGGTTTTGTTTGTGTATGTGCACGTGATCATCATCTCTTTTAGAGTCTAATACAAGCTATGCATCTATGTTCATAGAAGGATGTTTTGCATATAATTCCAAGAGGTTCTTAGGCCTTAGAGTTCTACTGATCATCTGGCTAAGGCCCTCTGCCTTGATCTGTTCTGACTTTATCAGAAATAGACCCTATAAATCTTCCTCTCATTCAAGAGACCTGTAGTTTCTAAAAGTTTCTACTTCCCTTTGCAAGAATAAGTGCTTTCCAGCTTCTACCTCAGAAATTCATCACTCTTCCCATTTCATAAAATTAAATATCTTAACACATTTACACAGATAATTCTTTTAGCCTATTACAATATAGGCCTTGGGTAAGGTGATGAGATATACTGAAAAATAACTAATGATGTCACCCTTTCAGGAATTTAGACAAATACACTGATTAGTGCAAAGTGGCAACTGCTTCCATAGAGTACATGACAACCAAAATATGTAGTAGAGGAGATTGAATTGCTAGTACATACAATATCTGCATTTTTTTTTTTTGTTTTGTTTTGAGACGGAGTCTTTCTCTGTCTCCCAGGCGGGAGTGCAGTGGCGCGATCTCGGCTCAGTGTAAGCTCCACCCGCCGGGTTCATGCCATTCTCCTGCCTCAGCCTCCCGAGTAGCTGGGACTACAGGCGCCTGCCACCACACCCGGCTAATTTTTTGTATTTTTAGTAGAGACAGGGTTGCACCATGTTAGCCAGGATGGTCTCGATCTCCTGACCTCGTGATCTGCCTGCCTCGGCCTCCCAAAGTGCTGGGATCACGGGGGTGAGCCACCGCGCCCGGCCAGTATCTGCATTTTTTATACCTTCTTTCTCTGATTGTTCTAGTTGTTGCACTAAAATTTGCACCCATTGATAGGATTAGTAATCATGATCTTAAAGAGAGGTAGATGTATAGACAGAACCACTGGGTTTGAAATAAATCCTTCCAACCCACTGAAAGGCCCCATGTGACAGGGAGGTTTTCTATTTCCTTTGGAGGGGTCCAGACAGTAAATATCCCCTTGTTTCACATACCAAGAGAAACCTAAGTGGCTTAAAAGGGTGAAGATAGAGTCACCCTGAAGCTGTTCTTCTGGGTCAATGAGAAAAACTGAAAAGACACTGCTTCTATTCTTACCCTTTTATGATTCCCAGGCCAATGCTGGCTCCACTGGATGTTACCTAAACTTACTGCTCAATGATAACAAAATTCTCCCACACTCCATTCCTTCTTCTCTGGCAAAAACTGTCAGTATTACATTAGCAAGAAATCTGACTTCTTGCTATTTCCCAAGGGTATAATACTCTTTTCCCTCTCCTATATTCAATCCTTCTTCTTTTTTTGACTGAGAACATGAGAAAGAATATCTAACTCCTGATGTGGCCAGTTTAGGCCGCTGTTAGTTGAAGATGCTAATCAAAGAATGGCTTACATTTGAATTCAGCCAAAACTGAGAACTGTATTCAAGGCAGATTTCTGAATATTTTTCAGCTGACTTTTGTTTTATGCTGGTTTAACTCCCAGTTGTTAATACTTAGATAGGCTGACCCTTTGAGGGAACATCCTAATAAAAAGACATCTCTAGTGTAATAAAATGGGTTTTAAATTTTAAGTACTATATGCTAATGGTACATTATTAATGAAAATATCTTCCTAGTATCCCTTTCTTGGTCTCAAATTTTGCAAGAGTTCAGTTAATTATATCTCTTATCATATGTGTTACTTTCTCGTATCATGACTAAAAATTAACCTGTAGAAAAAACTTAAAACTCAGTTAACAATTCATTTTTACTATAGCCTAAAGTTGAACCTGAGAATTTATATTTCATTTTTTAAAGGAATATGCTGTGACACAGAAGTTACATTATCAGCTCTTAATATAACATGTTAAAAATTAATTTTAAAAATTTAGCACTCAAATAAAAATAATGCCATCATCAAAAAGATGGATTTCAGTTTAGACACCTGCTGAGTGTGCTTCCTAATATACTTTCCAAGTGAATCACAGCCTTTCAAAAGAGGTGGCACATTTTTCCTCCTCTATACTGAAAAATAAAGAAAAGATTCTCTTCACACTTTTTTATCAGGTAGGAAAATTATAATGCCCATGAATGTATGTTAAAATGAATATGAAAAGAGATAGCCATGGTGAAAATAGCAATCCCTAGTGCCCACCTGAAAAGCTGTGCTCATGAACTTATTATTCTAAAAGAGTAGGGCAGACCTGAGAGGTAGAGAAGACGTGTCTCAGGTGTGATGGCACTTGGTAAATTTTATAGTTACTCTTACCTTTTTAGCTGCCTTCCTCTCCTCAACAATAGTTACTCAGCCATAAAGGTAAAGTCCTATTGCCTTCAAACTCCAAATATGACTTTGCAGCCCCTTGGTGGCAGACATTATCTTTTTCCTCAAAAGGCTTATGATCTACAAAAAGCATCTTTAAGTGGGTTTCACTTGCTAATTCAATAAAGATTTACTTTGTGCCTGTCATGCACAAGGCACCATGTGACATGCATCACCTGCAGTGACAGGAGACCGGTACAGAGTCAGATCTGAAAGCAGAGTGGGGTGACTAAGGAAGGCCATACCTCACCAGTCACCATCAGCTCCTATGGCCATCCGAGGCTCATGAGAATAAATTTACTTCTCTTTAACTATTTTATTTCAGGCAAAAAGAAAGACATTACACTTGATACATAAGAAAAACTCAGTGTTGAAAAAAGTCTGGATAAGAAACTAGTTGCAGAAAATATCTGGAGTTGACTGTCATCCCATTTTGATATAACTGGTTAATACTGGGCTCACTTATGGTTTGTTTCATGGGAATTCTTTAATTAAAAAAACAATAGAAAATACATGCGAAAATAAGCAACTTAGTTTTTCTTTGAGTATATAGACAAATCTTAGACTTATTTGATTTTTATATTATAATAACACATAAAGCTTTGTTTAATAAACATAAATATTTAAAAATTCACTTAGATTGTATTTTAGATCCAGTGTTATTGGTGGCTGGGTTGTGATGAAGAAGAAGGGAAGACAAGAGTAGGTGGGAAGGGAGAAAAAGGGAAAGGTGGTGAGAGGCTAGGGGAGAGTCAGTCCCCTCAAAGAGAGGTTGGCGCATGACAGCTCATGGGGCAAATCTGGCCCAGAGCTTATTCTGGTGCAGTTGGTAAGCTAAACGTGGCTTTTCTCTTTGTAAATGGATGGAGAAAAAAATCAAAAGGAGAATACTTCAGGACATGTAAAAATTACATAAAATTCAAGTTACAGTGTCCACGAAGTATCACTGAAACACCACCCCACTGATCTATGGCTACTTTGCGCTACAATGGCAAAGTGAAGTAGCTGAAACAGGGACCTACCTTATGGGCTGCAAAGCCTAAAATATTTACTATTTATCCTTTAAGGAAAAAGTTTGTCAACCCCTGCCCTCAGCAAATAGAAAGAATGCAAAAGAGAGAACAGTCATAGATTATTGACACACAAAGGGAGAAACTGGTTAAAAAGCAGACAGGTGAGATGATGGAGGTAAGAGTAATGGTAGGGTAAATCCACCTGATAGCAATAATGTACCCATACCCTTCGAATGCACCTGTGTGGCAGATGAACCTGAATGTGTGTTCTGAACTAGGTGGAATGTCTGCCACCAAGGGGCTGCAAAGTCGTATTTGGAGTTTGAAGGCCAAGCCAAAGATTTATTCTTTATCTATGATAAACATCTGAGTCCCCAGCCTGCCCCGTGGAACATGGGCCAGGCTGTAGAGGGGATTGAGGCCCTGAGTTTTGGGTTAAATGAAGGTTGCCAGGTGGAGGTTGTTAGCAGGGAGGGTATTAAATGAAAATGCTACATAAATAGCATGGTGTTTACAAGCAGCTGCAGTTTTCCTGTCCAGCCCACTGCCACCGGCCTCTCTCTCCTATATGTGAGCCCCTGATAAAATCCCATGTCTCATTTGCTGGCTCTGAGTCTCTTCTTCGGCCACTTGAAAATGGTGCCTTCCCTACTGGGATTAATAGGGTTTGCCACAGCATTAATTAATAGTTACCATTTACTGAACACATACTATATGGTAAGAACTTTATATATGTTGTTTCCAAACTTAATTAAAACAGTAATGAGGAAACTGAGGGTCAGAAAAAGTAAGTTACTCACTAGTGAGTGACAAAGTAAATCTACTCTGAGAAAACTAGCAATGACACCAAATGAAGAACAAAGTATGGGGGTCAGGAGGTGATTTATATGAACAGTTTCAATCTGTGAGATTCATTTTGGAATAATATGGACAATTTTTGGTCACCAGTGAGAGCCAATGCACGCTTCAGCCAGAATCATCTTTCATTTGCGTATTCCCCTCAAACACCAAGTTCTATCAATGTTAATGACAGAAAATAATTATATAATACTTACTATAGCATTATGTAATTTATATTAGAGAACTATATTAGAGAATTAGCATAAATAGGTGGAAAGCACGAATATTACAATATACCTCTGAGACACGAAAAAGTTAAATAAATTGCTCAAGGTCACAAAACTCATAAGTCACGGAGCCCCAAAGTAAAATAAAAAAAATATATATATAAAACAAGTCACAGAGCCAGGACTTGAATGGCTCTATAATCCACACTTTCAACTTTTAATGGCAAAAACCACAATTATTTTTGGACACCCACCTAATCAGTTGAAAGTACGCTATGTTGGTATCAAACTTCAGCATGTATCAGAATCACCTGGTGAGCTTGTTAACACACAGATTGCCAGGCCCACTCCTACTGTTTATGATTCAGTGAGTTAGGGGATGAAACTGAGAGTTCACATTTCTAGCTTATTCCGAGTGATGCTGCTGTGGATTTAGAAACCACACTCTGAGCAAATGCTCTGTTGCTTCCCTGTTAATGCTTTATATTCCCACCTAGCCATCCTGTTCTCAATGTTTATGGCTTCACCTCGGCATAAACTTGCATTAAAATTCGCACTAGGATTTCCAGGCAGTGGGGTGGGGGAAATATTCTTCTAGGTGGTTTCTTTATATCCTTCTCCCCATTCAGGTAATCTTACACATAACTGGACAAGTTCTATTTCTTAAACACTTCTATCAAGTTATTTTTCTGCTCAAAAGACTTTAACAGCTACCAGGTGTAATTTAAACATCAAAGACTGGTTTTCAAGACTCTTATAATCTGTTCTTAGGCTAGGTATCATATCATATCATTCATTCAGTTGTCCACTTTTTATTTGACATAGTTTTTGTATGCCCACCACTTCTTTCGCTCTTCTTTCGCCCTCCCTGAGACTCTCTAAACTGAGGTACCAGGAAGCTGTTAGGATATGAGCAAAAAACTGCCAGGAGCCATGTACCTACTGAAGGGAGAAACCGGTCAGAGTGAAGTCATCATGAGAGGTGACAGCATGCTGGCAGTCCTCACAGCCCTCGCTTGCTCTCGGCACCTCCTCTTTTCTGGGCTCCCACTTTGGTGGCACTTCAGGAGCCCTTCAGCCCACCGCTGCACTGTGGGAGCCCCTTTCTGTTCTGGCTAAGGCGGGAGCCGGCTCCCTCAGCTTGCAGGGAGGTGTGGAGGGAGAAGCACGAGCGGAAACCGGGGCTGCGTGCGGCGCTTGCGGGCCGGCTGGAGTTCCAGGTGGGCGTGGGCTTGGCGGGCCCCCGCCCCCTCCCCCCCCCCCCCCGCCCCAGCAGCCGGCGGCCCTGCCGGCCCTAGGCAGTGAGGGGCTTAGCACCCGGGCCAGCGGCTGCGGAGGGTGTACTTGGTCCCCCAGCAATGCCGACCCACCTGCACTGCGCTCGATTTCTCACCGGACCTTAGCTGCCTTCCCGCGGGGCAGGGCTCGGGACCTGCAGCCCGCCATGCCTGAGCCTCCCACCCACTCCATGGGCTCCTGTGCTGCCCGAGCCTCCCGGACGAGCGCCACCCCCTGCTCCACAGCGCCCAGTCCCATCAACCACCCGAGGGCTGAGGAGTGCGAGCGCACTGGCGCGGGACAGGCAGGCAGCTCCACCTGCAGCCCTGGTGCGGGATCCACTGGGTGAAGCCAGCTGGGCTCCTGAGTCTGGTGGAGATGTGGAGAACCTTTATGTCTAACTCAGGGATTGTAAACACACCAATCAGCACCCTGTGTCTAGCTCGAGGTTTGTGAGTGCACCAATTGACACTCTGTGTCTGGCTGCTCTGGTAGAGCCTTGGAGAACCTTTGTGTTGATACTCTGTATCTGATCTGATGGGGACGTGGAGGACTTTTATGTCTAGCTCAGGGATGGTAAACGCACCAATCAGCGCCCTGTCAAAACAGACCACTGGGCTCTACCAATCAGCAGGACGTGGGTGTCGCCAGATAAGAGAATAAAAGCAGACTGCCCGAGCTAGCAGTGGCAACCCCGCTGGGGTCCCCTTCCACGCTGTGGAAGCTTTGTTCTTTCACTGTTTACAATAAATCTTGCTACTGTTCACTCTTTGGGTCCATGCTGCTTTTATGAGCTGTTAACACTCACCGCAAAGGTCTGCAGCTTCACTCCTGAAGCCAGCGAGACCACGAGCCCACCGGGAGGAACGAACAACTCCAGACGCGCCGCCTTAAGAGCTGTAACACTCACTGCAAAGGTCTGCAGCTTCACTCCTGAGCCAGCGAGACCACGAACCCACCAGAAGGAAGAAACTCCGCACACATCCGAACATCAGAAGGAACAAACTCCAGACGCGCCACCTTAAGAGCTGTAACACCCACCGCGAGGGTCCACAGCTTCATTCTTGAAGTCAGTGAGACCGAGAACCCACCAATTCCGGACACAATCACACAGGGAGAAACCAAAACAATTGATGATTAAAATACAGTCGAAGGCTAAGATCCTGTTGCTCAGGTCTCCAGAATCCCCTGGTTCCCATTCTTCCAGAGGTTTAATTGTTGTTTAATTATTTAGCTCTTTCTTCTATTGTGTAATCTACAACATTCTTCTTTTAATTAACACCCTTCCCTTTCCTGCATAAGAAGCAGAGATGAGAAATGGAAGAATAAAGATGTCACTTCTAAGTTCAGAGTCCTGGCTAATGCCTTCATTAATTATTTATAGGATAGCTCCTATGCGCCAGTCACAGTTTTCTTCACTATCTCCAATAAGTCACTGTAATATCTACTGCTGGTACTGTCTGAACTGCCACGGAAGCTCTTTCATTTTACTTCTGCTTATGCAAGGTCTACTCACAGCCAAACTCGAGTCCAAATCTTCATGAAGTTTTTCTAGCTTGCCCTTCTTTACGCTAAAATCTCCCTTCCCTGAATTCCTAATGTATTTAAAGTCTTATAATAAATCACTTGGTAATTAATACGGTCTTACAAGGTTCTTCTCCCCATATTGCTTTGTGGGTTCATCTTTTTCTTTTACCTCCTAGATTTGAAGGCACTTTGAAGACACCACATAAAATCAGGCTTTAAACTGATTTCAAACTTCAGAAAAAAATTGCTCGTGGTAAAGCAGTTTCCTCAAAAGAAATATTAGTTGCTCCAGGGTGGAGCTGGGATGGAGAGTGGGACTGAGCTACAGAATCAGACATCATGTGGAACTCTCAGGGTTGAGTGACAGGATGAAAGAAGCCAGAAGATCTGAGAAACAAGGCCCAGGTTTTCTTTCTGTTTTGTGCATTCTAAGTAAACTCTCCATGCTGTGAACATCCCTCATGTTGAAATTCTATTTCTGAGCCAGCATTCCCCCCTGCATTGCGGGAAAACAGCAGAAAGTGAACACTGTTGTTCATCAATTCCTGTTTTCTGTTTCTTCAGCTCCTGCCCACCCTGCAACCAACACGGTTCCATTTCATCTTGATCACCCTGGGCAGAAGTTAGAAGGAACCCCTACTTCCTGGAATCTCTTTCTTCTCAGAACTCTGCAACTGCTTGTCTGTGTAACTTCAGCAACTTTTCATGTATTCATATTTTATTTCCCAATCGGGGTCGGGGGGAACCAAGGGTCTTACACTTTCTGGAATCCCCATTAATCTTAGCATAATATTTTTTAAATAGTTGAGGCTCAATTAATAAGTTGTTTGGCTGGCTAGTACCAATACAGATGATTAAACTTCCAGATAGTGATTTATTTTAAGAAAATGGTTCAGTTAAGAAGATACTCATTGAACTCCTGTCATATATTAGGCAGTGAATTAGGTGCTGAAGAAAATAAATAATTCTTGTCCTTGAGGTGCTTAGAGTCCATATGGGGAGACAGATCCCTAATTAGATATGTTAATAGAATATGCTAAGCTTTGAGAAAGGCATATGGAGATGCTGTAGGAGCGTGGATTAGGGGCTCTAGCTCAGAGAAAGCTTCTTAGAAGAAATGACACATGAGCTGTCATAAAGGATCAACAGGAATTAGGCAAGGAAGGGGATGAAGAGAGTAAGAGGTGGCACATGCCACATCATGAGCAGAGCTTTCCGTCAGTTCAGTGTTACTGGAGAGTGAAAAATATGAGGTGGGGAGAGGCAAGAGATGAGACTAAAGAATGCAGGTGCTAGGTCAAGGAAGGCTTGCTTTCCAAAACCTAGCCTCTGAAGCTTTATAATGACAGTGATGAGGAGCCACTGAAGAGCTTTAAATAGGGGAGTAAAGTGTACTTGGCAGATGTCTTACAGGAAACAAGAATAAGGGTAGAGAAACCAGTGAAAAAACAAAACAAAAGTATTTTAAAATTAAGTCCAAATGAGAGATGATAAAGCACTAAATTAGGCCTTGATGGCAGAAATGGAGAAGAGGAGATAGACTTGGAAATATTTAAGTGGTCAGGCAAAATTTAAAATCTTGGTGATTCTTTTGACGGTGAGGAGCGGGGCAGAAGGGGAGAGTGAATCATAGTTTGTGGGTGAGTGATTATTAGCAGCATTAACTTAGACTGGGGAAGAGAAGCGGGGATCCAGGGAATGGTGAGGAGTTCTGGTTTATCCATGTGGTGTTTGGAGTGCCTGTGGAATATCCAAGGGACCAAACAAGCAGGCACTTAGCTCTAGATGTATTAATCTCTAGGGCGAGATCAGTCCTGGAGCTGGATCTGGCAATCATTCACACATAGTAACTGTTGGAATCATCATGATAAACAAAAGAGATCTCTGGATACTTTATTATGTTAATTTCATCTTATTTCATTACTATTATTATTTTTTGTGACAGACTTTCGCTCTTGTTGCCCAGGCTGTAGTGCAATGGCTCGATCTCGGCTTACTGCAACCTCTGCCTCCCGGGTTCAAGCGATTCCCCTGCCTCAGCCTCCCTAGTAGCTGGGATTACAGGTGCCCGCCACCACACCCAGCCAATTTTTTGTATTTTGAGTAGAGACACAGTTTCACTATCCTGATCTCAGGCGATCCACCCACCTCAGCCTCCGAAAGTGCTGGGATTGCAGGCATGAGCCACTGCACCCGCCTCTTTCATTACTATTATTTTAAATGGAAAAAAATTAATGTAGCACTTTCAGAGAATATTATATGAGGCACATTAAAGATCAAACAAAGTGTTCATTGTGCAATTGATTTAAAAATAAAAAATCTGCAGACATTTGCTATATATTGATGTTTGGGAACACCACATTAACATATGACAGCAAGTCACCTCATCAGTACAATACTATAAATGTATACATATGTCTGTATATATGTATATGTTTTAAATAAAGATAATAACAAAGCAATTGGTTTGCACCAGATACTACATATAATAGCCATATTAATACTTAGATGCTATGAGGAAGGTTTTATTTTTATCATCTCCATTCCAGATTAAATGTCTAGGCACTCCTAGAAGAAAAACAACCTATCCAAGGTTACATAACTGCCAAGTGGCAAAGCTGGAATACAAAGACAAGTCTGTCTGACTCCAAAGCTCCTAATAGCTACAGGACATTGAGCACTACGTGGCCATCCCTCACTCCCATGCCTTTTGTCCAGGCTTCTTTTTGCAGCAATGAGAAGATGATGCAAGAAGAGTCAGGTGAGCACAGGGATTTCAACCCATTTAAAAAATCATAATTAATGACTTGACGAATCTATCTAGATATTCATGCTCAATGAATGTATCTAGATATTCATGCTTCTGAATATTGGTAGTTAAAGATCTATTTGTTTTGGAGGGCAATTTGAGTATATGAATCAAAATTTTAATTAGCTTACTTTCTGGTCCAGGAATATCACTTCAAGGAATAAGACTTTCAAAGATACTCACACAAGTATACAAATAAAAGAAACTGGAAAAATCCTAATGTCTACAAATGTGAGTTGGTTAATTAAATGACTGAATAATGATATAATCATATAATACATATGTTGTAGTTTGCAGCCTGTAAAAAGAATAATGCAGATCATTCTATATGTATTGATACAAAAGTGATCTGTGATATAAGTCAAAAAAATTGCAAAGGAATCTGTAGAAGGTACATGTACAGTATGTGCATAATTGTGTAAGGGCACACACCAAACTATTAATAGGGATTACTTTAGGGTGGTAGGGTTAAGGATAGGTACGGTAAATAAGACCTAATACTTTTCACATTATACACTTTAAATATGTACATATACACATATGTACATACATACACACATGGATTTAATATGTTTATATAACAATGGGCATATAATGCTTTTGAGAAGAAAAATTAATATTTTTCTAAATCCAGCAAGTCAACAATCTATTAAGATCAATTTAAACTTAGTGATATACAAATAAATTATGCAACATCTATATTATAGAATATCATGGCAGTGCTGAAAAGAATGCCAGACCCAATTGCACTGAAATTGAAGGTGGTCACAAAATATTATGTGAAAAATGCACACTGCATGACAATATGTCTAGTTTGATCTCATTTTTCAAAGTTACAAATATGAATTCTTATATGCACATAAGAAAAATTCTAAAATATTAAACAAAGTGTGAATAAGAAAGGTAACCCTGGGAAACAGAATCAAAGGGAAGGCAATATGAGAATGCTGACTTTTCCCTTCATATATACTTGATTTTTTAATTTTTATAATAGAAATGTATCACTTTGATTATTTCTTCAACATAATAAAAAGATTCCTAACAAAATGCAGTTTTAGGAATGGATCACTTGTCACTTTATTTCAGACCATCAATATCTAATATCATGAAGTCTGCAAGTGTACCCTATAATAAACTTCAGATTCATAAAATTTATAAAATATATAATTAGCTGGGCATGGTGGCTCACGCCTACAATCCCAGCATTTTGGGAGGCCAAGGTGGGTGGATCACTTGGAAGTCAGGAGTTTGAGACCAGCCTGGCCAACATTGTGAAACCCCATCTCTACTAAAAATACAAAAATTAGCCGGGCATGGTGGTGTGCGCCTGTAATCCCAGTTAACTCGGGAGGCTGAGGGAGAAGAATTGCTTGAATGCAGGAGGCAGAGGTTGCAGTGAGACTCCATCTCAAAAAAATATATATATACATATATATATAAAATTAGCATAACTTTCCATGTTTAATGGTGCATTAAAGACTATACAAAAAGTAAAAATACTTTAACATGTTTTCAAATTTTCAGTTTTTCTCTTTCTTCCTGTTCCCACAATGTAAATCTAGGCCCGTTTCACATAATCTCCTAACTGATAAATAAATGAATTCCCTATAACACTTCCTTGAACAACCTAAACAATCTCAATTTTATCACTTCTTTCTCCTTGCTAATACTGAGGAAACACATTCAAGGCTTTCATAAAGCTTTCATTTTCACAAATGTATATTATTTCTGAAGCAAACAAAAAAGCAAATCAGGCTCCAGAAATGCTCCTGGTGTACATTTTGGAAGTGAATCCACTTCTTCTCTGGTCCCATTCCCTCCCTCATGAACATAGAACTTGGTTGTCTTCTTTGACTGAGACGGCCCCTGGTGAGACCCCATTGCCTTACAAATCAGGACACATGTCCTCACCAGAATAGAATGTTGTTGACAGGAATGTCTCTCCTCTGCTCTAGCTCTTCCCATAGCACTAACACTACTTCATCATCTGACAATATCATTCTTGCTTCCATACTCATGCTCATGCCTTAAACACTATTACTTCCCTTCTTGGTTGTCTTAGAGAAGACCAATACAAGAACCTCTCTGATCTTTCCAAGGGTTCCGAAGGAAGGTTCTGCCACTTGGGAAGCAAATATGGATATCTTCCTAAGGAAGAAGAGCCTACTCTGCATTCTCCAGTCTTGGCCATCTTCCAGGAAGCTAGCCATCTGTTCAGAGTGCTCAGAGCTAGACTTCATCTTTAGTTCAAAGTAGCAAGGCACTGAAAGAGCATGCTGCAGAAGAAGCCTATGACTCCAGCCTGTATATCAAGGACAATGATCATAGACATGGACCCAAAATGCAGAGGGACCTAAGAGAGAAAGGGGCTCAATTCGATTAGCTTAAAATTGCTTTACTTCCAACAAAGCATATAAACAGGATATTATCAGAGCCCTTAAGATATCTTAAATAAGGCATTTATTGACAGGATCGCATTTCTCCATGTTTTTTCATTATAAGTAACAAGAAAGAAGCAAATTTGAGCAATAAATGGGAATTTTGTATGAGAATAAAGGCTGTCTTAGCCTTATACTAAATTATCTCAAGTAGGTAGAGGGACAACAGACAATAAGCTGGAGTGAACGTTGTGAAGCACCTCTCTTTAATCATTAGCTGAATGTGCTCTCACTCACACCAAGCAAGAGGATCAAAGCAGCCATGATAGTTGCTTAGTGGGCCCAGATGCCCAGTTTTATCAAAGTGAAACTTAAATGCTTGGAACTCCCTTGGAGGCTAGAAGACTCCAAAAGACTTATGATAAATTAGGGAAATAGCCTGCGCTCCTTTATTTGTGTCTCAAGTGGCATGAGTGATTCCAAAATGGTATTAAATATTCTTATTTTTGTGAGTGATTCAACATGAAGGCTAGATTTTATCTTAGTGTGTGTAAATTCTAGCTATTGAATCTGTTCTTTCCCAGAGAAATTATAAATCTTTATTAACACAGACTGCCTGATTAGAATTCTCTTATATTTATTATAAATCAAAGTTAACATTTAGAATTACGCCCATGTGATTTTTTTTTTTTTTTTAAGATGGAGTCTTGTTTTGTTGCCCAGGCTAGAGTGCAGTGGCATAATCTCGGCTTACTGCAACCTCTGCTTCCCAGGTTCAAGCAATTCTCCTGCCTCAGCCTCCCAAGTAGCTGGGATTACAGGTGCATGCCACCATGCCTGGCTAATTTTTGTATTTTTAGTAAAGATGGGGTTTCCCTATGTTGGCCAGGATGGTCTCGAACTCCTGACCTTGTGATCCACCCTCCTCGGCCTCCCAAAGTACTGGGATTACAGGCATGAGCCACAGTGCCCAGTTCACCTATGATCATGATATTTTAAAAAATTAATCTCAGGCCAGGCACGGAGGCTCACACCTGTAATCCCAGGACTTTGGGAGGCTGAGGTGGGTAGATCACTTGAGGTCAAGAGTTCAGATCAGCCTAGCCAACACAGTGAAACCCTATCTCTACTACAAATACAATAAAATTAGCCAGGCTTGGTGGTATGTGCCTGTAGTCCTAGCTACTGGGGAGGCTGAGGCATGGGAATTGCTTGAACCCAGAAGGCAGAGGCTGCAGTGAGCCAAGATGACACCACTGCACTCCAGCCTGGGTGGCACAGTGAGACTCTGTCTTTAAAAAAAAAAAAAAAAAGTTAATCTCATAAGTCTTCATCCCTTTATTTCATGGGGATATTAACCTAAAATATCTGAAAGGCCAATTTTCAAGATTAAAACAAAGTTATGGCATAACTAAGAGCATAAAATATGTCAGCCCCCCTATATCACCAATAAAGATTAGATGATTCAAATGGTGAAAACATAGATAACTAAGCAACACTCATTTGATGACTATGAAAGCTAATTACATTCAGATTCTTTTATAATTAGTATAAAGATGTCTGTCTTTTTTTCAAAGATTTGCCTTAAATAAAAAACAAGGAAATAAAACTAACTGAATAGAGATTTCAAGTTCTTAAAGAAAAAGGTCAAATTAATGATAAAGATATATAATAATTGCATGGGATAAATCCTAAAATAATTTACCAGAAAATTCTAATTTTATTACAAGATTTCAAAACAGACACTGCTATAATGTTGAGTCATTCGACCTCATAACATTTAATATTACTTTTTGGAGGTTCTGTCCTCTTAGCACAGCTGACAGCATGTCAGTCTCATAAACTGAAAGTCCTGAGCTAATATTACTTCCTTGGGTTTGAAAAATACGTTTAGCTATCAGCAATCAATCTATTGACTGTTGTCCCCAGGTAGCATTTGCTACCAGTGGGAAAATACTCCTTATATTCTAATTACTATTGCACACTTCACAATTGCTAATTAGTACTTAATTTTTCCTTTGCTTAGGGAATAATGGTTATTGCCTTCACCTAATACAACAAAGGGCTACCTTTCACAATCAATTTTTTAAAATTAGACAATGATCAATAGGTACTACCCATCCCCCATGAATGCCTTACATAGTCTATCAGGATATACTGTGTTAACCACTACAATTTTTCAAGCACTGTTGGAGATAGTTAACTTTAATGCTAACATAAATGCAGGTTAGCTACTTTGATTATTTTAAGAACTATAAAACTTTGAACACTTTGACCTATGGTAAGAAAATTTCCATCATTGAACAGTTTTAAACTTGCATACTAAATGATTAGCATATGATTTAGAATATTTAACATGAGATGACAAAAGTGAGATATTAATTCCTATTGAAGAGGCAAAGCACAAACTATGGAAGTGAATATGGAAGTTTTTCACTTTTACATTATTTAAATTTGTAGAGAGTCTGGTAATGTGTGATCATTTTTCCCTCAATAAAGGAAGTGATTACAAAAGGTGAAAGTTGGCTTCTGAATTTTGTCCATGGTTTTCAATGGCAGGTTCTGAACTGGAGACAAAACTATTAAATATACTTTTAAAAAAATATATATTTACAAATTGGGGCATATAATTGTTTTAAATGTTATTTCATTTTTGCTGAATCATGTAAATGTCATAATGGAATGGATTAATAAAGTAGGTTCTCTATCTTTGGATAGAATATACTTATAAAAGGCAGTTCTGGTCTAGTTTCTAAGCCTGAAAACACGCCGCACTTCATTGGAATAAGCCAGTTTCAGTACAAATTTATGAAACATGGATTGTAATTCTCATGATGATGATGAAAGCACCAAAATCTAGACACTTGAGGTGACAACAATGAATTTACATGTGCATAGAACTCGTAATTGCATTATATTATCATATAGTAACTAATATCATACACAACAAAATACCAAAAAAAGAGTATTATGAATAGTCAAGAAAATGAAGCCAAAGTATTCTCTAGTCTCAATAGGAGTAAGAAAGATATTATCCAAATTCTCAAATTCTTATTTCTAATTAAATACATTTTATTAAAAACTGACAGAATGGCCGAGCACGGTGGCTCACGCCTGTGATCCCAGCAATTTGGAAGGCCAAGGCAAGCAGATCACGAGGTCAGGAGACCGAAACCATCTTGGTCAACATAGTGAAATCCCATCACTACTAAAATACAAAAAATTAGCCAGGCTTAGTGGTGCACACCTGTAGTCCCAGCTACTCAGGAGGCTGAGGCCAGGAGAATGAATCCCTTGAACCCAGGAGGCAGAGGCTGCAGCAAGCTGAGATTGCGCCATTGCACTCCAGCCTGGCGACAGAGCAAGACACCGTCCCCCTGTACCCCCCCGCAAAAAAAAAAAAAAAACCTGACAGGCTATCAAAAATGTCTTGGCCAAGATAAGTTAAAGAGGTGAATTAGCAAAATGATGGTTAAGAAAATTGAAAAATTCACACCAAACACTTTGACATATAAAATAAAGACAAAAGAATGCAAATCTTGACTCAGTGACCCAGTCAAATAATTCTCAAATTTTATTTGTGGTTTATGGCAATCCAATGAAAAGTTCAAAGAAATCATACTTCTGAGAAAAAAAAAAAAAAGGAAAAGCCTAAGATCTAATGCTCACTATAGAAGGAAAAGCAGAAGAAAGCAAAGTTCTGAACACAGAATTATGGTTAGGTTAAATCAGATATGAAGTAGTTTAACAAAGTAAAAACAAGACAACTTAGCAATTGTATATGTGGAAATTTTGAAGTAAATTTCCAAAGTAGAGCATGAAGAGATGCATCCATAAATCCCACTAGCAATAATGTGCTCCTCTGATCTTAGTGATATTCACTTTTAAGTGATGTCCAATAACTATTGTAATAATGCTGTATTTATGACAGCATTCATCTAGTCAGTCTGTCTTGAAGACAGTGAACTTAAAAGTAGTGTTATTTTTTCTTTTCCATTTACTAATGATATCCTTAGTTTTATAGGCACTAGTCACAGATCAATCCTTTTTTATGTCTCACTGTGGTATGTAATTTTTTTTTTTTTTTTTTACTCACTGTATGTTTAAAATAATTAGTACTGCTGGATATAATCACTAATTTCCTAAAACTGCAAAAGGCAACTTAATATTTCAGCATAGCAGCTGTAATACACAATATTGCACAGAACTAAATTATTACAAACTGTGCCAGGAGTTTTCTATACACAGTACTTAAGATAATTATAAAAAATCATCTTCATTACTGCTTGCTAGCATTTTTTTAACAGTTTAATTTGGATAGGTTACAAAATACATTCAAATCACACAGATATAATTACTGTACACCCAAGAAGCTATAAAATGTTCCCAACCAAATCCCTTTGACCCTGTTAATGTCTGTTCCTTGTTAATCTAAGGCAAACATTGTTTGTAGTGTGCATTTGTTTTAGAATATGAAAAAAGGGGAGGGGGAGTAAGGAAATCCCTTAACAGTTGTTATTGATTCCAGCATTTACCGGCTGAGAGTTAAGTGCTGTTTACAAAACAGAACAGATGCAGATGCTGACAAAAAGGTAAACAATTGTTGCATGGCTTCCTGCCAGATTCTGAACCGATATATTAAACTCCAAGTGAAGCACATTTCCCCTATGGATTGCACTTATTGCCACTTCATTTCCTATGTGCTCTGTCTCTCTATTGCCGAGCCTGGCACTAAGCTATTTCCAGTTCCTTGCTGACCCCTGAGGCCTGGTGCTACCACACACAGCCATTAGAGAAGGGAATTGCATGTGTCTGACATGGCCTGAAACCAATTATTTGATATTTTCTTCAGAATGATGCCCAACTCTGTTGGGAATGAGCAATCATGAAATAATTTACCTCCTGATTTAATTTTTTCCTGCACAAATTAGTTGTAGACAGAGCTGGCTATACACAGCTGCCTGTGACATAGCTCTGTCTTATCAAGATGATACTTGAAATGAAGCAGGGGGGTCTGACTTGAATAGGTCGGGGAATCCTGCTTTAAAGAGGCATTGACAAGTTTATCAGATATACTGATCACATGTACTCTCTGTTGATTGAAAATGACAGAACCTTAAAGAACTATCAGGGCAGCAGAGAAAACCACAAGGATGCAAACCTTATCAGGGCGTTTAATGTTTTTAAACAACTGTCTGATTTCTGGTTCCCTTTTTATGTCCTAGCAACCTTGGCACATGAATAAAATTTAATAAAATATTAAAAGCAAACTCACATTGGTTCATGGCTGAGTGACCTTCACTAAATTTCCTATTTAGTAGCCCTGTTGTTAGTTATAGTCATAAATGTAAAGAAAGTATGTATTTTTCTGTAACTCAAATCCCTACAAATAGGTTTCATAAAAATAGAAAAGACTCAGAATTTATATTTTGTTGTCTCTGAGTCACAGAAATAAGGCAAAGCCTGAGAGGATCACTTGTCCATAAACGTAGAAGGCTTCCAAAATTTGCATATGTTTAATCAAATAATGATATTAAGACTAACTGCTTA
Organism: Hylobates moloch; assembly: GCF_009828535.3. NCBI lineage: Eukaryota > Metazoa > Chordata > Mammalia > Primates > Hylobatidae > Hylobates > Hylobates moloch. The sequence continues at coordinate 53,714,512 of NW_026652281.1, read as the reverse complement.
AACTCAATAAAGACAACACATGTCTCTTTGGAGAAAGTAACTGGAGGTAAAGCTTCAACCAAATCTGTGCAGTAATAGCTTGTCCATAAGTTCAAGCAAAGATTTGTCTCATTTTTACATACTTATTCCACATTACATTTTAGCTATTAAATCTTAAAGAGGCTGTGATTGCTGCATTTTCCTATTTCTCTTCAGGGTCCAGCCTCCATTAACTAGAACCATATATCATAACTGGGAACTTCATGGCTTTTGTGATCATGACTAAGAAAAACTATAAGAAAAATGCCCATTAAAAGTACATCCTCTTCAGATAGCTGAAGGATTACTGTTTTATTGCACTACAAAAAGAATGTTAACAATGATTATAATTGATTTCAGTACGGTTTGGGAAAAAAGGTGTATGAGGGCACTAGAAAACAATTTAACAATATAGCTTTCTCTGACAACGATCATCATAAAATTTGGAGGCAATTTCTCTTCTTTTCAGAATAGATTATTGTCCACTCCAATAATTACACTATGTTGTGCCTTTTGCCAGTGAAAATGCTAACACTAAAATTTTAACTTAATTTCTACCTTGAAGGACAAACAGTATAAAGCCATTTATTCTAGATGAGCTCAGTAAGACCACGTTATAGAATTCTAAATATCAAAACTTCATATTACTTAGTCTTTTTTATTTCACTGGCATCGTAATTTCAAAGGCCATATTAGAGTCTTAAATCTGACTTGCACTTACCTGCTAACTTGGGTACTTCTTATTGTCCTGTTACAAAAGAGACTAAACTAGAAATAGGGTAAACTATACGTTTCTAAATAATAGACAAGGGTTTCCTGTCTTTATTCAGTGTTGAAAAGGAGTTGTGAAAGCAAACATTGATAGGTTTTGTTTTTGATTGAGACAACAACATACCTACTTACTCTATGTCATTTTAAATAACTTTTTATTTCCTTACATGTGCAATTTTAGATCTCCATTTAGATAGCCCAATCATCACTATTCTTATGAGTGTTTTGGTAAGATTAGAAGCAAATTAAAAATGTATGTATAAACAGAGGAATAGAAATACAATTTTAAAAATGATAGAAGCAAAATAATTTCTGACTAGAAATCCATAACATTTTACTCAAAGCTAAGGATTATTTTCTGATTTTCAAGTGTGGCAGGCAGAGGAATGATTGGTTTAACTCTTAAAGCTGCCAGCAGTTTCTCCTGTATAAATGTCTGTGCAGAGAAATCAGTTCATATTCAAAAAATGTAATTTCAGACAAAGAATTTTAATAGTTCTAAGTGTAAAAGACACAGATTTCCCCTGTTGTGGACTGAATGTTTGTGTCCCTCCAAAATTCTTATGTTAAAATCCTAAGCCCCAAGGTAGTGGCATTTGGAGGTAGGGCTTTGGGAGGGATAGGTGATGGGAGCAGAGCCCTCATGAATGGGATTAGTGTCCTTAAAAAAGAGATCACAGAGAACTCCCTTGCCCCTTCTATCACAAGGACACAGAGAGAAGACTGCCTTTATGAGCCAAAAGGTAAGCATTCACCAGACTTTAATTCTACCGGTGCCTTGATCTTGAACTTGTCGGCCTCCATACTGTGAGAAATAAATGTTTGTTGTTATATTCCCCGAACCCCTCCTCATCCCTGACTATGGTATTTTTGTTACAGCAGCCTGAATGGACTAAGACGTCCTCTAAGGCAAAAACAAATAGGTGAAGATGGGCCAGGCGTGGTGGCTCATGCCTGTAATCCCAGTACTTTGAGAGGCCAAGGAGGGTGGATCACCTGAGGTTGGGAGTTCGAGACCAGCCTGACCAACATGGGGAAACCTCTTCTCTACTAAAAATACAAAATTAACTGGACATGGTGGCACATGCCTATAATCCCAGTTACTAGGGAGGCTGAGGCAGGAGAATTGCTTGAACCTGGGAGGCTGAGGTTGCGGTGAGCTGAGATTGTGCCATTGCACACTCCAGTCCAGGCAACAAAAGTGAGACTCTGTCACAAAACAAAACAAAACAAAACAAAACAAAACAAAACAAAACAAAACACAAAACAAAACAAAACAAAACAAAACAAAACAAAACAAAACAAAACAAAACAAAACAGTGAAGATGTTAAATGACAATGATTTTGGGGCAGATTTGTTTTGTACAAAATATTTGACTTGGCCAGGCACAGTGGCTCATGCCTGTAATCCCCACACTTTGGGAGGCCAAGGCAGGTAGATCACCTGGGGTCAGCAGTTTGAGACCAGCCTGTCCAACATGGTGAAACCCTGTCTCTACTAAAACTACAAAAAATTAGCCGGGCATGGTGGCAGGTGCCTGTAATCCCAGCTACTCAGGAGGCTGACGCAGGAGAATTGCTTGAACCCAGGAGGCGGAAGTTGCAGTGAGCTGAGATCGCACCACTGCACTCCAGCCTGGGCAACAAGAGCAAAATTCTGTCTCAAAAAAAAAAATAAAAAAAATAAAAAATATTTGACTTTATAAATGTGATGCTGATGGTAGAAAATTTTCATACTTATACATACATAATTACAATGAAAAATATTCTATCATAATGTACATCTTCAAAGATGATTTTCACAAGAAAGAATGTTGTGGTATAGGAACAGACATTAAAATTCTCAGTCTTCAGTTAAAAAGAGTACATATTTAAAGAAATCTTACTAATGTTTGTTTATTAAACTTTTCTTCTTGAACATTTATGAAAAAAAGTTGGGTACTAATAACTAGAAGTCATATATCACTTTTTCTAAGAACCTGAGAAATGACATGTTAAATAATATTCAACATTTATAATAGCCCATTGGAAAAATGACTATATATTAAGCAAAAATTTAGGGATGAATTGCTTATAAACATTTTAATATAAAACAACAGAACTAAGCATTCACATTATTATTTTCATAAGTTAAGATATGGGGCCAGGCGCAGTGCCTCATGCCTGTAATCTTAGCACTTTGGGAGGCCAAGGCAAGAGGACTGCTTGAGCCCAGGCATTCAAGACCAGCTTGGGCAACATAGCAAGATCCTGTCTTAAAAAAAAAAAAAAAAAAAGGTAGAGTGTGGTGGCTCATGAGTAATCCCAGAACTTTGGGAGGCTGAGGTGGCCGGATCATCTGAGGTCAGGAGTTTGAGACCAGCCTGCCAACATGGTGAAAACCTATCTCTACTAAAAGTACAAAATACTAGCCGGGCATGGTGGCAGGAGCCTGTAGTCCCAGCTACTGGGAGGCTGAGACAGGAGAATCGCTTTTACCTGGGAGGCGAAGTTTGCAGTGAGCCGAGATCGCATCACTGTACTCCAGCCTGAGCGACAGAGCAAGACTCCATCTTATAAATAAATAAATAAATAAATGGAATAATTTAGATGATTTTAAGAGGGTAAAGCAGAAGCTGGCAAAGTTTTAGGAAGGTTAGAGAGTGACTTAGCACTCTGTACGCTGTAGAAACTTACTTTCTACAGAACATAAATTTCTGACAACAATCTCATGTATATATGTCCACATGTTTGCTCAATATTGAATAGCTGCAAGATAGGTTTGTTCACTTTTAGTATAGTTTTATTCTAAACTTCTTTTCAGTGACTTTTTTCAATAATTTTCATTTGGATCTTAAAATGTTACCTATATTTTTAAACAGACAAATTTATTTTTCTAAGTCAAAAAATGAGATTTTTTAAAACCTCAGCATTTTAATCTAAAAAGTTTTTCAGTATCAAAAAATGTTACTAAATGGCTAAGATGGTATATAAATCTTAAACTGACCTATGACCTTTCCTGAAAACCAAAACAGAATCTTATTTTTAACTTTCATCATTAGTATCTGAATGTCAGAATTAGAGGATATAGCAAGTGAAATATTCTTTCCAACCTTAGGAAGAAGACAAGTGTGTTCTAAGAAGGGAGAAGTGGATAACAGTGCAGTTTGGTGTTTGCTAATTCTTCCTGTATGGAAGAAAAATATGCTAAAATTAAATTGCATACATTTTCTCTCTTACCCAATATACTTTCCATTTTTGTTGCCCTTCTGTCTTTAGAACAATGATTCAGAGGCCTCAGAACATTTAATGCAGAATAATTAGGTCAGAAAATAGAGTCCATGCAGCAGGAAAAAAGGTTTTAGATAAAGATATGTACACATACATATACTACCACACATCTACCCAAGCACATAAAATACACCCTCCCCTTATACCCATAAATATCCAGTCATTTTTCTCATGATTTTTAATTTAATAAATAATTTTCAGAGAAAATTCCTACCTTTAGTAGTAAGAATTGAAAAAAAAAAAAGAACTTCCTTAGAAAAAATTTCTAATGTCAGACTTTTTGTTTATCTTAGGTGGAATGGAGGTATAGTGGGAAGATGCTTCTTGTCTAATCTTAATTTTGCAGCTAACTTGATTTGTCAACAAGCCAAAATGCTTTCATTTTTTCACCCACAAAACAAGAACTGGAATTGCTGCATTGTCTAATTTTTGAGTGGTGGTATAGCAAAGATAAGTCAAATAAATAAAAAACATGGAAGCATCTTGCAACCATAATGCTAGCTAATGCTATTGTTATTAATTAATTAATAGTAAAAAGGATCTCAAACTTGGTAATAATCAGCTCAACTTAGTTACTTTTAGCTTAACTCTGGTAAAAATAGTATATGTAACCAGGTTACTGGCATCTTTAGGAAGAAAATGACATTCTTCATTTAGATACTTTTTAAAATATTAAGTTAAAATTAATGGTAATATTTTTTCTTTTCATGTATTAGTATGCAAAGTCTTGGATTTTTTTCTTTGTAAATCTTTCCAAATAGAAAAAAGTGATGTGGATTTGTACTCTATTATAGTTTCAAAATTCAAAGTTAATTTTATATGTAGGAAAATAAATGTATGCTATGATTTCAGAAAGTCCAACAGAAAAATTGGGATCTAAAAAAATGAGAATTACTCTTCAAATTATTGAAGGACTCTTGATCTTACAAATGATTTCATTCAGCAAGACACAGTAAGTCACTGTAATCACCAGGACTTTGGGAGAGCTACTTAACTTGTCCAAACCACAGATTCTGTATCTATAAAATACGGACAATATCCAACTTTTCAGAGTTGGCTTCAGTATACTTTTTTCATCTTTCGTAATATCATCATTCAAATGGTCAGAGCTACTTGAGTAGAAGAGAGAACTGAGTGGCTTTTGACTGGCCTACTTTCTAATAGTGATCTTGTGTCTCCCTAGTCAAGAAGTCTATCTTCTCTTTGGTTTGAGGGCCTTCGTTATCTTGAAGGATCTTTTCATTCCTTGAGGGATTCATTTCCCTCATCCCCAATCTTCCTTAAACAAAAGAACAAGGGACTATGAAAAAAAAAAGGTGGCTTAGAGGTGATTCAGGTCAACCTTCCATCCACTGCAGATTTTAGGAATCTTTCAAATATTCAAAGGTGTTTATCATATTCTCTTAAGTCTTCCTTTTTCAAGCTAACAACAACCTCAAGAAAAATTAAAGATAGGATATATGGGGGCCATGGAGTTTATCCTAGAATTTAAATCTCCTAATTCTATCTTTTCATATTAAAATACAGAGGATTTATTTAACCGAAATTTACTATATATAAATAATCCTTTCTTTTTTGAACACTGAGAAATGTAGCATTTACTTAAATCCAAAGGAAATACAATTTTAAAAGTAAAATTAATTTGATCACATAACTAGTCCAAATATAAATATAGTAAAATGTTACAATATAAGAATGGCACTGGTGCTCCTGAAACGTAGATGATATGTGTACAATTGTATATATGGATCTGACTTTCCAGATAATTCCAAATTAGGTTATAATCAAAATGCTAATTGCAAATTTCTAGCTTTTTGAAAGCTATTTTGACTTTAAAGCCTTATAAGCTAAATGAAAAAAATATTGTAGCATAAACCTTTATGAAATAATAATTTTCCTAATATTAGAGAAACTAGCTGGGTGTGGTGGCTCACGCCTGTAATCCCAGCACTTTGGGAGGCCAAGGCGGGTGGATCGCCTGAGGTCTGGAGTTTGAGACCACCTTGGCCAGAATGGTGAAATCCCATCTCTACTAAAAATACAAAAAGTAGCTGGGCATGGTGGCAGGCGCCTGTAATCCCAGCTACTTGGGAGACTGAGGCAAGAGAATCGCTTGAACCTAGGAGGCGGAGGTTGCAGTGAGCCAAGATTGCGCCATTGCACTCCAGCCTGAGCAACAGAGGGAGACTCTGTCTCAAAAAAAAAAAAAAAAAAAAAAAAAAAATTTAGAGAAACTATAAGAATACAGATGAACAAAATCGGTTATTGAGAAAGTGTTGCTTTGTAAATCACTCTGGAAACTTTGTAAGAGTAGCTGTAAGAATAATATTGTTCTCTTCTATAAAAGATTATCAAATCAAAAAGATTCTGTAATATTTATGTTAATATTATTTCATCTTTTTTTCAAATAACAAAACATAGAAGCGTTACACTTCTAAATGTATTGTAATATTAAAGCAGCACATGCTCTCTAAGAAACAAAACATTCAAAACTGAATATAAAGGAGAAAAAAAGTTACCATACAATACCAAGATGTGGATTAAGTCTAATGACAAGCTTATATGTAAATAAAATTGTCTGTCTGGTACCTTATCATAGAAAAATGGCTAGAGAGATTGTCACCGTATTTTAAATATTATGTACTGGAAAACCTGAATTAGTGGCAGACAGAATGCACTGTGGGGTGCCCAGGTGAATACAATCATCCGAAAGGCCAACTGGTAGAATAACATAGCACAGCATAGCATAACATAGCATAGAAGAGCATCATAAAAACTACCCCTAGTGAGTGTCTGAGTTAATAACACTAGCAAATCATAACTGAGTTCTCAATCATTATCAATAAAAAAGAAAAGCAAAACATTGAATCAGCGTAGAAGACAGAAATAATGTAACCATTAAAAAAGAAAATGTGGCCGGGCACAGTGGCTCACACCTGCAACCCCAGCACTTTGGGGGGCCAAGGCGGGTGGATCACCTGAGGTCAGGAGTTGGAGACCAGCCTGACCAACATGGCGAAACACCATCTCTACTAAAAATACAAAATTAACCGCACATGGTAGTGCATGCCTGTAATCCCAGCTACTTGGGAGGCCTGAGGCAGGAGAATTGCTTGAACCCAGGAGGCGGAGGTTGCAGTGAGCCGAGATCGCACCATTGCACTCTAGCCTGGGCAACAAGAGCAAAACACCAACTCAAAAAAAACAAAAAAAGTGAAAGTGGTAAATTATTTTTAATGCTAACTATCATACTGTTTTGCACAGCTTTTGACACAGAGTTTAGTGGCATATCAAGCTAATACACCAAATTGCAAACAGAGAAATCTTCTTTCTTTGGCTTACTATCTGTGTGGACTTTGAAAATATTTGCCTCTCTGAATTTCAGTATTCTCATATATAAAGTATAAATAATACAATAAGCTGTTCAGAAGGTTAAGTGAACCCACATATGTAAAGCCTTGTAGTCTTATACATAATAATAAGTAATCAAATTAGACAGACAGACAGATAGATAGATGATAGATGAATGGATGGAAAATTTACAGGCCATTCAGGGAAGAACAACCAATCCTCAATCTAAGTACAAAATCAGAAGCAACTAAAGATTGAATAGGTCCAAACTGCCTTAGCTCATTAAGGTATAAGCATGGAAAGGTAAGACTACAGTATACATACAAAGCCTGCTTAAAGTCACTAAATAGAAATTATAATCATTTAAATCATATACATTTAAACTAGGATTATTTAAATCTAAATAAATTAAATTTATTTTAAATTATTTAAATAGTTTGGAGAAGAAGAAAACAATGACTATACTAAAGTTGAAGAAGTATACAGAGGATTCAGAGAAATGTTTCTAAATTAAAAAATATCCTATTTTTCTGTCAGTAGATTATGGTAATACAGGAAGGGCTCTGAGTCAGACAGATAATGAGTTTGAATCCTGGCTTCACTCTATGTCCTAGAGCAAATTACTTAACATCTCTATGTCTTAGTTTCCTCACTGTAAAATGGAGATAATAAATAATGGTATCTACCTTGTTTGGTAGAAGGATTAAATGAGATAATGCACATCAATGTCTGAGCCAATAAATGTTGTTGTTAATTAAGGATTGTCCTTTCTATAATTTCAGGTAAAATAACAAAGATTTCGTGAACATAAAGATACAGACATAGATTAAAGATAATATAATACAACCCATTCGAGCCATTGTTGCTCATCTCAAAGATGTATTTCCTTAATAAACAAAACATGATCATTGGGTCAAATATTAGTGAACAACATGGCTTATCTGTTGAGTTAGTTTAGCAGTTCTCATATGGCAGTAGCAGTAGTGACTTATTTAGTTTTCTTCCCCTTACTGTGTCTAGCACAGAACATGGTAGTTGCTAAATGCCTTTCTTATGGTAGGTGGTCAATAAAGCTGAATTGAATTTATTTGCAGACAGCCCACTTGAACAGTGCTGTTTGAAATTTCTTTTATAGGTGACAGATCATTTAATTCTACACTTGTAAGACAAAGCCCAATAGCATGGTGCTTGAGAACATGGGTCCCAGAAATAGAAAGATCTGCATATGACTTCTAAGTATCAATCCTGATTTCATACAACATGATCAGGGCAAGTTAATCTTTCTAAGTTTCTTTCTGTGTTCATGAAATTGGGATAATAGGAATGGGTTGTCATTAGCGCAGTGTTTGGCATATGGAAAGTGCTCAATTGTTTTATACCAAAGTTCAGATAAAGGAGCTTGGGAAAGATTCTATGCACCTACACTTGTGGAAAATGCTTCAAATTCTGGTGTTAAAGAGGACACACATAGTTTTCTCTCATGAATGAGAAAACACTTCAATATCAACCCTAAAGACTCCATAGCAACTTACACACATTTTGAACCATATGGATCTTTTCTTCTGTTATAAACTATATTTAGCACATATAAAACTTTCGTATTGAAAAGACTTTACAAGTAAGCAGGATTTTTTTTTCAGAGAATATAAAAATTTTAGAAAACAAGTACACTAATGAAATGCATTTAAACATTTATGTGTTAACAATTAAAATAAACATCTATTTGCTTTGAGCAAAATAATAATGTTTCTAAATTAACTGACTTTGTATTTTGCCACAACCAAATTTGGCAGATGCATCTCTCTTCTGCAATGTGATACAGCTTCTGGAGGAAAATTAAAATTTTAAGACAAAATATTAAACAATTTGAAAATTCATATATCACATTAATTTGGTCAACTGAAATTTTATTAATGAAGATACACACAAGTATAGTGAGCTATAGGAATTTTAAAAAGATGATCATAAATTCCAAGATCCATAATAATTCACCAAATAATAATTTTCAAATACTTAAGCCATATAGTTTATGAACTTATTCAGAAATACACCTCAGATTTTATATAAAAGAATAACTAATGATAATTTTAGAAATAATCCTATTTTTACCCTGATTTTTCTCCACTGGTAGGAAATTACAACCACAACAAGAAAAGTATATTATATCACAATAACTTCTTTCCTTTTTCCCTTTATCTTATGAATCAAATAGAAATTTTCAAATCATCTTTTATTTGTATACATCCTTATAGAAAAAATAGTAGAGAAACTTCAAAAAATAGCTATAGTAAAATGTTATACCTTCCTAATCAATTACAATACAGAATTTTATAATTATAGTATTTCATAGTTGCTCATTATTAGAATTGACTGAGTAAAATATTACAACTTTTAAATTTCCAATTTTACTGCAAATTTCAACAAATTTTTAATAATTCTTTTTACCTAATAATGCTTTGGCTTTGGAAGATACAATGGATTAAAAAATCATACTTTTCTGTTATGTATATAACTAAATGTACATATATATAACTGAGTATATGTGCTTATATATATGTGTATATTTAATAAACAGATAAACGAGCTTATATGTGTATAAGCATATATACTCAGTTATATATATATGTGTGTATACACACAGTTTCACAAATACTGTTTGTCATATGCAATCAAGAGAAATTAAACTCTTATTTGAAGTATTTTTGGCTTATATTTCCAATATCTTTAACAATTTAATAAGAAAGAAAATACTTTTATAACTACAATTATAGAAAAAAATGCATAAGAGAAATGTATACTGCAAAATTTCATTACATTCATTTTCTAATTTTCAAGTTTGCAGTGAGATTTAACCAAATAGAAAACACCTTAGAAAATTAAACATATTAAAAGACTTAAGTTAAACCAAACAAAAATTTTAAATGTCACTAACCCAAAGCATGCACTGCTCCTCTATGCTTGCTGGAGCTCTTGCTTGTTTTAACCACACGAACAGCATTTTCTCTGAACTGCAGCTCACAAAAATTTTCAAGAAATTTTGCCATTTCTTCTGTAACAGTATCCAGGTAAGTTTCTTTAATGAATTTCACCATTGAGGATGGAGCTAAAATTTCACATAGTGTCTTAAAATCCTCTTTTATTATTGAGTATAATTTAAGCATTGTACTTTGATATCCATGAACTATTACATCTAAATTTGAATCTCTGTTGTAAGAAGGAAAGCAGTTCCGCAGAAGATTAGCCAACAGTTTATTCTGTATGTTTTGGTATTTGATTATAACTTCTGATTCTGGATAAAGAAACAAGAGTTGTTGTAAGCACTGCTTTTTCAATAAAATTTTTTGCTGTGAATTGTTTATTTCATTATGGCTTTGTAATTTGCTCACTAAGAAGCGTCGAAGATGCAGTCTTATATCTTCCCATATAGACTTGACATCCATAGAAGAATTATCTTCAACAGAATGAAGAGACGTCCTAGAGAGGAAATGGAACGGTGTTCCACTTAGAGTTGATGGGAATGAAACGCTGCTGTGGCAGGAGAGGTCCCAAAGTAAATCCAATGTCATTTCTTCTTGATTTTGTTCATTCTTCAACAAATGTTGCTAATGAAATTATAACATTAGAAATGTGATTAAGTGCAATAGAAAAAATGATTTCTATAGTCATATACAATTTCATAATAATTTCAGGTTGAAATCAATACTTTAAAGTTCCTCAAGATTTTATTTTTTTGCATTTGAAATTTAATCAATTCAGACGTTTTAGAATGTTAGCTTTTATGGTCTACTAAACTTTGAATTGTTCATTTCAAACCTAGCTGATTATCTTTTCAATTAGATTTCTAGACATATAGTTTTTAGCCCTCATTGTTATCCACCCAATATACCCTGAGCTGTATAAAAACTGTGGCTTAAAAATTCTAAATACAAATCTATAGTAAAATATTTATTGAAATGTATTCCTAATACAAAATAGATTCAAGATCACGCCCCTAATTCCTGGTAGACAATTTTCATGCTTGAATGAGTACACTTATTATTATAAAACCCCAAATGAACATATAATACAATGCTTTAAAATCATTCTAGAATATAGATATTTAAATATAGTATGTGCTTAGGGGTTACTAAGATATACCTTTCTGAGAAGTAAATTTTAATATATTGAAAGATTTTAACTTTCATTTAAATTCCTTTTTGAGAACTGTGTTAAGAAAGATTTTACTTTGAAAATTAATCTGAGAATATTTCAATTCTCTCCAAAGAAATAACCCAAAATGAGAAAAAGATACTCTCAGAATTACTCCCCAAAAGATGATATGAAATTATTCCTTTATACTTTCTGTGCTGGCAGAAAACAATGGTGGATATAATTATGAATAGAAAGGGACAAAAAATTTACTTTTTTCTTGGGCTTTGAATTAGACACACACATTCTCCTTCCATGCTGACTTTCCTAATTATGTCTATTTTAGCTAATACTGAAATTAGTTTATATTCTCTAGGTAGAAACAAGCTGATTACAAGAGAAATGAAAGCAAGGTCCAAGTGGCATAAAATCAGGCTGGCTTTACAATTTCTTATTGACGAAGATACCAAAGGCATTATGTGTGATTCACAATGATGAACAATTCCTAGACAAATTCCAGGAATTTTCTCTCATTCACTGTAAGCACTGCAATGTCTAATGTTCTATCTGTAATAAATAATTATACCCAATAATTATACCAAGAAATGTTTTTTAAGTATTTATACAAACATTTCCTGGTTTATTCATAATGATAACTCTTTGGCATATGTATTTAAAAACCCAATTTACACACAAGGACTCTAAAATCAGGCATGATTCAGTGACTTTTCAAAAGTCACCTACAGTAAGGCACAGAACCAAGAACGGATCCCTGGCTTCTTTCTCTTCATCCACGTTCTTTCTGCTACACTCCAGAGAGCCACAAAGTACACATGACCTCTGTGTAGCTTCTTTCTCTCTCCTCTACTGCTGTTGAGTTATTTTGATGCTTCTGGAAAAGAAATGTCCTTAGATAGGACATATCAGCATTACTGTAAATTCTACAAAGCAAATGAGTCATATTAGTGCCTCTGCCTTGGTTTTTTTAAGTCAGTAAATAACTGTAAATATTTGATCAAACAAAGAATAATAGATTACAGAGGTTTAAAACATATGTTTAGTATGATTGCTTAAATGTTGAAAATAACTTCAGTACATCTGCCATAATGAGGACCTCTGTTTCTTATTTAAATCACTAGAAAATTAACAAAAAATTTTCTATGAAAAAAACAGATGTATGAAAAATGTCATCAGGACTGACATTTTTTAGCATGTAGAAACTTGATAATAAGGTCATTTAAATCTGGATCTGTTTTAATAATGTGGTTCCTTCCTTAAAATAACATGATCAATTATGTAAAAAAACCTAGGACTGGGACAAGTCTATCAGTCTAATGAATTTGAGCAAAACTAAGGTGGCCTTTGCCCTGCAGTGAATAGAGAATGACTTATGTGTGACAGATTAAAAGATAATTAAAAGCTTTTGCTTTTAATTAAATGAGAAAGCATTATTACATCAGTATTAATGAAATTCAATACACATGCCTCTTAATAGAAATTAAAGGAATAGCTATATCCATATTTATTCTTTAAGGATCCACCTTCAGGAGATAATGGGTGAGAGCTTTCCTTAAAAGAATAAGGCTTCAGGGCACACAGTCTTCCTTTCTCTTCCTTTTATTACTTTGTAAAATTAAAGAGACATCTGAAATAATAACAACAGGCAAAAACTATTTTCATCTGATTCTGTCATCCTAAGCCATCTACAACCTCCAGATATTTTCCACATCTGCCTTAGTCAATGTTTGATATTTGGACAAAAACAGTGCCTTTTTTTTCCCCTAAATTAAATTAAAACCATAGCTATAGTAATACTGCGTTCTAACAATTGTGCTGCTTCTCTGGGAATCTGTTTTTGCAAGCTAGCTAGCCTTGGAGAAACAAGTGTGATAAAATTACTGTTCTTATTGAAGGTTACAAAAACTTCTCTAGCATAGAGGGTGGTCAATATCAAGAATGACCAACATCATAATTCTCCGTCATTTGGTGGTCTTGCATAAATTGCTACCTTGATTGAAAAGAACTGGGTTAGACTGCAGGTTAGGAAGGCAGGGAATAATAGTCAAGGCCACTTAATAGACACAATCCATGGGGATCTTATTAGGCTTAATAAAGAGCGTACAAAACATGAATAGTGAAAGGATACAAAATATAATGAACATGAACTTTTCTGGTAGACGGCTGTGATACACATCAATACATTCTGTGATATTGATATGATATATATCATACCACAAATCACCCAGGAATCATAATATTTTATCTCCATTTATATAAAATTTTATTTTATTGATAAAAATCATAGTTAAAAATTAAAACAAATAGCTCAGTGGATTATGTTGGGGATATAGGAACATAAAAACACAAACCCCTATGTAAGGCAGGCTAATATGGTCACTCAGATAAATATTTACGTACAGAAATTGAATGAGTTGTATTCCCTGTTTACTCATCCCACTCCATGACAAAATAAAAATTCATTTTACCAGTGTTTTGAGAAATTTTATCAAGTCTCCATGGGAAATGAAAGATGACTCAGATGTACTGTAATTATAGTTAGTTAGCCATTCAAAGCAGTCAGTTGTTGTTTGCAGCTGCACACCTGGACACTGTTTGTTAATTTCGGACTGTATCTCTTTAATGCAATGTTCTATGCTATAAAAAAGAGAAGAAAAAGTTATTTTGGCAGGATATAGATACTGGCTTCATTTCATAATATCACAGGCCCTGAAATCTTCATATGTGGTACCTGGTTTTGTACAATTTACAAATTCATTCATATGCTATGAAAATAATAACAAACAGACTATACATTCATAGTTGAAAGCTGAGAGTTCAAATTTTCTGGCAGTAAAAAATGTGATAGAGGAAATATAAAATAGCTACTCAGATGAACTAGAAATTCTTTTGTGTTGAAACAAAAATCAAGCATAGATGCAATTCGATAATAGCCCTCTTGATAGGCAGTGGATGAAAGGCAGAGCTAAAATACTGAACACTGTAAATATTTGAAATATACATTATCTACTAAGAGGTGAAGGACTATATAAATTATGAAAAACTTCAATCAATGGAATAGTAAGAAGTCATGAAGTAGTTATAAAAAGCCTATAATTTTAAAAGTTGTAAAGTATACAAGCTATATACACAATGTTACTACAGCCAAATACCTTTTCCTGCCATCCAACTCCACTACAAAAAACAGAAACAAAAATTACTAAAAATTGCATTTAAAAAATGACTGGAAGGAAATGAAGCAAAGGGTTAATAGTAATTATATTTGGGTGGGTGTAATTAGGTAAGTTTTAAATTTTACTTTTCCTTATTTTCTAAATATTTATAGGGCATAAAATAAAATGCTTCATTCACCAAAAAAGTAAACCAAGAACAGAGAAAAAATGTCCAGTAGAATCTTGCAATATGTATCTGTTTTAAAATTTCCATTCAAAGTATCCTTCCTGTTGATAAAATGACAGATATACTATATTTTTTTAATTTCCATATACAATTATATGCACTGATGATTATAAATCTTTGTGGGGTAAACTGGTGACCTTTAGCAGAGTGCCATCTGCAGAGCCACAGGGATATGACATATTACTACCACCTGATGGCAGCATATCTAAACTTCAAGAAAGCTTTCAAACAGGCAAATTCCTTTGAAGCTGAAACACCTCACCAAAAACCGACAGCTACGCATTTGTCTCTTAATCATATTAAGAAAGATTTGTTACCAAGAGGTAAAGTTAGTGTTTTGAAAAGGTAACTGCTATTAATTAAAGGTTCCATATGATAGAACCTGGTAGGCTTTAGAAACCAAGTGCTCATTATTAAAATAGATGTCATATGAAAGACTCTTTGAAATTCATCCAGGTGTGGGTTGCCTATAAAACATACACTGTAAAAGTTTAAGTAAAACTTTTCAGGAGACTTCTGAGCATGAGTGAATTTAAAGTAAATTACCTTGAAACAAATACATTCTGAGAATCAAAGAGCCTTTTCATGAACACAAAGAACTTAAAAGGAAAACAATACCTCCTCTGGCCACAGGCCACTCAATTTCCTGATGGGATAGCCATATTCAGGAATACCACTTCTATGTCTGACAAGAGATTGGCATGTATTTTCTTAACTTACGTAAGCACTTCTATGGACAGAGAAACACAATGCCCTAAGCATACCCCTTGACTCTAGGGACTCTTTATCAAAGGTTTTTATTATAGCATCCTCATGTGTCTCATTCAATGAAACCTAATAGAGTACAGCAATGTGAATTGGAAAGGCTCAGCAGTTAGTCTACCTAAATCTGTTTCAATGAGGACTCAGATTTTAGGCTAATTTCTAACATCCGAATCTGGGCAGAGGCCAAAAACTACAATTTATAAATAGGGTAAAGCCTTTAGAGGGCTAGATATTTTAGTAATTTGTCCAAACACGGACAAAGGGATTGAGTGGTTGCATTTCAGGGGACCTCCCTCATTGATACAAACTGAGACAGATAAACTTTATTTTAAAATCATTTTGTCACAAATTATAAAATGTCAGAACTAATTATCTACACCTGATTTTGTTTTTAGTTGGCTATCTTGTTGTCTGCCACTCACCAATGCCTATACACGTTGTTCTAAAAACTTAATCATCTGAAGTCTAGATATTTCTTGCCCAATTGTTACACAAAATAAATATTTTCTAAATTTATGCTAAATGTCAGTTTGGTATGTAATCTGACAATTTATCTTCTTTAATCAAGGTCAAAATAAATTACAATTTAATTTCACCATTTAAAAGGTAACATTTTCAAATGTTATCTTTCAGATGCTACACATTATTCAGGATTATAAACATAGGTAGTAAAAGTGTAAGGAAATGCACTGGAATGATCAGCAGCACCCTCTGGCAGAGTGGGGATGGAGGTGGGATGAAATTGGGGAGAGGTACACAGAGAGCTTTAGCTATACTAGTAATGTTTTATTTCTTAAACTAGATGGTGAGCACAGGAGTATTTCTCATAGTACTCTATGCCTTTTCATATGTCTCAACATTTCTTAATAAATTTGAACCCCAATGTGCTTTAATTATAATGACTCTGAATTAGCTAAGTTAATGATGTGTGCAAGTGGATGCATTACTGAGAGGCTGTGTATAATAATTTATAAAGCATTTTAAAAATGCAATATGGAGTATGCTTTTAAAAAAAGATATCTATGGTAATTTTCTCATTCAACATTCACTCCTAGATTCCCTGACTGTAAAAATTGCTTATTGAATGAAGGCATTATATTTGATAAACATTAGCTGAATGTTAAATATGTGGTAGGCATTGTGATATATACTAGGGAACCCAATGTGAGTAAGACGTCGTCCTGTCCCTAAAGGAATTCTGTCTAGTGAAAGAGATAAACCTGTAAATAAACAACTACAACATAGTAAGACTTGATAAGGAGTGTGTACAATGTGCTAAGGGAGTACACAGGAGGGAGCCATTAAAAGTGCCTGTGGGAGGTGTAAAAAGGTTTTTCCTTGTAGAAGAGGAGATTATATGCAAGGATGTTGCTTTAAGAACATTAGTAGAATCACTGTACTTAAAATTCCCTGACACCTCACCCCTCAGAATTCAGTACTTGTCATCTAACCTCACTGTTGCCTCACTTTAAAACTGTATTTATTTGAAGAATAAGAAATATGAATTTATTTTTATGGTCACTACTACATTCATTCATGCATGTATGGATGTATGTGTGTATGTATATATGTACCATCTTACTTCCAAAAAGGCTGAGATGTCCTACTATTGGACAGACTGCATTAAATAACAATAGCAGTCCAAGAGCTGATTAATATTCAACTGGTACAGTTGGAGATAGGATAAGAAACTGAAAGGAATAGGAACAGCTCCAGTCTCCAGCTCCCAGCCCCAGCGACACAGAAGACGGATGATTTCTGCATTTCTGCTTGAGGTACCGGTTTCATCTCACTAGGGAGTGCCTAACAGTGGGTGCAGGACAGTCGGTGAAGCGCACTGTGCGCGAGCCGAAGCAGGGGGAGGCATTGCCTCACTCGGGAAGCGCAAGGGGTCAGGGAGTTCCCTTTCCTAGTCAAAGAAAGGGGAAACAGACGGCACCTGGAATATCGGGTCAGTCCCAGCCCAATACTGCGCTTTTCCAACGGGCCTGGAAAACGGCACACTAGGAGATTGTGTCCCGCACCTGGCTTGGAGGGTCCTGTGCCCACGGAGTCTCGCTGATTGCTAGCACAGCAGTCTGAGATCAAGCTGCAAGGCGGCAGCGAGGCTGGGGGAGGGGCGCCCGCCATTGCCCAGGCTTGCTTAGGTAAACAAAGCAGCCAGGAAGCTCGAACTGGGTGGAGCCCACCACAGCTCAAGGAGGCCTGCCTGACTCTGTAGGCTCCACCTCTGGGGGCAGGGCACAGACAAACAAAAACTCAGCAAGAACCTCCACAGACTTAAAGGTCCCTGTCTGACTGACAGCTTTGAAGAGAGTAGTGGTTCTCCCAGCACGCAGCTGGAGATCTGAGAACGGACAGACTGCCTCCTAAAGTGGGTCCCTCACCCCTGAGCAGCCTAACTGGGAGGCACCCCCCCAGTAGGGACAGACTGACACCTCATTCAACCGGGTACTCCTCTGAGACAAAACTTTCAGACGAACTATCAGACAGCTGAATTTGTGGTCTCACAAAAATCTGCTGTTCTGCAGCCACCGCTGCTGACACCCAGCCAAACAGGGTCTGGAGTGGACCTCTAGTAAACTCCAACAGACCTGCAGCTGAGGGTCCTGTCTGGTAGAAGGAAAACTAACAAACAGAAAGGACATCCACACCAAAAACCCATCTGTACATCACCATAATCAAAGACAAAAAGTAGATAAAACCACAAAGATGGGGAAAAAACAGAGCAAAAAAACTGGAAACTCTAAAAAACAGAGCACCTCTCCTCCTCCAAAGGAACGCAGTTCCTCACCAGCAACGGAACAAAGCTGGATGGAGGATGACTTTGATGAGTTGAGAGAAGAAGGCTTCAGACGATCAAACTACTCTGAGCTACGAGAGGAAATTCAAAACAATAGCAAAGAAGTTAAAAACTTTGAAAAAATATTAGAAGAATGGATAACTAGAATAACCAATGGAGAGAAGGGCTTAAAGGAGCTGATGGAGCTGAAAGCCAAGTCTCGAGAACTACGCGAAGATTGCAGAAGCCTCAGTAGCAGATGCGATCAACTGGAAGAAAGGGTATCGCTGATGGAAGATGAAATGAATGAAATGAAGAGAGAAGGGAAGTTTAGAGAAAAAAGAATAAAAAGAAATGAACAAAGCCACCAAGAAATTTGGGACTATGTGAAAAGACCAAACCTACGTCTGATTGGTGTACCTGAAAATGATGGGGAGAATGGAACCAAGTTGGAAAACACTCTGCAAGATATTATCCAGGAGAACTTCCCCAATCTAGCAAGGCAGGCCAGCATTCAGATTCAGGAAATACAGAGAACGCCACAAAGATACTCCTCGAGAAGGGCAACTCCAAGACACATAATTGTCAGATTCACCAAAGTTGAAATGAAGGAAAAAATGTTAAGGGCAGCCAGAGAGAAAGGTCGGGTTACCCACAAAGGAAGCCCATCAGACTAACAGCTGATCTCTCAGCAGAAACTCTACAAGCCAGAAGAGAGTGGGGGCCGATATTCAACATTCTTAAAGAAAAGAATTTTCAACCCAGAATTTGCTATCCCGCCAAACTAAGCTTCATAAGCGAAGGAGAAATAAAATACTTTACAGACAAGCAAACGCTGAGTGATTTTGTCACCACCAGGCCTGCTCTAAAAGAGCTCCTGAAGGAAGCACTAAACATGGAAAGGAACAACCGGTACCAGCCACTGCAAAAACATGCCAAATTGTAAAGACCATCGACGCTAGGAAGAAACAACAGCAACTAATGAGCAAGATAACCAACTAACATCATAATGACAGGATCAGATTCACACATAACAATATTAACGTTAAATGTAAATGGGCTAAATGCTCCAATCAAAAGACACAGACTGGCAAACTGGATAAGGAGTCAGGACCCATCAGTGTGCTGTATTCAGGAAACCCAACTCACATGCAGAGAAACACATAGACTCAAAATAAAGGGATGGAGGAAGATCTATCAAGCAACTGGAAAACAAAAAAAGGCAGGGGTTGCAATCCTAGTCTCTGATAAAATAGACTTTGAACCAACAAAGATCAAAAGAGACAAAGAAGGCCATTACATAATGGTAAAGGGATCAATTCAACAAGAAGAGCTAACTATCCTAAATATATATGCACCCAACACAGGAGCACCCAGATTCATAAAGCAAGTCCTCAGTGACCTACAAAGGGACTTAAACTCCCACACAATAATAATGGGAGATTTTAACACCCCACTGTCAGCATTAGACAGATCAACGAGACAGAAAGTTAACAAGGATATCCAGGAATTGAACTCAGCTCTATATAAAGTGGACCTAATAGACATCTACAGAACTCTCCACCCCAAGTCAACAGAATATGCATTTTTTTCAGCACCACACCACACCTATTCCAAAATTGACCACATAGTTGGAAGTAAAGCTCTCCTCAGCAAATGTAAAAGAACAGAAATTATAACAAACTGTCTCTCAGACCACAGTGCAATCAAACTAGAACTCAGGATTAAGAAACTCACTCAAAACCGCTCAACTACATGGAAACTGAACAACCTGCTCCTGAATGACTATTGGGTACATAATGAAATGAAGGCAGAAATAAAGATGTTCTTTGAAACCAACGAGAACAAAGACACAACCTACCAGAATCTCTGGGACACATTCAAAGCAGTGTGTAGAGGGAAATTTATAGCACTAAATGCCCACAAGAGAAAGCAGGAAAGATCCAAAATTGACACCCTAACATCACAATTAAAAGAACTAGAAAAGCAAGAGCAAACACATTCAAAAGCTAGCAGAAGGCTAGAAATAACTAAAATCAGAGCAGAACTGAAGGAAATAGAGACACAAAAAACCCTTCAAAAAATTAATGAATCCAGGAGCTGGTTTTTTGAAAAGATCAACAAAATTGATGGACCGCTAGCAAGACTAATAAAGAAGAAAAGAGAGAAGCATCAAATAGATGCAATAAGAAATGAAAAAGGGGATATCACCACCGATCCCACAGAAATACAATCTACCATCAGAGAATACTACAAACACCTCTATGCAAATAAACTAGAAAATCTAGAAGAAATGGATAAATTCCTCGACAAATACACCCTCCCAAGACTAAACCAGGAAGAAGTTGAATCTCT
>NW_026652281.1:53657353-53688655 GCF_009828535.3 Hylobates moloch | reverse complement strand
GCAAGGACAAAAAACCAAACACCGCATGTTCTCACTCATAGGTGGGAATTGAACAATGAGAACTCATGGACACAGGAAGGGGAACATCACACTCCGGGGACTGTTGTGGGGTGGGGGGAGGGGGGAGGGACAGCATTAGGAGATACACCTAATGCTAAATGACGAGTTAATGGGTGCAGGAAATCAACATGGCACATGGATACATATGTAACAAACCTGCACATTGTGCACATGTACCCTAAAACCCTAAAGTATAATAAAAAAAAAAATTACGGAAAAAAACCAAAACCAAAACCAAAAACAAAAACAAAACAAAAAAACAAATACTGTACTCTGCAGTGTACTGTATTCAATAAATTACATGAGATATTAAAAAAAAGAAACTGAAAAACAGAAGAGGATAATTATAAAATCTTGAAACTTCAGCTTATTATAAAGTTCTTGCAAGATTTCAAAAGTATGATCCAGTCACAAAATAGTTAAAAGGAAAAAAGTATATTCCACTGGTAAATTATGAGAACTTTTTAAATAAAAAGATTGTAGAAAACACATATATGTGCTTTCATGGAATGTTAGAATATAAAAATTTTTATTTCTTAAATCAGGAAAGACGCCTCATGGCAGAGCTTAAAGACTTATTTATTACAGTATGGAAAACCCAAAATTTAAAAAAACTTTTTAAAGCTTTTACATTTTGATGCTCTTGCTTATACTTCTTACCCACAAAATAAGTTCAACTTAAGGAAAAGACAAGTCTTTTCAATTGTTACACTGACATTTCAATTGTTACATTTCTGTTCATTTCTGTGCTTTTTGTGTTTGAAAAGACAAATCATTGTGAGGTAAACAGATTTTCTAGTTTTTAGATAAGCCCTATTTATCTAACTAGATTACTAAAATTCCTTGGAATTATCAGGTAATTAATAGGGAAGAGGGCTGATGTATACAAACTAGTATGTAATTAAAATATAAGTCAGCCATGAAATGAAAACTTATTTTCCTGAGACAAAGACATTTCTGGATAATATTTTTTAAAAGAATAGTTAAAAAAAGTAAAAAAAAAAAAAGAACAGTTAAAAAGTTAAAAAGAATACTCCTAACACAACCACTTCAATGGCTAAAATGGTGAGAAATTAAAACTTGTCCTGAATTGTTTTCTATTTCAGAGACATTTAATCATTTCAAAAAGTTGTAATTACACTTTCAGGAAAAAACACCCGTGACACCAAATCTTTCTCATATGTACCCTATCCCTTCCATTCCTTTTGTAAAAGTTTTGGCATAGGCCCTTATCATTGCTCATTAGGACTATATATTAATAGCCTCTCTCAGGATTCCCATCTATTGTTAACCCACCTTTTGTTCAGAGTTTACTATGAGCAACACAGTATGAAAGAAACTTTAGAGTTAGGGTCCTCTCTTGATTTGTTGTTATATACCACGGATCCCACTACAAAAGTTGAGAATGGCTCTTGAATGGTCCAGATGCTTTAATCTGGACCATTCACACCTAGTGTAGGCCTGTATCAACCTAAGAAAATCTAAAGTGCTTTCAAAAGAGTCAACCAACTGTGAAATACTCCCCAGAATTCCAGTCAGTGGCAGGGTAGTACTGGCAGGACCAAAGTGATCTTCTATTGATAAGAACGAGCTTCCCAACACAGATCACTTCTTCTGCCTCCTAAATCTACATCTAATTTGGATCACTTCTCATAAACTAGTGACAGCAGCAAGATGGAAGTGGCACAGGGCTATGTTAATAATATAAAGAGAAGTTTCTAGAAACATTCTATAGGGCTAGAAGGACATAGTTTAATATCCATTACAATCAAGAATAAGTAAATGTGCTCCCTTTTTTTTAATTGTCAAGACATTTATTGTGTTAACATGTGAGACATACAATTTGCTCAGTAAAAATAGCACATGAAAAAATATTATGAGTTTATATTCATAAAGAAATGAGTATGTTATTACCTCTTTTTCTTGCTTGCTCGGGACTATTAATATGACAAGGTTGGAATGTGCACAACCTTATGGAGGTTTGCCCAGGAATTTCAGCACAATTTAATGAAGTCAGAATGTGGTTTATCCCAACAAAACCATACAAAGTAAAATTAAGAAGAGAAAAGTGGAGGATCTGCACCAGCATTTGCTCTGTGCCAACTCCTTTGATTCTCTTTTTGGAGAAAGAGACAGTTAAAAAAAAAAAAAGAGAGTGGGAGAATATATGTAATAATGGGAATCCTAAGAGATATGGGAACAGATCAGGTCGACATCTTTATCTCCATTGTCCTAATTAAATCAATTATTAAGGCAGACAACAGATTTGACTAGAAGTTACATACTGAAGGTTTTAATAATACCTATGGTTTATGTGTGAGGAGGTAGGCATACAGCAAATACTCTCATATATATATGATTATATATATATATGAAGTAGTATATATACTATATACATGTATATATCATATATATGTATATATATGTAGTATATATATATAGTGTGTATATATTTACACTAAGTAAAAAAATCTAACCACAGAATGTACATATAATTCCCATTTGTATAAAAATCCATTTTGGGGTGCATACATGTTTATGTAGAGAATATTTCTAGAAAATTACACAATTATTTATCAAGATAGCTTTCCTCTAAAGAACAAGACTAGGAAAGTCGGAGGAATGGAGAAAGTTTTCCTCTTCACTGCTCTCTCCACTATTTGAAATTTTATCCTGAATATGTGTTACTTTTATGATGCAAAAATATTTAAGAAAAGGAAAAATGCATTTGAAGATAGCTTCATCTATCATATTCTATTCATCTAACTTTACACTAGTTTAAGATAAAACAAACGCAATAAATACCTAACAAACATGTCTAACACATTTATTGACTATCTTCTAGGCTACTGTGTTCCAGGACTGTTTCAGGCAGTGAAAACACAGTGAAGAACAAGTAATATCCTCAAAGTGGAAATCAAAAGTCTTTTTTAAAAAATGGAATTACTGGCCAGGCATGGTGGCTCACACCTAAAATCCCAGCACTTTGGGAAGCCAAGGTGGATGGATCACCTGAGGTCAGGGGTTCCAGACCAGCCTGACCAACATGGTGAAACCCGTCTCTACTAAAAAAGTACAAAATTAGCCAGGTGTGCTGGCACATGCCTGTAATCCCAGCTACTTGGGAGGCTGGGGCAGAAGAATCGCTTTAACCCAGGAGACAGAGGTTGCAGTGAGCTGAGATTGCACCATTGCACTCCAGCCTGGGCAACAAGAGCGAAACTCCATCACACACACACACACACACACACACAAAAAAGGAATTATAAATTCCCGTTTATTTCTTTATGAATGAGACAGAGTTTCATTATGTTGTCCAGGCTGGATTTGAACTCTTGGGCTCAAGCAATCTTCTGGCCTCAGCCTCCCAAGTAGCTAGGACTACAGGCATGTGCCACCATGCCTGGCTTAAAGAAAAGTCCTTAAAGTAGAAAATAAAGGCAACAGCTTCCAGCCCCTTCCCATCCCAGCTCCTATTCCAGGTCCCTTGAAAGGATATTCCTAGTCATGGCATTCTAGAATTTGGACTGTGATTAGCAATGGCTGTGGTGTTTTAGCAGTGACCATTTTTAGACAAGGTGTTGACTCAGCTGAGGCCGAGACAAGGGTCTTTTCCAGGGAAAGTTGACAGGCTTGGATTCAATCTCCAGGTACCATCCAACATGAAAGATGAGCCGGCCACAGCAGTCATATCTGTTACCATGGCTCCAGTCCTCTTACAGTGTTCCTTCCCCTGTTCCTGCTTTCAGAGCTGGGCCAGGTCTTCACCAGGCACCTCAGATTGTTACATCAAGGGTGGGGGCTTACTTCCCACTGGCCCATTAACTAAGATCCTCTCTGGGAAGTAGTGGTCCAACTACTATTGGCTCAATCTCTTTATGAAGTCTGGATTTTCAGTATCATACTATTCAACTTTTGTTATTATAACAATTTATAAACAGGCAGACGTGCTTCCCTTTCCTTATTTGCCATGGAAAGATAATACAATAATATCATTTAGGAATATCCCCAAACAACAATTCGCTATTGTCTTATGCTTATTTGGCCAAGAGCAGGTGAAGCTAACACATTTAAAAATAAAAGGTATACTGTACTTAAAAAAAACTCGAACACTTGAAATGTCCACAACACTTGAAAGAGTCTTGTAACAATCATCCAATGGAGCTACTGACTCCACATTTTACGCTATTAATCTCAGCCTCTTAAAGCAGAGGTCTACAAGAAACACTGAGGACACACTATGCACGATGATGGAGAAAGGAGTAAGGATCACCATAGACAATCAAAATAATAGAATTAATAATGACAGAAAATGATGATGAAAAAATGGTTCAATAGGCCACCATGAGAGAGAGAGAGGCTTGTCTTTTTCCCACTTACCACCACCTCTACCTGCAAGCATCACCGGACTTCATGCTGAGAGCTTCAGTGGGAGAATTGGAAAAGTTTAAAAAGTAGGAAATAAGAATGGGGCCAGAAAAAGTTTAGGCTACTGAGCTGCTGAAGCCCAGGATGCTGTCTGCCCAGGATGCATTCTTACTTCTGGAGAGAACAAGAGTTCTGGAAAGGCCCAGTCAGAGTTGGAAAGTGGGTTAAGGCTTTACTCTGGGTTCAACAGTAGTTGGGGGAATTAGCCCCTTTCAGGTTTCCTCCTATGTGGCCTGGTCTTGTTCAGTAGGAGGGGAGAAGAGGTAGGGATTCTTTGAGATGTAGTATATAATGAAGAAACCCAAAACTGAAGTGCAAACACAGGAAGTTACAAAAACGATTGCAAACATTAATTTGCATCTTATTATTAAATAAGTGCCACAATACTGCCAGAAATAATAATGCACAGTAAAACCTTTGAAATGACTAATTTTCATTCTGTAGAATTTGCTCTGGCTATAAAATATATTAATATTTCTGTGTGTGTGTGTGAGTGTATGTACATACACATAAACAGCCATCATATGGAAAACTTGAAAGCAAATTTTTAATATGGAAGCTCAAAAAATTTAAGCATTATATAAAAAATAAGTGTAATCTATGGAATATGTACCCTCTCATCAATAGGCATGGTTAAATGTCTCCCCTCTCCCTGCATTTTCTAGGTGAAGTCAAATAGTATTATTGCTGGTAGCCATTCTTATTTTTGAGACAGGGTCTCACATTGTTGCCCAGGCTGTAACACAGTGGTGCAATCAGAGCTCACTGCAGCCTCTACCTCCCAGGCTCAAGCGATCCTTCCACCTCAGCACCCCCAGTAGCAAAACCCACAGGGGTGTGCCACCACACCAGCTAATTTTTGTTTTTGTTTTTTGTAGAGACAGTGTTTCACCACGTTGCCCAGGCTGGTCTCAAATTCCTGAGCTCAAAAGATCTGCACACCGCACGCAGCCTCTCAAAGTGCTGGGATTATAGGCATGAGCCCCCACCCGACCTGGTAGCACTTCTTGCTCCTTCCTTCCCCCCTTCCTCTGGTCCTCCCTCCCTCTTTCCTTTTCTTTCCTTTCCTCATTTCCCTTTCCCTTTCCTTTCCTTTCCTCCCTTCCTTTCCAGACAGCCCTGTTGCCTAAGCTGGAGTACAATAGCATGTGCAGCCTCAACTTCCTGGGCTCAAGCAGTCCTCTCACCTCAGCCTCCCGAGTATCTAGGACCACAGGTGAGCAACCAACCAAGCCTGGGCTAATTTTTTTTTTTTTTTTCCAGTGGAGATGGGGTATTGCTATGTTGCCCAGGCCAGTTTTAAACTCCTGCCCTCAAGTGATCTTCCTGCCTTGGCCTCCTCAAGTATTGAGATTACATCTTTCTTTAGATTAAAAAAAAAAAAAAGTAGTCCAGCTTCATTGGTACCAGCAAAACTTACTTCCTAAGGTACACACAGAGGTTGTCTATAATTAGAAAATGAAAAAGTAAAATAAATTGTTAAGATACAATTATATTTATCCAACAGAACATTAAGGGAGAAAAATCATTCTATGTCTTTTTTTTTTTTTGAGATCGAGTCTCGCTCTGTCGCCCAGGCTGGAGTGCAGTGGCGTGATCTCGGCTCACTGCAAGCTCCACTTCCTGGGTTCACGCCATTCTCCTGCCTCAGCCTCCTGAGTAGCTGGGATTACAGGTGCGCACCACCACACCTGGATAATTTTTGTATTCTTAGTAGAGACGGGGTTTCACCATATATTGGCCAGGCTGGTCTCGAACTCCTAACTTTGTGATCCGCCCACCTCAGCCTCCCAAAGTGCTGGGATTACAGGCATGAGCCACCAAGTCCAGCCTATGCTGTGTCATATTGTGAGCCAAGCAGAACTTCTGTACCTCAATATCTTGTTAAACTAATAAGTACCACTCAGTTTATTAGTGCTATATGCAGTTTTCAGTTAGGGAACTAATGATACGGAGGTACAACATTCATAATGTTTCTCTTTGGCATGTTATTTACCTCTTGTTACCTATTTTGATATGTGCTTGAATAAATGATTCATCATCACTAATTTCTGCTGTCAGACCTACTAGTCACCCAGGTCTGACTTGAATGGAAACGAGAATGTAAAAGTGAAGTGGTCTGAGAATGACAGCCTCTCTTGAAGGGCAGGTAAAGGTTCAGTGACCTTTGGGCACACTGCTCCATTCTGGTGAATCACTGCTTTGGGGAGGCAATAGACCCTGTGGCTCATAAAATCTGATGATATTAAGAAGAGAGAAGGAATTCACAAATAGATGTCAGGGTCACTGCTACTTTAAAAATTCAAGTATAAGGAAAAAATATCATATTTTAAAATGAATTACTAATGTTGTTTTTTCTTTTAAAACTATGGAGGAAAACCTATACCATACAGATGTTCATTACTTATTCAATGTACACTACTGGGAGATAAACAGAACTGTTAGAATACAAAAATGCCAAGGGTAATTCAACTACTGCAGTGTAAGTGTGGCATAACTGATTCGTCATGACATACAGTTTTCTAAAAGCTATTCTGTTAGAAGGCAATAAATGAGTGCATAAATGATTTATACTCTTCTGAACCACAGTTATTATTCAGTATTTTATTTTTAAAAATATATATACCCTATACTATTATGTTTATTCTCTGGAGTATAATAAAAACATAATTGAATTTGATGAAAAATAGACTTGATTCTAAATGTAGCATACAGCACATACAGCTACTTCCTTATTTGGTCCCTCGTGAAGATCAATGGTCACTTGAGGTGGTTCTGCTCTAGGTTCGTTTTAATATATGGGCAATAAAATATTTTTAATTTAAAAATTATATCCTATGTTCCATATTATATTTTCTTTTTAACACTAACATCTGAGTTTTGACCTAATAACTATTTTTTAATGCAAAATACAATGTTTTAATCACTGTTTTACTTTTAAATATGATTTCTTTTTGACTAGGTTAGGCAAAAAATTAAGTATGAATGGTTCATAAATAAAAATAAGCAATCCGGAACAAAAGCATCAGAGTTCAGTGACTTGTTTTATTCTGATGGAGCCTAAATGCCATTGTGAAGGAAATGGTTTACCTTTTTAAAAATATTTCAATTTTTAAAACTATAACCATCTCTGAAATTTAGGTAAATGTCTTGTTGATCTATTTAAGTAAATACTATTTTCATTTGTAAATTCCTTCATGTTAGAAACTGTCATAAAATACATAAATATATAACATGAAAGTTATATAAATACATAATTACCCTAAAGTTTAGTTATTTTATATTTATATGAAATATCAACTATACACTCTCAGTTTGGTGAAGTCTATCTCTAAAATACATATAAAATGTGTATATGTATAGGTATAGTATAAAGGGCAAATACAAATTAAAAATAAGAAGTTTAATTTTCCCTGTTGAAAATAAGGGAAAAGATTTCCCTCCTCTCCTTTCTCCTTAGAGCATTTACCTTAGAAAGCTTGTAATCATAGGCTAAGCATGGTGGCTCAAGCCTATAATCCCAGCACTTTGGGAGGCTGAGGCAGGTGGATCACCGGAGGTCAGGAGTTCAAGACTGGCCTGGCCAACGTCGTGAAAACCTGTCTGTACTAAAAATACAAAAATTAGCTGTGTGTGGCGGCGGGCACCTGTAATCCCAGCTATTTGAGAGGCTGAGGCACAAGAATCGCTTGAACTGGGCAGGCGGAGGTTGCAGTGAGCCGAAATCGTGCCATTGCACTCCAGCCTGGGTGACTCAATAAATAAATAAATAAATAAAAAGCCTGTACTTTTTCATCTTTTGCCTATACTTTTTCATAAGTACTTTTTCATCTTTTGCCATGTATCTATTCCTTGGAAGACTAGATATGCCTTTTGTCAGCAGTCCTTTTGTCAGCTTTGTGACCCAAGAATGTCCTTCTCAAGAACCTGGGAGCTATCTTCTTGAAATGTAAGCATCAAGGGAGATAGCTCCCCAATCTCCCTGTTCCTGTGGGAGAGTAAGAGCCTAACTTCAGTGGTTGCCTGTTCCAATTTGCAAAACTATCCCCTGTCATAAACATACAAAAAAGTTTCTTTCTCCTCAGGATAAAGCCAATTAGCTAATACAGGTGGTTTCCCCAATTACCATGGTAAAAAGTTAAGCTGAACTATGTGTGACAAAATGTGCTATCCAGTCTTCCTACCTGAGGACTAGTGATTGTTTATCTTGATAACATGTAATGTAATGGGCTGTATCTGCTTCACTATTTAAAGGGGTGGGATTCCCTTCCATTTTTGAAAGCTCTTAGCGAACTGCCTGAAATGCACATCACATTCTGGTTTTTAATGCTTATTCAATAATAAAAGTGTTTCTTTTTCCTTTCTCTACTACCTTCATGGAGAGGATTTCTGGGATGGGAGAAGATTTTGTTTTTAAGTATAATTCTCCAACAATATGCTATCTTTTGAATTTACTTATGCCCATTGTTATAATAACTAACTATTCTCATGTAAAGCAGAAGGAAAAATATCATAGGAACATTTCACTTACTCGGTTCAGTTTCTTTGGAAATTCAATGTAACTATATCTTAAATTTTAAAAAAAGAAATGCTATGTATCATTACACAATAGAAATTTTTACTGTGGTTCGCACATTTGTAACCCACATGAGGTAAATTAGAACCTTTGATCAAAAGGATGCAAATAAGTAACTGCCTGATTATAGGGTCCACAACTACATATGAAAACAGAGTCCTTTCTACCAAAGAACACGTATTAATGAGAAACCATTGAGCTGTCACTGTTTCCCCAAGTATTTGGTAACACGACTTTTTGGGATAGGTGATGACTAATCTAGTATAACAACTCTCTATAAAGTCTCTAGCCTCCTACTTAAGTGAGAAAGAATCTTAAAATGACCAATATTATGCAAAAATAATTTATTTTAATGTTCTGTTTTTAGTAACTCAAGCAGTCATGGCCGTACACTCTAACCATATTAATGAAAATCCAGGACATCAACATTGACAAGCTCTAAGAAAACATTAGTGCCAATTCAATAAACTTTAATTGCCTATTTCAAGATAGTGCTTCTATTTTCTAGTCTTAAAAATACTACTCAGATAAAGACAATCATGTAAACTTTAAGTGAGAGGGAAGTCTAATCAATATTTTGGGGGAAAGTTAATGATAATTAAAACCTAAAATTATCTAAGAGCAGGATACAAATAGACCAGGTAAATTTCATATAAGTGAAATGTGAAAACAGCTTGTTTTAAATAATTAACAATATTTACCTTGCAGCATTTTGTTCAATCTTTTCATCAATGTCACTGAAGATCTGCTCAAACTCCAAGTCTCCAGGAAATGAGTTTAACAAACAATGTAGGTCAAAAGAATTATGAGAATATTCATCATCCCAATCCATTCTGAGGAGCAAGAATAAATAATAAAACATGTCGGTTCCCCCACAATGGCCAGGGATAGGGGTGGGCAGAAATTCACCTCAAGTTGTGATACTAAACCAAAAATAATAATTCCCATTTACAGGCACAATGAAATATAGCAGTTGGAGAACCAGGGTATTATAAAGCTAGGTAGAATGTTTCGTTATTTAAATTTCATGAGGTGTGACCTAATTTTCGCACTTCTGTATTGTTTGAAAGCTGAACAAAACAGCAGCCCTCAGAGAGTACTTAAGCATCCTGCAGCTTCTCACTATAGCCAAGAACTGTACTGGAAGTGACAGAGCCCACAGACCACTGTGAACAAGGGTGGGTGCAGCAAAAATTTAATACCTTCCCTCAACCCTTGTCAGTATACTCACCTGGAAATTGTAGCCTTAGACTTTTTGAAGCTTCACCCCGCTGGGTCTATTTATACATGAAGGATGCGAAACTGTCCTTGAGTTCCTCTAGCACCTGTTGACAACCTCAGTATGGATACCTAAATAAAAACTGAATGATATGATACTCCTTCTTGAGGCACATGCATTTGCCCACCATCAAAGCTTTAATCATTCATTCTCTCTATATACTGAATGTTTGATAGGTTATATGCACTGCTGTAGAGGCTGGGATATAGCTGCAATAAATTAAATTCCCTGCCCTCATGGAGTTTTTATTCTAGTGGGGAAGATAGATTGTTTACAACACATAAACAGATATATTTAATCAAAAATCACATGGTGAGAAGTGCTATAAGAACAAGTAAAGCATGGCAATGGTCTAGATTAAGAGTGATGGAGCAAGGACAGAGTGTGAGCTATTTTATTTAGGAATATCAGGGAAGGTCTCTGAAGTGGTGACATTTGAGTAGAAGAAATAAGTGCAGAAGCTATGGGGAAAGAAGTAAGTGGGAAAGACAAACTAGCTTCTTGATTGCTTTGGCCAAGAAATGACTCTTACCACATCTGCTTTAATGTGGTTAAGAGCTCTCTTGTGAGAGCTAGTCACATGACCCTACCTGGCTGCGAAGGTGTCTGGGAAATGCTGCCACTGGCTGGGCATTTGATTCCAGGAAAGCTGTATGCCATGAATGGAGATCACTAATCTTTGGTAGACAGCTAGCCTTTCTGCCACTACCATTCATTTGGTTAAACTTGATTCTCCACTTTCAGGCTATTGATTTGCCTCAAATGTCTAAATGATCCATGGTGATCCATTCTTGTTTACTGACAAAGGACTAGGTTGATACATATTGGTAGCTAGCAGGGATTTTCTCTACTGTTAAGAGGTTGTTTTATCCAAAAGGTCTCTCCCGCCAGAGCAGGAACGTTGATTCAGACACTACGTGAGTGAATGCTGTGTATCAGTGGGTATCTCCTTAGGATTTGTGAACAGAAGCAAGCACATATCTGATGATTTGCATAAGTGACCAACCAAGAGTACATTACAGCTACAGTGGAATTGCCAGAGGTGTGTGAACCACAGCAACTCCATCTTGAATAGGAGCTGGGTAAAATAAGGCTGAAACCTACTGGACTTCATTCCCAGATGGTTAAGGCATTCTAAGTCACAAGATGAGATAGGAGGTCAGCACAAAGTACAGATCATGATCTTGCTGATAAAACAGCTTGCAGTAAAGAAGCCAGCCAAAACCCATCAAAACCAAGATGGCCACGAGAGTAACCTCAGTTGTCCTCACTGTTACACTCCCACTAGTGCCATGACAGTTTACAAATGCCATGGCAATATCAGGAAGTTACCCTATATGGCCTAGAAAGGGGAGGCATGAATAATCCACCCCTTGTTTGGCATATCATCAAGAAATAACCATAAAAAATGGGCAACCAGCAGCCCACAGGTCTGCTCTGTCTATGGAGTAACCATTCTTTTATTCCTCTACTTTCTTAATAAACTTGCTTTCACTTTACTCTATGGACACCCTGAATTCTTTCTTGCACAAGATCCAAGAACCCTCTCTTGGGGTCTGGATCAGGACTCCTTTCCTCTAGCATCTTTCTGGTGACCACAGAATGGACTATAATAAGGAAACCCCCAACCCAAAGGCTAATTTGGGCAAGTGGTGGGGCCTAGTAACATCTTTCTGGTAAACCCCAAAGGGATGATACTGAAGAAACCCCCCAATCCAAAGGAAATGGACCACAGCACTGATCAGACAACTGTGGGTAAGTGGTGGGGTACCCAGGTAAATAATGGGATTGGGTTAGAGGCTCAACTTAGGGGAGTCAGAGTCTCTCCTAAGACACTGGGTTAGAGTCCCCTCTTAATAAAAGGCAAGGATGCTTGGCCAACCTTGGATTAGAGACCCAACTTAGGAGGGTTAGGTTTCCTTATAAGATTTAGGGGGTTAGAGGCCTCTCTTGATTAAGTCCCTTTTGGCTAAGAATGGGTTTGGCACTATGGGATGTGAACTGCTATTCTCTTTGGATTAATCTGCCTTGCACTCTTTGCTGATGGCAATGGGTTACAGGATTAGGCATGTACAGGATCATAGGACATGGGGAGCTTTTTCCTCCCCAAAAAGGGAAAAACTTGAGAGCTGATGGAACTGCTGGAAAAGATCCCTTTGCGACCAATAAGTGGCCACCTGAACTTTTGAACAATGGGTAGGTCTTTCTCTAGTCTCCCTGAACTCTTTGCCTTCCCCACCCTGCCTGAGGCAATGCTTTCCTTTTTCTCTCTGTGCAAACCGGTTGAATGAATGGTAAAAATCAGTGTTTATCTCCTACAAAGTTTTTATTAATGGGAAAAAGGACTTGTGAAGCTAGTCTTAAGCTGCAGTGAATCTGGTGTACTTTGTGTGTCTTTCTGTATTGTTCTGTCATGAACAGGAGTACCTTAGGATAGAACACGGGCTTAGGACACCTGTAAGCCCACTTTTCAAGATGGCCCAGCAAACTGTCAGTTACAAACTTTGCTGCAAGTCCCTGAAAAAAACTGGATAAGGTTTCCCTCTTGTCTTGTATGTCCTTGGGAGCTTGACCTTGTAACCACATGATAGTACTTTCTCTTGGTCTCTGCCATCACAGTGGCGGCCCAGGTTCAGGGTCCAATCCCCACCTTAGGGAATGAGTCCTCTATCTTCTGTCTGTGTATTTATATGTGTTGTGTGTGTGATGTTTATATGTGAAAGAGCTTTGATTAATTGGCTTAATAATAAGATCTGAAATCAAATATTTTGTCAGAAAAGTAATAAGTGTAATGCCTTTCATTTAGTTCACATGACTGAAGTAATATTTGGGAAATAAAGACAGTTTTAAACATTATTGGTAAATAAAAATATCTTCAAAAATGTAAACATTGGGTCTAAATTATGTGGGTCAGATATTAAGTTTGCTAAATACTTTAAGGTCATAAACTGCTTAACTTTGAAAAATTATTCAATTTGTTTCGGAGCATTAGATTCTAGATAAGGCCTGGGTATATGTGAAATCAACCATGACCCCTAGCTATGCAAAGAAGGTTATGAAGAAAAGAAATTTTACGTAAGAAATGCTCTTGTATGTAAATTTTTATCCTAAAGTAAAATAACTGGTTGTTTAAAAAGAGAGATGTTTAAGACAAGTCGGAAAGTCCAAGTACGTCATAGATTGTCTGTGTAAGTTGTGAAAGAATTTATGAAAGGGAATTTATGTAAGAAATGTACAATTTAAAGGTGATTAGGCCTCCTAACTGCTTCATAAAATGTCACTATGACTCTTAACTGTACAACTTGCCTGTTTTACAGCTAGGTAAGGCCTGGGACATGTGGAGTTAGATGCTGGAAAGAGTCAGACCTTATCTGCACTTCTGTCTGGGTCCCAGGCTCCACACCTAGTACAAAATTTAAAATCCCATACTTACCAAAGTTTTTACCAAAAGTAAAAGTCGCTAAGAGTTAATACTTAACACGTAATTGAAACTATTGAAAAACAGTCTACACACAAGGCCTGTAAGGAAAGTAGAATATACTTTTGGTAAAAGATTATAAGAAGTCATGGGAATGTAGATTTATTTACTTTTTGGCTAAAGGATTGTTTTAAGTTAGATAAAATAAGGCTGAAGGTTTAAACAAGTTGTGGAAGTTTTGTGAAAAATTAATCTTGTAAAAAAAATTTGGTGTGTGAACATATTGGCTAAAGTTAAAGGGGTATTATTCAGTGTTTCCATACATTAGAATAAAAGCACAACAGGTTTTCCTTAGGGCAAAAACCCGCTTTTAATCTGCTCTTTAACAAAAATTGTAAAGGGTTATAAAATATTTATGAGAATCTTACCTTATGGTCAAACTGATTAAAATTGAATACATTTGTCTGTAAGGTTTCATTAAGAATTTGGTTTGACACCAATAATGCACTAATGCAACAGTGACATTTAGCTTATTTAGTATAAAGTCATACAGGAAGTATTATCAAATGTAAAATGGTGTTTCGTTTTCTTTGGGCTGTATTTGTATAAATATGTTATTGGTATATGTTCCAAAATTATGGGAAACTTATAATTCTAAAATGACTTAGTGTATGTTATTAAATAATTATAATCATTACATAAAATTATTGTATGCTACAGAGGTAGCCAAATTTCTTTGTCAATTATGTTTTTAACTGTGACTGTCCTAAGATGTTTTGTCATCCACAGACAATTGTTGTCTTGTTTTGGTCCTCTTTAGTAGGTGCTTTATAATCAATTATACAACTCTGGCAGATATTCTTGAATGCAGATTTTCTGATAACTTTGGAAACTGACATCAGAATAGAGGAAAAAACTTTCAGGACTCTCATGGAGAGCTGAAATGTTCATGACTATCAAACACAAGTTAACTGCATTGACTAAACTAATAGAAGTCTAAAATAATCTTTTTAACATTTTGCTTAAAATGTTGCTGATCCTTTGTTTTGTTTTTCAGAATCAAGAAAACTTTCATTTTGAGCTATTTACAGCTTTAAACAATTGAGTAAAGTATACTCCTGTGAACAAAATTTGGGGCATATTTGTTTCTCTCCATGTGATTTCTCTAGAATTTGGAAACTATTTTTGAATGTTCTTAATTTATGGCAATATGGTTATTTGCATAAGTGCAATAATCATCTGTTTTTGGCCAGGCACAGTGGCTCATGCCCATAGTCCCAGCACTTTGGGAGTCCGAGGCAGAGGGATCACCTGAGGTCAGGAGTTTGAGACCAGCCTGGTCAACATGGCGAAACCCCATCTCTACTAAAAATACAAAAATTAGCCAAGCATCGTGGTGGGTGCCTGTAATCCCAGCTACTCAGGAGGGTGAGGCAGGAGAATCACTTGAACCTAGGAGGCAGAGGTTGCAGTGAGCCAAGATCGCGTCATTGCACTCCAGCCTGGGTGACGGAGTGAGATTCCCTCTCAAAAAAAAGAAAAAAAAAAAGAATCTGTTTTCATCTGTAACAGGACACAAAGGACACAATAACCAGTTTCTGGTTATTTTACCAAGGCTTTGACTGGAATGGTGTGCATTCCTTTAAGGAATCAAACTTGACTTGTAAAGCCAATAAAAGCCTGTTGGAGAACTGGCCTCATACCTTGTCTACACAGTCTCTGCGTACAGTGTTTCTGTCCTGTGGTAAGTAAAGAATGTCACTTTCTAATAGATCCAGGAGTTCCAAGTTATCTTGGGACCTTAAAAGGAGAGGAATTTACTCAACTCATAGGTATTTGAGGGTACAAGCCCATGACTTCGCTTGGCTTTAACAAAGTCTTGAGGTCAGGTGTAGTGGCTCATGCCTGTAATCCCAGGATTTTGTGAGGCCAAGACGGGAGGATCTCCTGCAGTTGGGAGTTTGAGACCAGCCTGGCCAACATGGAAAAACCTTGTATCTACTAAAAATACAAAAATTAGCTGAGTGTGGGGCACGTGCCTGTAATCCCAGCTACTCAGGGGGCTAAGGCAGGAGAATTGCTTGAGCCCAGGAGGCACAGGTTGCAGTGAGCTGAGATCATGCCACTGTACTCCAGCCTGGATGACAGAGTGAGACTCTGTCTCAATAAATAAGTAAATAAATAAAAATAAAATAAAAAAGGCTTGAGATTCCTCACTGATGCTTGAGAAAATAAAATTTAAAAGTCTTGAGATTCCTTACTGATTCCTACTGATGCTTTCTGACTGAGCTCTACCCTGAACACAAGAGACCCTAATAGATAGGCAGGAATATCATCACCCCTATTCAGCCTGAAGAAGTTATGGAAGATGGATCTTCCTCCCTCTGCAACATTTAGGATTAAGGGCTAAGGGTTAAAATAGCTTTCAGTAGGATTAAATTTAGGATTAAGGGCTAAGGGATAAAACAGCTTACAGTAAAGAAGCCAGCCAAAATCCATCAAAACCAAGATGGCCACAAGAGTGACCCCTGGTCATCCTCACTGCTACACTCCCATCAGCACCATGACAGTTTACAAATGCCATGGCAACATTAGAAGTTACCCTATATGGTCTAGAAAGGGAAGGCATGAATAATCCACCCATTGTTTAGCATATCATCAAGAAATAACCATAAAAATGGGCAACTAGCAGCCCATGGGGCTGCTCTGTCTATGGAGTAGCCATTCTTTTATTCCTCTACTTTCTTAATACACTTGCTTTCACTTTACTCTATGGACTCACCCTGAATTCTTTCTTGTGCAAGATCCAAGAACCCTCTCTTGGGGTCTGGATAGGGACCTCTTTCCTGTAACGGAATAATTTATTTTTCTCACTGTGGATTCGTTCTGCTTCTTTGTTCTTTCCCATGCCTTGGTAGAGGCCCGGAAGTAACCTAGAATCTGTTCTGCTTCTCATATTGTGTTCAACACTAATAGCTATATGTGCTAACCACCTAGATTTTCAACTTTGTTGAGAAAACATTTCAAGGAAGCAAATCCTATAGCACAATGAGAGGAAGGGGCTAACCTATTTAGCTGCTCATAAACACTTCTTCAGCGCCTTCCCTCCTTGATGACTACCCTGTAGCCTACTTCATTCTGTTATTTTTGTCTTGGAAGTTGGCATTACTCCAGGGAATGGCTCTTACTACCATAGCAACTTCCTCTTTTGCATGTTGTAGAGTGTTGTTTCCATGCCTCGAGTTTCTTCATTGGTCTGAGCCTCTTTACTTTCTATCTTCCAGAAATATCCCAATGGCACCTCAAATTTCTTTCAGGTTTGCTTTACTACATGTCTTTACTGACATTTCAATAGGATTTCAGGAGGGAAGAAAAGTAAATATACGTGCTTAGTCCTCTATCTTCAGAATTTTCTACCTTTTAATGTCTCATACTAAGGCAAATATGCAAAAAATTATGAGACTTTTGAACATCTGAAATTGATGTACAGAGTCTGAGGAAGGCAGAGCAAGAAGCCTGAATAGAAGATGTCACCAAGGGTTCTCCGTGCAGGAACACCAAATTTTAACAACTAAGTACACACAAAAAGCAGTGTTATAAGAGTCAAAAATCAGGTAAAGTTATGTGGTTTTAACTTCCTATCACTGAAAGAGGCACCAAGAGGATAGAAAACACATTGCTGACATCACCCTCCCTCATCCCTTGGCAGCAACCGCATAGTGTGGAAAGACAATCTATGCACTTAGGAGAGGGAGAGCACAGTGACTGGTGTGGGGGTGGGGTGGGCTGGCATTGAACTCAGTGCTGCTCTGTCACAGTGGAGAGCAAAGCTGTGCTGGGCTCAGCTGACACCCACCCATGGAGGGAACATTTGAACCAGCCATGGCCAGAAGGGAATCTCCCATCCCAGTGATCAGAACTTGAGTTTCTTTGCAATCTTCACCACTACAGGCTGCGGTGCTCTGGGGTCATAAACTTGAAAGGGAGTCTAGGATACAAGGATGGCTATTCCTAGGCACACCCTTGTGCTGTGCTGGGCTTAGAACCAGTGGACTAAGGCAGTACATGACTTATGGAGACACCAGCTGGGACAGCTAAGGGAGTGCTTGTGCCATCCCTCCTCCAACCCCAGGCAGCACATCTCACAGATGCAAAAGACACTCGTTCCTTCTGCTTGAGGAGAGGAGAGTGAAGAGTAAAGAGGACTTTGTCTTGCATCTTGGATACTAGCGCAGCAATAATAGTGCAGGGTACCAGGCAGACTTGTGAGGTCCCTATTCCAGGCCCTAGTTCCTAGATGACATTTCTAGACAAATCCTGGGCCAGAAAGAAACCAGCTGCCTTGAGGAGAAGGACCCAGTCCTGGCAGTATTCATTGCCCGCTGACTAGAGAGCTCTTGATCCCTGGATAACTAACAATGCTATCCAGGTAGTATACTGTGGGCCTCAGGTGAGATTCCTAGATATGTTGACTTTAGGTGAAACCTAGCATATTCCCAGCTGTGATGACTATGGTGAAAGACTCCTGCTTGAGAAAAACAGGGGGAAAAGTAAAAGGGACTTAGTCTTGCTCTTTAGGTACGAGCTCAGTCACAGTGGGGTAGAGCACTAAGTGGGCTCTTGAGGTCCCCAAGTCCAGGCCTAGGCTCTTGGATGGCATTTCTGGCCCTGCCCTGGGCCAGATGGGAGTCCACTGTCCTGAAAGGTAGTCTCATGCCTGGCAATATTCATGACAAGCTGACTGACTGAAGAGCCCTTGGGCCCTATGGGAACATTGGCTGTAGCCTGGCAATAGTCCATTTGGGCCTGTGGTGATGGTGGACACAGAGTGAGGCTCCTCTGCCTGTGGAAAGGGGAAGGAACAGTGGGAAGGACTTTGTCTTGTGGTTTGAGGGTCAGCTTAGCCACAGTAGAACAGAACACCAGATAGATTTCTAAGGGTTTTGACTCCAATCTCTGGCTCCAAGACAGTAGCTATGAACCCACCTACAGCATGGGGGAACTTACTGCCCTGAAGGGAGGGTACAAACCTGGCTGGCTTCCCCACCTGTTGTATAGAGATTCCTAGGGCCTTGGGTGAACATAGGTGATAACCAGTTAGTGGTTACAGCAGCCCTTAGGCAAGACCCAGTGCTGTGCTGGCTTCAGGTCTGACCCAAGGAAGTTCTAGCAGTGGTGGCCACAGGGGTGCTTACCCCACCCCTAGCTCCAGGTGGCTCAGCACAGAGAGAGAGAGAGAGAGAGACTCAGATTGTTTAGGAGAAAGTAAGGGAGGAGAACATGAGTCTCTGTTTGATAATCTAGTGAATTCTTCTGGATCATATCAAAGATTACCAAGGTGGTACCTTTATAAGATTGCAAGAACCATAGTGTAACTGGGCATGGGGCCCAAGTCCCTTCAAATACCTGGAAAGCATTCCCAACAAAGACAGACACAAACAAGCCCAGCCTGTGAAGACTACAATAAATATCTAATTATTCTATGTCCAGGAACAAAAAAAAAAAAAACCATTCACAAGCATCAAGACCATCCAGGAAAATGTGACCTCACCCAATGAACTAAATAAGGCACCAGAGACCAATCCCAGAGAAAATCCTATATGTGACATTTCAGAGAATTTAAAATAGCTGTGTTGAGGAAAATCAAAGAAATTCAAGATAACACAGAGAAAGAATTCAGAATTTTATCAGATAACTTTAACAAAGAGATTAAAATAAAAAGAATCAAGCAGAAATTCTGGAGTTGAAAAATGTAACTGACATACTAAAGAGAGCATCGGAGTCTCTTAAAAGCAGAATTGACCAAGCAGAAGAAAGAATTAGTGAGCTCAAAGACAGGTTATTTGAAAATACACAGTCAGAGGAGACAAAAGAAAAAGGAATAAAAAATAATGAAGCAGGCCAGAAGATCTAGAAAATAGCCTGAAGAGGGCAAATCTAAGAGTTATTGGCCTTAAAGAGAGAAAGAAAGGGGCAGAAAGTTTATTGAAAGAAATAATTTTAAAAATGGCACCTCAAACTTAGAGAGGTATATCAACATTCAAGTTCAAGAAGGTTATAGAACACCAAGCAGATTTAACCCAAAGAAGACCACCTCAAGGCATTTAATAATCAAACTCCCAAAAGTCACAGATTAAAAAAAAAGAATCCTGCTGGGCGCAGTAGCTCATGCCTGTAATCCCAGCATTTTGGGAGGCCAAGGCAGGCAGATCACCAGGTCAGGGGTTTGAGACCAGCCTGGTCAACATGGTGAAACCCTGTCTCTACTAAAGATAAAAAATATTTGCCGGGCATGGTGGCACGAGCCTGTAATCCCAGCTACTCAGGAGGCTGAGGCAGGAGAATCACTTGAACCTGGGAGGCGGAGGTTGCAGTGAGCCAAGAGTGCACTCCAGCCTGCACATAAAAAATATTTGCCGGGCATGGTGGCACGAGCCTGTAATCCCAGCTACTCAGGAGGCTGAGGCAGGAGAATCACTTGAACCTGGGAGGCGGAGGTTGCAGTGAGCCAAGAGTGCACTCCAGCCTGCACGACAGGGCGAGACTCCGTCTCAAAAAAAAAAAAAAAAAAAAAAAAAGAATCCTAAAAGCAGCAATAGAAAATAAACAAATAACATACAATGGAGCTCCAATATGTCTGGCAGCAGACTTTGAAACCTTACAAGCCAGGAGAGAGTGGCAGGATATACCTAATGTACTGAAGGAAAAGAAAAAAAAAACTTTTACCCTATAATAGTATATTCTGCAAAAATATCCTTCAAGCATGAGGAAAAAATGAAGATTTTCCCAGACAAAAGCTGACAGAGTTCAACTAAAGACCTGTCCTACAAAAAATGATAAAGGGAGTTCTTCAAACTAAAAGAAAAAGATGTTAATGAGCAAGAAGAAATCATCTGAAGATGCAAAACTCACTGGTAATTGTAAGAACAAAGAAAACACAGAATATTATAATAATGTAATTGTGGTATGTAACCTACTCATATCTTAAATAGAAAGACTAAATGATGAATGAATTGAATAATAATTAAAACAACTTTTCAAGATGTAGACAGTACAGTAAGACATAAGGAGAAACAAGAAAAAGTTAAAAAGCTGATGAACTACGTTTTTACTAGTTTTCTTTTTGCTTGCTTATTTATGCAATCAGTGTTTAGTTGTCATTAGTCTAAACTAGTGGGTTATACAATAGTATTTGCAAACCTCACAGTAACCTCAAATCTAAAAAACATACAGTGGATACACAAAAAATAAATGCAAGAAATTAAATCAGATGGCCATAGAAAATCACCTTAACTTAAAGCAAGAGAGGAAGGAAGGAAAGAAGGAAGAGATAACCACAAAACAACCAGAAAACAAATAATAAAATGGCAAGAGTAAGTCCTTACTTATCAATAATAGCACTGAAAGTAAACGGACTAAACTCTCCAATCAAAAGACATAGAGTGGCTGAATGGATAAAAAACCAAGACCCAGTGATGTCCTGCCTACAAGAAATACATTTCATCTATAAAGATACACAAAGACCGAAAACCAAGGGATGGAGAAAGATATTCTATGCCAACGGAAACAAAAAAACAAACAAACAAAAGGCAGCAGTAGCTATACTTGTATCAGACAAAATAGATTTCAATTCAAAAACTGTAAGAAGAGACAAAGAAGGTCATTATATTATGACAAAGGGGTCAATTCACCAAGATGATACACCAATTATAAATATATATGCACCCAACACTGGAGCATCCAGATATTATAATAAGCAAATATTATTAGAGCTAAAGAGAGAGATAGACCTCAATACAATAATAGCTGGAGACTTCAACACCCTACTTTCAGCATAGGACAGATCTTCCAAAGAGAAAATCAGCAAAGAAACATTGAACTTAATCTGCACTATAGAACAAATGGTCCTAATAGATATTTATAGAATTCCTTCATCCAATGGCTGAAGAATACATTTTTTCAGTGTATTTTGCTCCTCAGCACATAGATCATTCTTAAGGAAAGACCATATGGTATGTCACAAAACAAGGCTTAAAAGATTCAAAAAAATGAAATAATATCAAGCATCTTCCATGACCACAATGGAATAAAACTAGAAATTAATAATAAGAGGAATTTTGAAACTGTACACACACGGATATTAAATAATATGCTGCTGAATGACCAGTGGGTCAATGAAGAAATTATGAAGCAAATTAAAAAA
The DNA here is from genome assembly GCF_009828535.3 of Hylobates moloch. Classification (NCBI taxonomy): domain Eukaryota; kingdom Metazoa; phylum Chordata; class Mammalia; order Primates; family Hylobatidae; genus Hylobates; species Hylobates moloch. The sequence goes on along the minus strand of NW_026652281.1, from coordinate 53,666,691 downwards.
TTTCTTGAAACAAATGATAATGGAAACACAACATACCAAAATCTGTGGGAGCCGGCGTGGTGGCTGACACCTGTAATCCCAGCACTTTGAGAGGCTGAGGCAGGCAGATGCCCTGAAGTCAGGAGCTCAAGACCAGCCTGGCCAACATGGTGAAACCCCATCTCTACTAAAAAATACAAAAAATAGCCGGATGTGGTGGCGAGTGCCTGCAATCCCAGCTACTTGGGGGGCAGAGGCAGGAGAATCACTTGAACCCAGTAGGCAGAGGTTGCAGTGAGCCGAGATCGAGCCACTGCACTTCAGCCAGCCTGGGCCACACAGTGAGACTCCGTCTCAAAAAACAAAAACGAAAACAAAGAAACAAAACTATGGAATATAACAAAAGCAGTATGAAGAGGGAAATTCATAGCTTTAAGTGCTTACATCAAAAAAGAACAAAAACTTCAAATAAATAACCAAATGATGCATCAAGAACTAGAATAGCAAGAGCAAACTAGACTCAAAATTAGTGTAAAAAAATAAACATCAGAGTGGAAATAAATGAAACTGAAACAAAGAAAACAATAGAAAAGATCAATGAAACAAAAAGTTGGCTTTTTGAAAAGATAAAATGGACATCAACAGAGGACTGGATAAAGAGAATGTGGTACACATACACAGTGGAGTACTCTTCAGCCATAAAAAAGAACGAGATCCTGTCATTTGCAACAACATGGATGAAACTGGAGGTCATTATGCTAAATGAAAAAAGCCAGGCAAAGAAAGACAAACATCACATGGGCTCACTTGCCTGTGGAAGCTAAAAATTAAAACTCTGGTCCTGCACAGCAGGGAAACCAATCTGTGCCACCTGCATTTCTAGCCAGAGAAACAATTTGCTGGACTTTCCCAGAGTGAACTCACCTTTATACTGGCCAAACCACTGCACACCTTCATCCAACCTGGAAAGGCCCCCAAACTGAACATAGATTACACTACTGTGTGAACCTATAACCAAAGTCAAAGCACCCCACCCAACTGACACCGCAAGACCCATGTACAGGAATAAATCTTTCTCTATGAAAGCTACTCGATTAAATTGGAAGAGGCAACTATTACAACAGAAGTGAAGAAATCAACATAGGGACATATCAAACATAAAGAAAGGAAACATGACACATTTGAAGAAACACAATAATTCGCAGTAGCTCAGGCCTGTAATCCCAGCACTTTGGGAGGCTGCGGCAGGTGGATCACGAGGTCAGGAGACCGAGACCATCCTGGCTAACACAATGAAACCCTGTCTCAACTAAAAATACAAAAAATTAGCCAGGCATAGTGGCGGGTGCCTGTAGTCCCAGCTACTTGGGAGGCTGAGGTGGGAGAATGGCGTGAGCCTGGAAGGTGGAGCTTGCAGTGAGCCCAGATCGCGCCACTGCACTCCAGCCTGGGGCACAAAGCGAGACTCCATTTCAAAAAAAAAAAAGAAACACAATAATTCTCCAGTAGTAGACACTAATTACAAGGAACTACATAAAATGCCAGAAAAAGTATTCAAAATAATAAAACTCACTCATATATAAGAGAATATAGATAGATAATTCAATAAAATCAGGATAATACTTTGTGATTTGAATGAAAAATTCAACAAAGTGATAGATATCACAAATATGAGCCAAACAGAAATCTTAGAGCTGAAGAATTCCAGAAATAAAATAAAAAAATGTAACATAAAGCTTTAACAACACACTAGACCAAGCAGAAGAAAGAATACCTGAACTTAAAGACAGGCTTTTGAAATAATACAGGAAGAAAAAAAAATGCAGAAAGCCTACAGGGTTTATGGGACACCATTAAATGCACTAATTTTCACATTACGGGAGTTCCAGAAGGAAAAGAGAAGGACAAAGGTATACGAACCTTATTTGATTAAATAATAACTGAAAATTTGCCAAGTCCTGGGAGAGACATGAACATCCAGATCCAGGAAGCTCAAATATCCCCAAAAAGTTTCAGTTCAAACAGATCCTCCCTGAGGCATATAGTAGTGAAATTGTCAAAAGTCAAAGACAAAAAATAATTCCAAAAAGAGCAAGAGAAAAGTATTACGTCATATTTAATGCAATCCCCAATGGACTAAGAGCAGATTTCTCAGCAGAAATCTTACAAGCCTGGAGAGAATGGGATAATATATTAAAAATATTGAAAGAAAAAAACTGCCGGACAATAATAATATACCTAGCAAACCTATTTTTCAGAAATGGAGAAATAGCCTTTCCCAGGCAAGCAATAACAAAGGAAACTCATTGACATATATTGGCCTTATATTAAATACTTAAGGGACTCCTACATCTGAATGTGAAAAGATGGTAACTACCACCATGAAAATACACAAAATTATAGAATTCACTGGTAGAAAAGGAGAAAGAAAAAGGAATCAAACTTTATCACTAGAGAAAACCACCAAACTGCAAAAATAAATAGAGAGAAATTAAGGGAAAAAAGATATACAAATAAACAAGAAAATAATACAAAAACAGGAGTAAGTCCTCACTTATCAATAATAACCTTGAATGAAAATGGATTCAATTCCTCAATTAAAAAATACAGAAATGGATCAAAGAACAAGACCCAACTATATACTGCCCACAAAAAACTACCCTCATCTGTAAAGACACACAGACTGAAAGTGAAGAGATGGAAAAAGATATTCCACACAGAGAAACCAAAAGCAAGCAGAAATAGCTATAGTTACATCAGATAAAAATACTTCAAGTCAAAACTCTAAAAAGAGAAAAGGAATGATATTGTACGATAATAAAGGGATGAGTTTAGCAAAAGCATATAACAATTTTAAATATATATGCACCCAACATCTGAGTAACCAGGTATAAAAGGCAAATATGAGATGTAAATGGAGACACAGACTGCAATGCAATAATAGTTGGGGGCTTCAACATCCCATTCTCAGCACTGGAAAGATCATCTAGACAGAAAATCAACAAAGAAACATTGGATTTAAATAGAACAAATAGACCTAATAGATATGTACAGAAAATCCCACCAAACAGTTGCAGAATACACATTCTTTTCATCAGCACATGGAACATTCTTCAGGACTGACCATATGTTAGCACACAAAACAAATCTCAAAATATTTTAATAATTGAAATCTTATCAAGTACCTTTTCTTATCACAATGGAATAAAACTAGAAATCAACAAGAGAAACTTTGGAACGTGTACAAATATATAGAAATGAAACAACATGTTCCTGAGTGACCAATGGGTGAAGAAAGATACTACGAAGAAAATTTAAGTTTCTTGAAACAAATGAAACATGGCAACATGGATGAGTCTGGAGGATACCATGTTAAATGAAATAAGCCAGGAACAGAAAATTAAACACCGCATACTAACACTTACATACGATAGCTAAAAAAGCTGATTTCATAGAAGTGAAGAGTAGAACAGAGGTTAGTAAAAGCTGAGAAAGGTAAGGGGTAAAGAAAGGAAGTGATTTGTTAAAGGATACAAAATTACAGCTAGATAGGAGGAATAAGTTTGAATCTTCTATAGCACTGTAGAATTCCCATAGTTAATAATATACTATATATTTTCAAATAGCTAGAAGAGAAGATATGAAATGTTCCCAACACAAAGAAATGTAAATGTTTGGGATGATGGATCGACTAATTACTCTGATCTGAATACTATATGTTGTATTTACTGAAACATCACTATGTACCCATGTACAACTAGTAAGTGTCAATAAAAAAACAAGTAAAGGCTAGGCGCAATGACTCACGCCTGTAATCCCAGCACTTTGGGAGGCGGAGGTGAGTGGATCACCTGAGGTCAGGATTTCAAGAACAGCCTAACCAACACGGTGAAACCCCGTCTCTACTAAAAATACAAAAAATTGGCAGGGCATGGTGGTTAGCGCTTGTAATCCCAGCTACTTGGGAGGCTGAGGCAGGAGAATCGCTTGAACCCAGGAGGCAGAGGTTGCACTGAGGTGAGATCACGCCATTGTACTCCAGCCTGGGCGACAAGAGCAAAACTCCAACTCAAAAAAAAAAAAGAAAAAAAAATTGTAAGAAAAGAAATATTTAAGGCTGGGCGCAGTGGCTCATGCCTGTAATCCCAGCAATTTGGGAGGCCAAGGCAGGTGGATCACCTGAGGCCAGGAGTTTGAGATCAGCCTAGTCAACATGGTGAAACCCCATCTCTACTAAAAATACAAAAAATCGGCCGGGTGTGGTGGCAGACGCCTGTAATCCCAGCTACTCAGGAGGCTGAGACAGGAGAATTGCTTGAACCTGGGAGGCGGAGGCTGCAGTGAGCCAAGATCGCGCCATTGCACTCCAGCCTGAGCAACAAGAAGGAAACTCTGTTTAAAAAAACAAACAAACAAACAAACAACCAAAAAAAAAAGAAAAAAAAATTAAAAATGAGGCAGATAGATTAGGCTCTCAGGTTTCTTCCAGCTATAAAATTGTGATGTTCTCTAAGAAACAGCAGGAGAAGGACATATTTCTGAACCCAAATCAGCTCTTCAACAGACTTGACTATTTTGTTCTTCAATGCTACCATTTTTCTTGTCCCTTGGACTGTCAGAGCCACTTCTGACCTTTCCCATTTCCCTTCCCTAGGCATGCTACAGAGAAAGTTGAAGTAGAATCTACATCTTAGCAAGAAATAATTTGTGAAAAAATAAAATGTGCGGCAGCAAGATGTTCTTCTATGGTGATAGAAGAGATCCCCTGTATAACCCCTAAAACTCTAAGCTCCATAAAATATTCTATGAGGCAGTAATCTCATGTTCCCAGGTTCCCCTGACTTGGCAGACTCCTTACTTAACAAAAGATGTCTGAGACCAACTCAGACATCTTTATGGCATGCCACCACATGGAAAAGGGGTAACATTAGGGAATCATACCTTCACAGGCCATCATGTATTCTTGGTCTATTTATTCCTTATATTCTCTATATTATTTGTATTATTCTTTGTATTGCTGGTTTGGTTTGTGTTGCTGGCTTGTAATAAAGCAAAGTGAAAATAAACCGACCAGGTCACCATTCTTAAACACGCACCAGCCTTTTCTTTTGGCCTGGCTCATTTCTATTTTGCCATTCATATTTAGTCAGAAAGTAATATTCCTATATCATTTACAAAGTCCTACCAAGATTAAAAAATTCAATATTTAATTTTTACTAAATCTTGGAAAATATATGTAATTCAGTGATCTCATTCATTGAGACCTGGATTAAAGCTAAAATGGCTAAATAATAATAGTAATGATAACAGCCAACTCTTATGTAGCACTTACACGAGCCAGGCATTGTTCTGTGTACTTTATATATGTATATGAATTCATTTAATTCTTAACATAAACATATAAGATAGACACTATTATAATCTTATTAAAGATATGGAAACTGAGGCACAGAAAGGATCATGACTTGTCCAAGGTCACTTAGATATGAAGTAGCAAAGCTAGGATTCCTATTGGTTGAAGGGCTGTCCCAAATCATAATGCTATAAATTGCCTCTCTATATAGACTTCAACTTTTACAAAAAATTAATATTTTACCTCTTATATATGTTGATTTATTTTTCTGCCATATACATTTGACAGTTTTCCCTAGAACTATTATAAATGTCCTTCATTATGAAATCTACATAATTGCAAAAACAAAAACAAAAAACAAAACATAAAAAACAACACCATCAACTTTTTTAAAGGCCAGAGCTTACTTGTAATATTTTAGGGTTGCCTGAGATTTCTTTCTTCTCATTAATTACTGGGAGTTGAGCTTTTAATGTTTTAGCCTTCCCCCAGTGACTACATAAACACTCCAGTGGATCTCAATTTGTTGATAGTCATTTAAACCCCTTAGATATTCAAGTCACATTAGGAAACAAAGAAGTTGTTATTCCATTCAATTTATTTTCTCAACTCTTATCTATATATTAGATTTTCTGATATAGACTGCTATGCTGTCTGCTAATAACTGTGGAAGTTCTGATTACTCTATGTACAGATTTACTTATGTAAACTAGATTATCTATATATATCTGGTAAGTACTCATATTAATATACTATGACTATTAAAATTCCTCCATTTAAAATATAAGATACTCCACTGTAACTCCTATTAATTATTTATATATGTGTGTGTATGAAGTAGAAATTGACAGGATCAGTCAGAATACACTATTGTAGCTTGACAAGCAAACAGAATTAATTGTCATGTGATTTGCTCACCAATTCTGACATTGCTTTATTTTTCAATGCAGTTCTCTTTCTATAAAATATTCTCATTTTAATAACTTTATAATTTTCAATATGCAATCCTAGCCATCTCTTGCTTTAATGGAAGGTGAAACCAAGATAATATAAATTTTAATTTTAGCATTCCTTTATAACTGGCACTCACATATTTCACATGATTTCGAAGTCATAAAATTACTGTATCTTTTGAGATTAGACCTAAATAATGTCACAGATCATGAGATTAATGATATTAACTAATGAATTTTCAAGTATAGTAAAAGTTTATTAATTTGAAGATCTGCATTAGTAGAAAATTTAAGTTATGGAGCACTTTTAAAAAGGCGGTTTTGTATTATGTATCAACTGGGAATAATAATAAATATAGTTTATGAGATATCAATTACTTTTTTTTTTTTGAGACAGAGTCTCGCTCTGTTGCCCAGGCTGGAGTGCAGTGGCATGATCTCGGCTCACTGTAACCTCTGCCCCCTGGATTTGAGCGATTCTCCTGCCTCAGCCTCCCTAGTAGCTGGGATTACAGGTGTGTGCCACCACACCCGGCCAGTTTTCTTTTGTTTTGTTTTTTTTGTATGTTTCATAGAGATGGGTTTCACCATGTTGGCCAGGTTGGTCTGGAAGTGATCCGCCTGCCTCGGCCTCCCAAAGTGCTGGGATTATAGGCATAAGCCACATGCCCCGCCAGATGTCAATTACATTTTAAAGAAACTCTCCTTTTAATAATTTAATAACAATGATTTGAACTTAGCATGCACTTTTCATCAAAATGCTTTCTTCTAAAGCATTTAAGGTTCTTAAATTAAGTTCCAAGAGTTTAAAAATTTCTCCTAAAATGTTAATAGTATTAATTAGCAAGTCATATTAATGTGGTACTATTTTCCTAAAATACTGGTGACATTATTATTTAGCTTAACTTTAATTTGATTAAAACATCTACCCATTACAATACGCTTTTATGCCATTCAGAGCTTTGTTCCATGAATTATCACCAGTCTTGTATCATCAATACCCCTTTCAGCAGACTATAAACATGTCCAAGCTTCTTACATTTTAGAAACCAGCAAAATCTACCCTAGTATCCCTTCCTGTCATATCACAGCTTCTCAGAATAGCAGTCTACATTTCCTGTGTTCTCACCTCTCATTTACTCCTCAACCCAGAGTAATAATTTCTGCCTCGAACCTTACACTGAAATTGACAAAATATTTTTCAGTTCCTATCACGCTTAATCTCTTTGCACTATTCAGTACTGATAGCCACTCCTTCCTTCAAATTGTCTCCTCTCTTGACAATCTTCCTAAATAGCACACCTTCCTAGTTTTCCATCTTGTCGCTCACACCATTTATTTGTTTACCAGGCTCCTGGTAGGAAACATCATTTTGGATAGCTGGCCAGATCACATTTCTTTTTTAATTAATTAATTAATTAATTTATTTATTTTGAGATAGGGTCTGGCTCTGTTGCCCAGGCCTAAGTGCAGTGGCATGATCACAGCTCACTGCAGCCTTGACCTCCTGGGCCAAGTGATCCTCCCACCTCAGACCCCTCCTAACTGGGACTACAGGCACGTGCTACCATGCCTGGCTAATTTTTGTAGAGATTGGGTTTTGCCATGTTGCCCAGGCTGCTTTCAAACTCTTGGGCTCAAGCAATCCACATGACTCAGGCTTCAAGGTACTGGGCTTATGGACATGAGCCACCATGCAAGGCTCATTTCTTTTTTTTTTTTTTAGTCAAATATACAACATAGAGATATACAATGAGGGTCCATTTCTGTGTGATAGGATCTAACCCTAGTCATAATGGATTTAGGGTTAGACCATTATAAGAGACAGGACTAGCTGGATTTCCTAAGTTGACTAAGAATCCCTAAGCCTAGCTGGGAAGGTGACCGCATCCACCTTTAAATACGGGGCTTGCAACTTAGCTCACACCCGACCAATCAGGTAGTAAAGAGAGCTCACTGAAATGCTAATTAGGCAAAAACAGGAGGTAAAGAAATAGCCAATCATCTATCGCCTGAGAGCACAGCAGGAGGGACAATGATTGGGATCTAAACTCAGGCATTCAGCCGGCAACGGCTACCCTCTTTGGGTCCCCTCAGTTTGTATGGGAGCTCTGTTTTCATTCTATTAAATCTTGCAACTGCACTCTTTTCTGGTCCCTGTTTGTTATGGCTCGAGCCGTGCTTTCGTTCACTGTCCACTACTGCTGTTTGCCGCCATCACAGACCCACCGCTAACTTCCATCCCTCTGGATCTGGCAGGGTGTCTGCTGTGCTCTTGATCCAGCGAGGCGCCCATTGCCGCTCCTGATCAGGCTAAAAGCTTGCCATTGTTCCTGCACAGCTAAGTGCCTGGGTTCATCCTAATCGAGCTGAACACTAGTCACTGGGTTCCACGGTTCTCTTCTATGACCTACAGCTTCTAGTAGAGCTATAACACTCACTGCATGGCCCAAGATTCCATTCCTTGGAATCTGTGAAGCCAAGAACCCCAGGTCAGAGAACACGAGGCTTGCCACCATCTTGGAAGCAGCCCTCCACCATTTTGGAAGCAGCCCACCACCATCTTGGGAGATCTGGGAGCAAGGACTCCCTTGTAACACTTAGATGTATACTAAATGAGTTTTGAAATTTGGAATGGAGGCAGGGATAAGACATCACTGGTGGTAAACCAATCAAGTTAATTCCAGACTCCCAAAAGCATGTGTATGAATTTTTTTTGGCTGAGGCCACTAGAACTGCAGTTTTTGCTCTTCCCTGATTACACACAGTTTTCGTTAGGTTATGTGAGATACACACAATAAATCCTCTCCATGCTCCACTGCCCAACACTCACATTTTTTTTCCCTTAAAGTAACCACAGTAGTTTTTTGTGTTAAATTAATAAATATCTTGATAGGCTTCTTTCCCATATCTGCCATTAAACACCAATATTCACCACAGGGTTCTCTCTAGACCTGTGATGAGGTTTAGGACATGTTACCCAAAAGTTTGGAGTACTCTGGCACTTGAGGAAACAGCAGAAACAGGAAAGTCTCTTTGACTTTCTTCCTGCC
>NW_026652281.1:53350195-53657343 GCF_009828535.3 Hylobates moloch | reverse complement strand
GGCTAATTTTTGTATTTTTAGTAGAGATGGGGTTTCACCATGTTGGCCAGGCTGGTCTCAAACTCCTGACTTCAAGTGATCCATCCCCTTCAGCCTCTCAAACTGCTGGGATTACATGCCTAAGCCACCGCACCTGGCTGCAAAATTTTAACTCTGACTGGAAATAAAGTTAGACTCTTACGAGAAAATCAGAAGAAGGTATTTTGTAGTGGGGAAATGGTGTGTTCATTTTATTTTTAAAATTATTTTTAATTGATAAATTATAATTGAATATATTTATGGGCTACAAAGTGATTTTATGACATACGTATACAGTGTGGATTGAATCAAGCTAATTAACATATCCATTGCCTTAAGTACTTTCATTTATTCTTCCTGTCTAAATGAAACTTTACCCTTTGACCCACATCTCTCCATTCTACCCATTCCCCAGGCTCTTGTAAACATCGTTCTACTGTCTGCTTCTATCAGTTCAATTGTTTGAGATTTCACATATAAGTGAGAACATGCCATATCTATCTTTCTGTTCCTGGCTTATTTCACTTAGTGTAATGTCCTCCAGGTTCATCCATATTGTTGCAAATGACAGAATTTCCTTTTCTAAGGCTGAATAGTATTCCATTGTGTATATATACCATATTTTCTTAATCCATTAATCTGTTAATGGACACTGAGGTGATATGTTCATTTTAGAATAATGACTTTGAAATACAAGAAATATATCTAGCAAGCACTTAGAAAAGGGGAAACTGAATTTGAGAAGGAGGGAATGAAGCATATTTACCTAAAATGTCCATATAAATTATCATCCAAATCAGGACTTTTTTGAGATTAAAAAGCAGGGACCAAAAATTATTAAAATTATATAATTTTTGAAACACATATTACTAACCAATTCTGCAGTTTTATATAATTGCTGACCTGTAAACTAATTACATTGAAACACTATTTTAAAAAAAATATTCTTTCAAAAAATTTATATCTTTGCTTTCAAAAGTAAAAACATCTTTATATTGCTTGAAAAATAAATGATTCTTGATATATTTTTGCATACTTTAATGAGTTTCTTAGCTGTATCTGTCATCCACAGATATTTCTTAAAAAATGCGTTTTAAAAATATGACTGTATTCTTTTTATATTTTTCCAAGTTTCATTTTATAGTTAGCAAATTTTAAATTGTTCATACCATGAATAGGCTTCTATATAGATTATAATATTTTTAATTGAGAAAATACTCTCAGGTGATAAGCTACCTGGGAAATTTATTAAGTTCAGAGCAAATTTTGCTAGATGAAGTACATTCTCAAGTTTAATTTTTCTTTTCTTTTTTTTTTTTTTTTTGTGAGACGGAGTCTTTCTCTGTCCCCCAGGCTGGAGTGCAGTGGCGCGATCTCGGCTCACTGCAAGCTCCGCCTCCCGGGTTCACGCCATTCTCCTGCCTCAGCCTCCTGAGTAGCTGGGACTACAGGCACCCGCCAACATGCCCAGCTAATTTTTTGTATTTTTTAGTAGAGACGGGGTTTCACCGTGTTAGCCAGGATGGTCTCGATCTCCTGACCTCGTGATCCGCCCACCTCGGCCTCCCAAAGTGCTGGGATTACAGGCTTGAGCCACCATGCCCGGCCTCAAGTTTAATTTTTAGTAATGAAATACATAAATATTTTAGCTCAAATATTTTTACAGGTACTATTTTTTTTGCCTCCATGCAGATTGCATTTCTTTGACCAAAAATTTTAAAAGACAAAATTCATCAAATAAATGTTAATGATAATTTTGAACAGTTTGCTAAATTTAAGTGCTGCAAAACCATAAACTTTCTCAGTTTAACATCATTATGGATCAGAATGTAAATGTATCCAATAGAAAATTTCATCTCTATCAAAAGATTTTTCCTTAAGCCTTGGGTATTTCAAAGCATAATTGGGAATTTCACAATTAAATCTTGCATGCAATTTGAGTGCTTATCATTGTTCAATTCTCCCTTTGGTTTCACAGGGATATATTTCAATATCCTCCCATTTGCAAGCTTTGTTTTCAATAATTGCAATTCCTTAAAAGCTTAACATAAGCTGAATATTTTGCCCTCCATTTGTTGAATGCTTTGACTAAATATTTCTAATGGATTCTGAAGAAACTGCGGCCAAAATTTAGAGGACATTTTTACAAAAATGTTTAATACCATGATGGGACACTTAAGTTGATTTACAAAGTAATTCTTCAAAGTCTCAGACATTTCTAAAATCCAAAAAGAAAGTGCATAGTGTCATACTTAGTTATTTTTGTTTTATTCAACTTCAGTCTAATCATGAACATTTATAGGCTGTTTACCTTGTATATGTATAATCATATTTGTACTTGACAACTACATCTTCCATTTGGATTGGTAGAATATTGCAGATTTGGGGGATGTAATTATGAATTACTGTGTGCATTACAACATATTTCAAGTATAGTTTTCCCTACAGGCTCTAAATTTGCTAAAAGAAGGCATTTATATGATGTTGTGTTCCACAACAATATATTTTTAATAGTACCAAGAGAAAATAATTTTATCATTGATGTTGCAGTTTGTAACTTAATTTACAATAATATTCACAATACTGTCAAGTGTTTCAACTTCAACAGAATGAACTTTCAAATGCTTTACTTTGAGTTAATGAATTAGATAAGAAATTTGAACCATTATTATTGGAATTAATTGATTTTCTACAATTAGAAGTATCCAGTAATACTGACGTACAACTGGCATAATTTAATGATTGAAGTTCTTCTAATGGAGTGAATACATTAACAGCTATTGTTTCACTTTTCATACATGCACAAGAAAACTTGAAACTAAAAATAAAAGATATTAATTCAGAACAGTCACTTGATCTAAATGAAAAGTCATGCCTGACAGAGTGGTATACAAATGTACCTTCTGTGGCTAAGTATTAAAAGGTAATATGTTTAGATATGGTCTTAAAATAAAACTATGCATTAGATGTTGATGCCTCTTTCACAGATTTAAGTCTTGTTTTCATGTGGTCAGTTATACCATTACAGAGTCATCATGGTGGATGGTAAATGTCAACAAACATTTTATGAGAGTTACATATGAATTATTTCCAGCAAATCAAGGAAATTCAGTATTGTCTGATAAATGTACACTGATATTTTGTTTTGTTATCACTGTTGCTAAAAAGGATTATTATAAAATAAAAATACATTATCCGGTAATAAAATAAATAAGTAGTTGTACTTTTATACCATATGATACATGATAAACAAAACCTTTTTAGTGGCTGGGCACAATGGCATGTGCCTGTAGTTCCAGCTACTATGAGACTGAGGTGGGAGCATTGCTTGAGCCCAAGAGTTCAAGCCTGTGGTGTGCTAGCATTGTGCCTGTGAAAGGCCACTGCATTCTAGCCTGGGCAACATAGTGAGACTCTATCTCTCAAAAAAAAAAAAAAAGACTCTATCTCTTAAAAAAAAAAAAAAAAAAAAGCCCCACAAAAAAACCAAGTTTGGACTATATTCACTCTATGGCAAGACTAAATAAAGACTGGGAAATGTGCAATCAACTGACCAGGGCACGGGCACATCAACTGGCCAGCAGGACTGGCAGCATTAAGTACTTCTGTTACCACTATCACCCAAACCTGAAGGAGTTAGCTGTACCTAACTGCTCATGTCTGAGTGTATTCACTTTATCAGTAAGCACCCTTCATGCCGTTCTTGAAAAAGATGTTTTACCTTACAATCCTTCTGGAAAGGATCTAAAAAAGAAAAATGGGCTATTGGCAATTTAGCCACATGTTAAAGTATGAGCTTCATTCATTACACTGGAGTCTCACATATGAACCATGTCACAATTTAGAAGTACACAGTATAGATCTACCTAAACCTATTCTGGTTTATTTATATATAACTGTTAAATAATACTTCATTCAAAAATGAAAAATCTGCAGTTCATTAAAAATTATAATCTACCTTTCTATGGCATGACATGGAAAGATTTCCAGAATATTATATTATTTCATTTAAAAAATTGTAGAACTATATATACAGCATAATACAGGATATTTTTGAAAAAACAAACTATCCCATAAAATAATAAAGAATACACACTAAACTATTAGCAGTGCTTATCTGTGGGTGATAGAATTAAAAAGGGACAGCAGAAAGGGAATTTTAATTCTTTTTTTAATTAATTCTTTATAATCGATTTTTGTTTGATATGATGAGTATCTCACTTTTGACACCTGAAAAGTAAAAAAATGAATAAGAACAATATAATAAATGTTGATGAAAAGAAACTCTGTAAAACATTTGAAGAGATTTATTCTGAGCCAAATATGAGTGACCATGGCCCATGACACAGCTCTCAGGAGGTCCTGAGAACATGTGCCCAAGGTGGTCAGGGTACAGCTTGGTTTCATATATTTTAGGGAGAAATGAGGCATCAATCAAATACATCTATGAAATACATTGGTTTGGTTCAGAAAGGCGGGACAACTCATGTTCCAGGTTATAGGTAAATTTACACATTTTCTGGTGACAACTGGTTGAGTTTGTCTAAAGACCTGGGATTGATAGAAAGGAAATGTTCAGGTTAAGATGAAAGATTATGGAGACCAAGGTTCTTTTTAAGTATTTTTTTTTTTTTTTGAGAGGGAGTCTCGCTCTGTCACCCAGGCTGGAGTACAGTGGCACAATCTCGGCTCACTGCAACCTTCACCTCCCAGGTTCAAGCAATTCTCCTGTTTTAGCTAATTTTTTGTATTTTGAGTAGAGACAGAGTTTCACCATGTTGGCCTGGCTGGTCTCGAATTCCTGACCTCAAGTGATCCACCTGCGGAGGCCTCACAAAGTGCTGAGGTTACAGGTGTGAGCCACCAGGCCCAGCCTCTTTTGAAGTTTTACAGTGGCTGCTATTAGAGTCAACAGATGACAAATGTTTCCTATTCAGATCTTTAAAAGGTTCTAGTCTCTTCAGGATTGGGAGGGCCTGGAAGAAAAAGATATAGCTATGTTAATAGAGATTCTTTACAGATGCAGATATTCCCCCACAAAGACAGGCCTTGCAGGGCCATTTCAAAATATGGCAGGGAAACATGTTTTGGGGTAAAATATTTTGCTTTTCTTCCTTTTCTCGTAATGTTATCCAGAGTCAGATTGGAAAGTCACGATACATAGAGTTAAATAAAACCCATCTGATGAGAATTTCTGGTTTGTAGGGCATGACTCCCCAGACCTCTTAGAAATTTGGGCAAGATAAAAAAAATCAGACCTTAGTCCTCATAAATATTACAAGGCATTAGCTAATGGTGTATCAACTGAGTGATACAAGTATCAAATAATCTAGCAGTCCTGCAGCAGGAAGCTCCCTATGGGCAGATGGAGATAGGAAAGGCAAGCCCCCAAAAAAAGGAAGGCAAAGGATTTCCTAAAGGTTGGGAGCCAGTGATCTTCCAATATCCATAGCCTCACAGGCCCCACAGTTGGAGACATTTTAATCTCTCACTATACATAGGTTCAAGCCCTCTCCAACTTGGGAACGATCCACAACTAGTAAAGAAAGGATGGCTGGGCGTGGTGGCTCATGCCTGTAATCCCAGCACTTTGGGAGGCTGAGGAGGGAGGATCACAAGGTCAGGAGTTCGAGACCAGTCTGACCAACATAGTGAAACCCCATCTCTACTAAAAATACAAAAAATTAGTCGGGTGTGTTGGTGTGTGCCTGTAATCCCAGCTACTCAGGAGGCTGAGGCAGGAGCATTGTGTGAACCCGGGAGGTGGAGGTTGCAGTGAGCCAAGATCATGCTGTTGCACTCCAGCCAGGGTGACAGTGTAAGACTCCATCTCAAAAAAAAAAAAAAAAAAAAGAAAGGACATAAGAAGCCCCAGACATTAACTTGAGAAGTAGATAATGTGTCAGTCTGCTTATCTCCCTGCTATTCCACAACCTCAGCTCTTACTAACTTGATTATTGCCAATATATAATTATGTCTTCATTTTTTAAAATTAATTTTTGTTAGTTTGTCTTTTTAGAGACAAAGTCTCACTTTGTCACCCAGGCTGGAGTACAGTGGTGCCACTATAAGCTCACTGCAGCCTTGAACTTTTTAAACTCAAGCAATCCTCCTGCCTCAGCCTCACAAATAGCTAGAATTAAAAGTATGAGCTACTGTACCCGGCTCTGGTTCTCATCTTGAAATTTCTGTGTACTGGGATCCCACTCCTAAACCCCATTCACAGCTACCTGCTCCAGTTTCATGGACTACCATCAACTGGGGGCCCTTGTAATTAAAGTGATGAGAACATCCCTGGAGCATCAATGGAACTGTTTTGGAGAACCAGAGCAGAAAAATCATGAATGAAAATAGTGAAAGATAAAATTGAAGAGGTATGCTATGGACAGATATTTTAAGGCCTTTTTTTTTTTTTCTCTCCAGGAGGAAAATATTTGGACTTTATCCTGTACATAACAGGGCGTCATAAATGTTTTTTTTTGTTTTTTTTTTTTTTTGAGACGGAGTCTCGCTCTGTTGCCCAGGCTGGAGTGCAGTGGCGCAATCTCGGCTCACTGCAAGCTCTGCCTCCCGGGTTCACGCCATTCTCCTGCCTCAGCCTCTCTGAGTAGCTGGGACTACAGGCGCCCGCCACCACGCCCGGCTAATTTTTTGTATTTTTAGTAGAGACGGGGTTTCACCGTGGTCTCGATCTCTTGACCTCGTGATCCGCCCGCCTCGGCCTCCCAAAGTGCTGGGATTACAAGCGTGAGCCACCGCGCCCGGCTATAAATGTTTTTTTTACTAAGGCAGCACATGACTAGTGTTTTATAAATATTTATAAAACAAGGTGTTAAGATGGTTTGGTGTGGGGCGAGAGAACAGAGAGAGGAAGATCAATTAGGAAGATAGTTAATTAGTAGATATAAAGGTGATGATACATAGGAAGAGGATGTGGCCATGAGGAAAAAAAAAAAAGATCTGAAATGACTTTCCAGGATATGATAGATAGCTTGGGGCCACTGAGTGAGGCAGACAATTACAGCTCAGTGAAAACCAGGCCGCTGTTACATGTTGAGGCACAAATGAGCTTGGGCTTTAGGCCAAATTCACCAGAGAAACTAAACGGGGCACATGTGAAAATTATAAAATCATGTTAAGAAGCAAAAGGATGGTGGATTACATTATTAGAAACTAGCAATAGTAAAGCTAAAGTATGGTTCTCCCTGAGCAATAAAAATCAGCGTGGAAGACCAATTATGACAGTAGTGACTAAAATAAAGAGGTGGACATTGTCCATGCAATGCATATTTGATATCAAAGGCTTTTCTGTTCTTGCTAAAGGCAGCCATAGATACCATACATTGCATACACATGCCGGCCTTTGGCTGAGGAGTGGGTGACTACTATGTTTGCCCATAAGGATTTCTGCAGGCCAGGGCCCTGCAGAAGGATATCTACAGACCAGAGTAGAAAGATGAGGCTATAAGGAAGTTTATGCAGTAAGGGATAAATTATTACAAAGAAAATTCTTTATGTTTAATCTGAATGACAGAATGGTAGCTTATGAATAGATTTTAAAAACTTAGGAGGAAAATAGTGGTAAGAAGGCATAGCAAACTAGTGTTCGACATAATGATTTTGAGTAGGCCATACAAGTGGAAATGTTCAGAATACAGAGGAAGGTGATATGTGAGAGAAATGCATGAGAACAGATAGTGCTCAGATGTCACACTATAGTTCATGAGACTAAGATGTAGCCAATCACAACAAAGTATTATTTTTCAATCTTTAAAAAAACCTTAACATATACACAAAATAAACACAAGGGTGTATAAGAGAATCAGCATTTATAGCAGTGTATCATGTTGCTATGGTTTGAATATTTGTCCCCTCCAACACTGATGTTGAAATTTAATCCTCAATGTGGCAGTATTGAGAGGTGAAGCCTTTAAGGGGTTATTGGGTCATGAGAGCAAAGTCCTCATGAATGGAGTAATCCATGCATGAATTATGGATAACTAGATTAATGGGTTAATAGATTAATGGGAGTGGGACAGTGGCCTTATAAGAAGAGAATGAGAGATTTGAACAAGCATGCTCAGCCACCTCACCATGTGATACCCTGTATCACCTCTGGACTCTATGTAGAGAGTCTCCACAAACAAGAAGGCTCTAACCAGATGTGGCCTCTTGATCCTGGACTTCTCAGTTTCCAGAACTGCAAGAAATGCATTCCTTTTCTTTATAAATTGTCCAGTTTCAGGTATTCTGTTATGAGCAACAGCAAGTGGACTAATACACATGTACTAATAAAATTAAACTAACTTACATTGCTGATTACTTGGTGAGAGAAGAGACACATTTACTCATGGAAGAATCTATTTACTCAATAATGGCACCTTACATTTATAAATTATAATAGTCACCTACTAACATCTCCTTAAATATGTAAGTTACGGAACACATAAATGAGATAACCAAGATTTTAGTTATAATTAAAAGAAAAAACTTAACTCTTCTTAAGAAAAATTTTGTTGAATTTGTTGGATAATGACCCACTGGTTTAAAAGATGCATAGCAATTTAACGTATGTGTGTACACACATATCTTAAAAGAAAGCTTCACAAAGCATTACTTACCCTTAATACTTGCTCTTATATTTTCTATTCTATTCCTTCTCATTTTTTTCATTTTTTTTCTTTTTAATACTGCCTATAGCTTCTAAGTTGATTTCAGCATCTGTAGTTTGGCTTAGAGATTTTTAGATTAAAAAGAGACATTTATGATCATTTTATAGAACCATCGGTAAAGCTATGATTGAAAAATCCAGCAGAGACATTTTTAAGAAAACGTAGAAAAGAAAAAAAGCAGAAAATGAATGGTTGCAAGCTACTAACAGAGTGGGAAAAGAGACAAAGGATAGATAAAATTAGGTCATAGGATGGACAAAAACAGCATCAAAGAGGACAATGTTGCAAAAATGAATGTGAAGTCAACAAAAGCTTATTTCAATACATGTCTTTACCTTTACTGCAGAGTATTTCAAAGTGTAGTCCAAAACTAATTTAAGCCAAAATACCAGGGACACTTGTTAAAAATTCAGATACCTGGGCCCCATCCCAGACCTAGTGAATTAAACTCTCTTTGGCAATTGAAAAGTTTCCCAGGGCATCCTTTTAACTAAGCATTGTTATCTCAATTCCTTTTACAAATCAGCTTTCAAAGTGGTACTTCTAAAAACATGCCAACTCACTTCACACATAGGTATATTTCTGAAAAGTTGTTTGGTGAGTACTTGTACACCAAACCATTATTCCCCTAAAGACTATCATGATCATTTCAGAATTACGTTCATCCAGAAAGAAACAAACCAGATTTGAGACCATTCAACCTTTAAACAAATATTCTTTACCTAATTTTTCTGTATTACTTATGTAAGAGGTTGACCAAATGGACTCGCATACTCATTATTTTTATTTAGTTTAGAAGCACGTATATTTAAAATTACAACATACTGTTAACACATTCCATTTTGACTTTGAACACTTTGAACTAATTGCACTAAACTTAACTGGTTAATTATCACAATCAAGTGGCATTTAGCAGAACTCACAAACAGAAAAAGTGCCACAAGAAGACAGTTTTCAGAAAATACAAAAACTGAGGTTTGTGGTTTGGACTCTTAACAGCAAAGATATCCCTTTATGTGGTGAGCTCTGCCAACAAAAAGTATTTGTCAACTTCTTGCCAATAGATAGCCAAGAAGTATGAGATGTGAATCTATTCAATTCAAAGATGGAAATAACAGGTAAGAACAACAGTAGTTAATATTTATTCACTTATCTCATTAGAGGTTTCCTTCTAAATCCTTTATATGCATTAACTAATTTAATCCTTACAACAATTCCATAGACTGTGGCTTTAGACCTCATTTCCCAGATGAGGATGCTGAGGTATAGGATTATATAATTTTCCTGAGATCCTACAGCTAGAAATAGGAGGTGAGATTCAAAACCAGGCAGCCTGTCTCCAGAATCTACATTCAAAGACAGTGGGATACACTAGGATTTTAAGAAAGTCTTAGATGTTGGAACAATTACCTGCCTCCATATAAAGGCTTTCTGTTTGTTTTTTTTTCTGTTCTTTATACAATTGATTTTAAGATAAATTGTGACTACCTTGCATCCCTGCTTATGTTTAGTTACTAGATCTCATTATAATGCTCTTGAAATATGACAGGAATTCCAAAATTAGCATCAAATAGGAATTCAGCATCACACAGAAAAATAAAAATGTGTTTTAAAAGATACTTAATTCTGAATTTAACGGCAGAATAGTATAGTGGTTTACAGCTGTGCTTCCCAATTTTTCATGTGCCAGTCACCTAAGTACATTGTTAAAAATGCAGATTTTCAGCAGCTCTGAGATTCTGCATTTATAGCAAGTTCCTGGGTGATGGTAACACTGCTGGCCTGAAGATTATATTTTGAGTAGGAAAAGTTCAGAGTTCAAACTCTGGAGTCACACTGCTTATGTTTCTTTTTTTCTTTTTTGAGACAGAGTCTCACTCTGTCACCCAGGCTAGAGTACAATGGCATGGTCTCGGCTCACTGCAACCTCTGCCTCCTGGGTTCAAGCGATTCTCCTGCCTCAGCCTCCCCAGTAGCTGGGACTACAGGCACGTGCCACCACACTCGGCTAATTTTTGTATTTTTAGTAGAGACGGGGTTTCACTATGTTGGCCAGGCTTGTCTGGAACTCCTGACCTCGTGATCCGCCTGCCTCGGCCTTCTAAAGTGCTGGGATTACAGGCATGAGCCACTGCGTGCAGCAACACACCGCTTATGTTTCAGTCCCAGCTCCATTACTTACTAGTTGTATAACCTTCTCCTTATATACCTCTACTACATCTGTAAAAGAGTGAGAGCATTAAAGGATTGTTACCAAGATTACATGGGATAATCCATAGATAGTACATAGAACAGTCTCTAGCACATAGAAAGAACTCAATAAATGTTATCTCTTAGTGTTACTGAAAAACATTAAAAGCATATGTTGTTTCCCATTAGAAAGCCATTTATAGAATTGATTGATCTGGCAGAAACACTAAATAAAATGTCATCATTCTTTTCCAGGCAGTCACAAGAACATCACTGTACAATGAAGGACATTAAATACATAAGTTAGAACCACTACCCAGCTTTATTAAATATATAAATCTGAAAGTGCTCTAAATGAATTTGCATAAAGCTGGCTTGGTCTATGATATTTAAGGAGCATATTTTGTTTCTATGCCAGAAAACTTTTCTATATTGCAGGTACACACTGAGTTCCAATTCATTTATTTGAATAGCTTACACTGAATTTCAAAAAAGGCATTTTAGTTTAAAAAATTTTATTTCAATGAAATATATGTCAGTACTAGTATTAAAAGCAACAATAACAATGATTTTAAATATTTGTTCAAGGAAGAACACTGCTATAGTTTAAATAAATTCAGAGGATTTAATCAATGCCTTCACAGACAACTGTACACATATTCAAACTATAATACATTGCAGCACAATTACTTCTTGCCTTTGAGAACTGAGACTTAAAAGAATATTATTTATCAAAAATGTGGTGATTTAATAATAATGCTATATCAGAGAAGCCAATGTGTAGGAAAAGTAGAGTTAGGACCACAAATGAAGATAAAATTTCATAGTAACTTCCCAAATGAAAACTAAGAAATTCATTTCAACACTGTTGAAAAATAAAGACATAGAAGGAATGGAGTACATTAGAAAAGAAAGACTAATGTTTACCCAGTCATTGATTAAAACCAGAGCCAAGTGTTTCAATCAGGAAGAAGATGAGAGCTAGAAAGTGTTTTTGGTTGGTGGCTATCTTTAAGAGTCAGCAAGAAAAGGTCAATAAATAATTTGCCTATCCTTTTATCTTTTATTTTTCCAACATAGGTGATTAAAAAAACAATCGTGGTATAAATTCTATTACATTTACTTTTCTAAATTAAAACTAGATTTAACATAGGCAATATAGACCTGCCTTGTAAAATCATGACAGATTAAGAATCAAGGAAAAGGGAGGGATCTGGGTGAGTGGATTATTCTTTCTTCTCTCCCCTTTCTCTTTCCCTACAGATTAGTGTTCCTGGCTGCTCCTTTGTCTGCTGTGGTACTAGGTTTTTTAAAAAACGCATAACACATAAGATTTCACTTTCATTTTACTTTCTATGACAAGTGTTACTTTAAAATAATAAGATTTTACCAAAAACTCTGCATAACAATGCTTTATATAAAGGACTGCCAGATGTAGTTTCCAAGGCAGGGCTTACCTGTACTCAATTATATCAAATAAGCATTCACAAAATAAAATTAAATCTGTGCTTTTAGCGAAAAAAAAAAAAATCAATAGTGAAACGTGGTTCTTTATATCTGTAGAGGTGATAACACCAACAAGATCAAATCATTAGGATTAGAGGTACAAGAGGAATAGAATTCGAGCAGAATTATACTAATGTTATGTCTTGTTATTTGGGTTTACATTTTTCTTAATCAAATACTGAAAAACAAAAATTTACTGAAAATGCCTAAGCTGTTTTCCATTTATAAATTAGCTGTCTCTCACCTCCAGAGGAGCAAGGAATTCCACTTCTGTATGACCTATTTATGCCTCTTAGATTTATCACATGCATTTTTTAATGACCCTGAACCAAAGGAAATGTAGAAACCTGTTTGAAAAGTTGACATTAAGGTTGCGACACCAACCAAAACAACAAGAATTTAAAGTTAAACTGACACACAATCCCCAAATCAGTCTGTTATACTCCTGATTTAAAAAACAGTTCTGTGAAATCGTGATAGCATGTCAGCCTCTGCTTTGAAACTCCTGAATTTTGTCATTTGGTGTTTGTGTCACAACCTTAATATTATTTAAATATACTTTTTAATATCTATTATTTAAAAAATATCTTTGAATTGAAGATACTCTAAAGCTTTGAAGAAGCCAACCTCAAAGCACTGCATTCCTAGCATGCCACTTTTATTAGAAGTAGTGCATAAAACATTTGCTGTTGACAAATCTAATTCATTAAAAGGTGAGGTAGATGCATTTTAAAATAACTGGCTGGCATCATTATCTGCAGTGCCTTTTATAAATTATTCCTCTTTTCCCTTTTGACTGAACTTGTCACAGTTCCCTTTCAGAGTCTGAGTGTTATGCCTCATAGTCAATGCTTTCAACATGTTTAGACAAGTCACAAGTTAAACAAGCAGTGGTATTTTATTTTCTGGAAATAAGAAAGGGTAACAGAAATATGAATTATTTCATTCAATTCATTGATTTTGAACTAAAGACAAGTAAAGTGAGTTACTGGTGGTTTTATCTCCCAAGAAGAATTTAAAAATAAAAGTATACTGTTTGCATAGAATGGAGAATTTCAAAGAAAGGAACATAAAGAGAGATGCTGGCGGCCCTGCTGCAGTGCTGTGTAGAAGACTTGGTTAAAAATCGAATTGTGCTTTCGCTAACATTGGAGATCAGGTAAATCATAAAGCTGACAGCTGGCTGGCACACTAACTTCCTAAAGGAGAAAGCTAACTGTATTCTCTTAGAGGCCAAAGGAATAGAATTATAGAAGTTTTCAAGGAAACTGAGTAGGCACAGTATAAGTTACTCAAAATATGAAGAAAAACATTTCTTACCTAATTTTATTTCAGAAGACACTAGGAATGAACTGGTCTTCGAATCCTAAGGAGGTAGAAAATTATTTCCTCAAGGATTGGCAGCAGAAGAACTGTCTCTTTTCTGGTAACTTCAGCAAAGTTTTTTTTTCCCAAAGTATGTAAAATGTACCTGAAAAATGATTGGACAAAGCTTTATCACTGCCACAATGGGATGGAGGGCATATTCACATTAGTTGCCCAGATTGCTAGTGACAGTACTATCATTAAATCATGACATATGGACTTGAGTCAGGAAGAAGAGATGTCGGAAATACACAAAGACATACTGAAGATTACATACGTAAGAAAATCTTATTAATAAGATAGCCCATAGACTGTAGCAACACAGGTAATAGGGGCATCTTGGAAAATGCATATTTAAAACATTACTTCTATTTTCACTAAAAATTGATCACTCCTAAAGAAATGTATCACAAAGAGAGTAATGTGTGGTTGCACCATATAAAACAAGCAATGCTATTCAATCCAAATACTTTTTTTCTTGTTTAGTTACTATTTGATCCAAATTATTTATTAAGACCATCTTTTCCCCATTCTTCTGGGTGATCCTGTTAAAAACAGATTCCTGGGGGAGGCGCTTCCAATATGGCCAAATAGGAACAGCTCCGGTCTACAGCTCCCAGTGAGATCGACGCATAAGACGGGTGATTTCTGCATTTCCAACTGAGGTACCTGGTTCATCTCATTGGGACTGGTTGGACAGTGGGTGCAGCCCATGGAAGGTGAGCCAAAGCAGGCCGGGAAGTGCAAAGGTTGTGGGATTTCCCTTTCCTAGCCAAGGGAAGCCGTGAGTGTCTGTACCTGAAGGAACAGTACACTCCTGTCCAACTACTGCACTTTTCCCATGGTCTTTGCAACTGGCAGACCAGAAGATTCCCTCTTGTGTCTGGCTCAGTGGGTCCCACACCCATGAAGCCTTGCTCGCTGCTAGCGCAGCAGTCTGAGATCGACCTGGGATGTTGGAGCTTGGCGGCGGGAAGGGTGTCGGCCATTGGTCAAGCTTGAGTAGGTGGTTCTATGCTCACAGTGTAAACAAAGCGGCCCAGAAGCTCGAACTGGGCGGAGCCCACCACAGCTCAGCAAGGCCTACTGCCTCTCTAGATTCCACCTCTGGGGGCAGGACATATCTGAACAAAAGGCAGCAGACAGCTTCTGCAAACTTAAACATCCCTGCCTGACAGCTCTGAAGAGAACAGTGGTTCTCCCAGCATGGTGTTCGAGTTCCAATAACAGACAGACTGCCCCCTCAAGTGGGTCCCTGACCCCCATGTAGCCTGACTGGGAGACATCTCCCAGTCAGGGCTGACAGACACCTCATATAGGCAGGTGCCCCTCTGGGACGAAGCTTCCAGAGGAAGAATCGGGCAGCAATATTTCCTGTTCTGCAGCTTCACTGGTGATACACAGGCAAACAGGATCTGGAGTGGACCTCCAGCAAACTCCAACAGACCTGCAGCTGAGCAGCTGAGGGGCCTGTCTGTTAGAAGGAAAACTAACAAACAGAAAAGAATACCATCAACATCAACCAAAAGGACATCCACACCAAAACCTCATCCGTAAGTCACCAACATCAAAGACCAAAGGTTGATAAAACCACAAAGATGGGGAGAAACCAGAGCAGAAAGGTTGAAAATTCCAAAAGCCAGAACGCCTCTTCCCCTCCAAAGGAACACAACTCCTCAACAGCAAGGGAACAAAACTGAATGGAGAATGAGTTTGAGGAGTTGACAGAAATAGGCTTCAGAAGGTTGGTAAAAACAAACTTCTCCGAGCTAAAGGAGCATGTTCTAACCCATCGCAAGGAAGCTAAAAACCTTGAAAAAAGGTTAGACGAATGGCTAACTACAATAACCAGTGTAGAGAAGAGCTTAAATGACCTGATGGAGTTGAAAAACCACAGCACGAGAACTTCGTGAAGCATACACAAGCTTCAATAGCCGATTTGATCAAGTGGAAGAAAGAATATCAATGATTGAGGATCAAATTAATGAAATAAAGCGAGAAGACAAGATTAGAGAAAAAAGAGTGAAAAGAAATGAACAAAGCCTCCAAGAAATATGGGACTATGTGAAAAGACCAAATCTACGTTTGATCGGTGTACCTGAAAGTGATGGGGAGAATGGAACCAAGTTAGAAAACACTCTTCAGGATATTATCCAGGAGAAATTCCCCAAGCTAGCAAGGCAGGTCAACATTCAAATTCAGGAAATACAGAGAACACCACATAGATACTCCTCGAGAAGAGCAACCTCAAGACACACAATCGTCAGATTCACTAAGGTTGAAATGAAGGAAAAAATGTTAAGGACAGCCAGAGAGAAAGGTCAGGTTACCCACAAATGGAAGCCCATGAGACTAACAGTGGATCTCTCTGCAGAAACCCTACATGCCAGAAGAGAGTGGGGCCCAAAATTTAACAGGATTAAAGAAAATAATTTTCAACACAGAATTTCATGTTGAGCCAAACTAAGCTTCATAAGGGAAGGAGAAATAAAATCCTTTACAGACAAACAAATGCTGAGAGATTTTGTCACCACCAGGCCTGCCTTACAAAACCTCCTAAAGGAAGCACTAAACATGGAAAGGAACAACTGGTAGGAGCCACTGCAAAAACATGCCAAATTGTAAAGACTATCAATGCTATGAAGAAACTGCATCAATTTATGGGCAAAATAACCAGCTAGCATCATAATAACAGGATCAAATTCACACATAACAATATTAAACTTAAATGTAAATGGGCTAAATGCCCCAATTAAAAGACTGAGACTGGCAAATTGGATAAAGACTCAAGACCCATTGGTGTGCTGTATTCAGGAGACCCATCTCACGTGCAAAGACACACAGGCTCAAAATAAAGGGATGGAGGAAGATCTACCAAGCAAACGGAAAGCAAAGAAAAAGCAGGGGTTGCAATCCTGGTCTCTGATAAAACAGACTTTAAACCAACAAAGATCAAAAGAGACAAAGAAGGCCATTACATAATGGTAAAGGGATCAATTCAACAAGAAGAGCTAACTATCGTAAACATATATGCACCCAATACAGGAGCACCCAGATTCATAAAACTAGTTCTTAGAGACCTACAAAAAGACTTAGACTTCCACACAATAATAATGGGAGACTTTAACACCCTGCTGTCAATATTAGACAGATCAATGAGATGGAAAATTAACAAGGATATCCAGGACTTGAACTCAGCTCTGGACCAAGTGGGCTTAATAGATATCTACAGAACTCTACACCCCAAATCAACAGAATATACATTCTTCTCAGCACCACATTGCACTTTTTCTAAAATTGACCTCATAATTGGAAGTAAAACATACCTCAGCAAATGTAACAGAACAGAAATCACAACAAACTGTCTCTCACACCACAGTGCAATCAAATTAGAACTCAGGATTAAGAAACTCACTCAAAAACACAAATTTACATGGAAACTGAACAACCTGCTCCTGAGTGATTACTGGGTAAATAACGACATGAAGGCAGAATAAAGATGTTCTTTGATACCAGTGAGAACAAAAACATAACATACCCGAATCTCAGGGACATATTTAAAACAGTGTGTAGTGGGAAATTTATAGCATTAAATGCCCACAAGAGAAAGCAGGAAAGATCTAAAATCGACACCCTAACATCACAATTAAAAGAACTAGAGAAGCAAGGGCAAATAAATTCAAAAGCTAGCAGAAGACAAGAAATAACTAAGATAAGAGCAGAACTGAAGGAGACAGAGACATAAAAAACCCTTCAAAAAAAAAATCAATGAATCCAGGAGCTGGTTTTTTAAAAGATCAACAAAATAGATAGACCACTAGCCAGACTAATAAAGAAGAAAAGAGAGAAGAATCAGATAGATGCAATAAAAAATGATAAAGGGGATATCATCACTGATCCCACAGAAATATAAACTACCATCAGAGAATACTATAAACACCTCTATGCAAATAAATTAGAAAATCTAGAAGAAATGGATAAATTCCTGGACATATACACCCTCTCAAGAATAAATCAGGAAGAAGTTGAATCACTGAATAGACTGATAACAAACAGGTTCTGAAATTGAGACAATAATTAATAGGCTACCAATCAAAAAAACTCCAGGACCAGACGGATTCACAGCCGAATTCTACCAGAGGTACAAGGATTAGCTGGTACCATTCCTTCTGAGACTATTCCAATCAATAGAAAAAGATGGAATCCTCCCTAATTCATTTTATGAGGCCAGCATCATCCGATACCAAAGCCTGGTAGAGACCCAACAAAAAAAGGGAATTTTAGGCCAATATCCCTGATGAACATCAATGTGAAAATCCTCAATAAAAAACTGGCAAACTGAATTTAGCAGCACATCAGAAAGCTTATCCACCATGATTAAGTTGCCTTCATCCCTGGAATGCAAGGCTGGTTCAACATATGCAAATCAATAAATGTAATCCATCACATAAACAGAACCAATGATAAAAACCACATGATCATCTCAATAGATGCAGAAAAGGCCTTCAACAAAATTCAACAACCTTTCATGCTAAAAATTCTCAATAAACTAGCTTTTGATGGAACGTATCTCAAAATAATAAGAGTTATTTATGAGAAACCTACAGCCAATATCATACTGGATGGGCAAAAACTAGAAACATTCTCTTTGAAAACTGGCACGAGACAAGGATGTCCTCTCTCATCACTCCTATTCAACATAGTATTGGAAGTTCTGGCCTGGGCATTCAGGCAAGATAAAGAAATAAAGGGTATTCAATTTGGAAAAGAGGAAGTCAAATTGTCCCTGTTTGCAGATGACATGATTGTATACTTAGAAAACCCCATTGTCTCAGCCTAAAATCTCCTTAAGCTGATAAGCAACCTCAGCAAAGTCTCAGGATACAAAACAATGTGCAAAAATCACAAGCATTCCTATACTCCAAGAACAGACAGAGAACCAAATCATGAGTGAAATCCCATTCACAATTACTACAAAGAGAATAAAATACCTAGGAATCCAACTTACAAGGGATGTGAAGGACTTCTTCAAGGAGAACTACAAACCACTGCTCAACGAAATAAAAGAGGACACAAACAAACGGAAGAACATTCCATGCTCATGGGTAGGAAGAATCAATATCGTGAAAATGGCCATACTGCCCAAGGTAATTTATAGATTCAATGCTATCCCCATCAAGCTACCAATGACTTTCTTCACAGAATTGGGAAAAACTACTTTAAGTTTCATATGGAACCAAAAATGGGCCCACATAGCCAAGACAATCCTAAGCAAAAAGAACAAAGCTAGAGGCATCATGCTACCTGACTTCAAACTATACTAGAAGGCTACAGTAACCAAAACAGCATGCTACTGGTACCAAAACAGATATAGATCAATGGAACAGAACAGCAGCCTCAGAAATAACACCACACATCTACAGCTATCTGATCTTTGAGAAATCTCACAAAAACAAGCAATAGGGAAAGGATTCCCTATTTAATAAATGGTGCTGGGAAAACTGGCTAGCCATATGTATAAAGCTGACACTGGATCCCTTCCTTACATCTGACCAAAAATTAATTCAAGATGGATTAAAGACTTAAATGTAAGACCTAAAACCATAAAAACTGTAGAAGAAAACCTAGGCAATACCATTCCCGACATAGGCATGGGCAAAGACTTCATGACTAAAACAGCAAAAGCAAAGGGAACAAAAGCCAACATTGACAAATGGGATCTAATTAAACTAAAGAGCTTCTGCACAGCAAAAGAAACTATCATCAGAGTGAACAGGCAATCTACGGAATGGGAGAAAAGTTTTGCAATCTACTCATCTGACAAAGGGCTAATATCCAGAATTTACAAAGAGCTTAAACAAATTTACAAGAAAAAAACATCCCCATCAAAAAGTGGGCAAAGGATATGAACAGACACTTCTCAAAAGAAGACATTTATGCAGCCAACAGACATATGAAAAAATACTCATCATCACTGGTCATCAGAGAAATGCAAATCAAAACCACAATGAGATACCATCTCACACCAGTTAGAATGGTGATCATTAAAAAGTCAGGAAACAACAGATGCTGGAGAGGATGTGGAGAGATAGGAATGCTTTTACACTGTTGGTGGGAGTGTAAATAGTTCAACCATTTTGGAAGATAGTGTGGCGATTCCTCAAGGATGTAGAACTAGAAATACCATTTGACCCAGTAATCCCATTACTCCATATATACCCAAAGGATTATAAATCATGGTACTATAGAGACACACGCATACATATGTTTACTGTGGCACTATTCACAATATCAAAGACTTGGAACCAACCCATATGTCCATCAATAATAGACTGAATAAGGAAAATGTGGCACATATACAGCCATAAAAAGGATGAGTTCATGTCCTTTGCAGGGACATGGATGAAGCTGGAAACCATCATTCTCAGCAACCTATCACAACGACAGAAAACCAAACACTGCATGTTGTCACTCATAAACGGGAGTTGAACAATGAGAACACATGGACACAGGGAGGGGAACATCACACACTGGGGCCTGTTGGTGGGTGGAGGGCTGGGGGAGGGATAGAGTTAGAAGAAATACCTAATGTAAATGACAAGTTGGTGAGTGCAGCAAACCAACACGGCAGAGGTATACCTATGTAACAAACCTGCACCTTGTGCACATGTACCCTAGAACTTAAAGTATAACTAAAACAAAGAAACAACAACAACAACAAACAGATTCCTGGGAATCTTGTTAAACATGGGTTCTGATTAAGTTGATTTGGGGTTGGGGCCTGAAATTTTGCATTTCTAACAAGGTCTCAGGTAAAGCCACTAATGGTGTGGGTCCATGGACTACCCTTTCACTAATAAGCTTCCACTAATCTATTTGTCTTTTCCTGCAGCAAAATCTACTATTGTTATTCTTGGCTATTGACATTTTGCCTTTCCATATAATTTTAAAATCTTTTTTAAAGTGTTTGATCCTCCCCACCAAAACAAAGACAGTTAGGAATTTGATAGAGAATGCTTTGAATCTCTATCAAAGTTGGGCAAGTGTATAGCATTGAGTTTTCCAAATCATGTGTATTGTATATAATTTCACTTATTGAGGTCTTAATATTACAAAATAATGCTCTATTATTTTCTCCATGGGAGTTTTGTACATCTCGTGTTATATTTATTTCTAGGCACTCCATATTTTGATTATATCTCTTTGCAAAAACTTCCCTTTTTTGTATATATGTATTATGTGTATAATTTTGGTAGGTTGATGTGTTCGTCCAGGATATTTGATAAACTCTTATTTTTTCCAGTAGTTTTACATCATGCACAAATAATGAGCTTTATTTCTTTATTTCCAAAATATGGACTTTATCTTGTCTCACTTTAAAAAAAAAAGCAAAAAAGGTCAAACAGCAAATGCATGAAATAATAGAAATAGATGGCTATTTTGTTATCTATGATCAGCCAACATGATCTCTTGGTTAGGTTAGATTGTCTAGGAAATGGATATGAGGTAGACTCCAATGGTTTCTTTTTTTCTTTGTTTTTGAGACGGAGTCTCACTCTGTCACCCAGGCTGGAGTTGAGTGGTGCGATCTTGGCTCACTGCAACCTCTGCTTCCCAGTTTCAAGTGATTCTCCTGCCTCAGCCTCCCCAGTAGAGTAGCTGGGACTACAGGCGTGCGCCACCACACCTGGCTAATTTTTGTATTTTTAGTAGAGATGGGGCTTCGCAATGTTGGCCAGGCTGGTCTCGAACTCCCAACCTCAAGTGATCTGTCCGCCTCAGCCTTCCAAAGTGCTGGGATTACAGGCATGAGACGCAGCACCCAGCCTCCAGTGGTTTCTTATACCATTTATTAATTGTCCTCATATTGCCTGTCTTTCTCTGGTATCTGGTATACAAGTCCTTAAATATTACTAACATCCATCAT
Organism: Hylobates moloch; assembly: GCF_009828535.3. NCBI lineage: Eukaryota > Metazoa > Chordata > Mammalia > Primates > Hylobatidae > Hylobates > Hylobates moloch. The sequence continues at coordinate 53,635,665 of NW_026652281.1, read as the reverse complement.
CCCAAGCCAAATTCCAGTTGATATTTAATCAGAAACAGACATAAACTCTCATGGACAACAGCCACACTGAGAAGTAGTTGAAAAGCAAAAGGAAACAGTGGCATTATCATGAGGAAAATGGTTCCGTTCAATCTAAGAACTAAGGTGAGGATGCCAATGTGAGGAAGCCATTACTGAGACACTGCAAATCACCTATACCCCATAGCTGAAATCACAAGGTTTCTTGTAAAATCAATACATAACTGAAATTGCTTTCTTGATGACAATGTCAGCTGGCTTTAAAGCAAACTGTGCTTCTTCATAGCTTTCAATTATTTGACAAAGGAAACAATTAGACTTACTATTCCACACATTGTCAATGTTGGTAACATTGGTTATCTAAGGAAAGGCAAATGTGTGTGATGGTGGGATAAAGGAATGCATAAAGAGAAAAAAGTAGTAACTAAAATAATAATAACCGTAATAATAAAAACAGTTTCTTTAAAAACATTTCCATAATCTACTGCAAACAGCAATTATGAAAAAGGAGAGCAATGTAGAAAATGTTGAAAAGGAGATGAAAATAGGACTAAAAAGCAAGTACACATTACATTAAAACTGTTTAAAATTATGTGAACAAAATTTCTGGTTAGGAAGCTCAAGCAGCATACATTTTCCTTCTGTCTCTCCAGATATCCCTTAAAAAGGTAAAGAAGTTATATTATGGAGAGGAGAAATATAAGGCCACAAAAATGAAGAGAGTCATCATCACAAACTTATAAAACACAGACGGATGAAAGATAATTTACAGAAGAGATAGAATAGAAAATGTCAAACTCTAAAATGTATGCAAAGAGGACTGTAATTAAAAGAATGACGTGATATCCATGGCAGAGTGTGGAGTAAAAAAGTGAGGCTAAAAAACACAATCAGTTGAAGGTTTGCTCAAGAAACAATGAATCTCCCTTCCTTACCTTTTAGTGCAAGCCACTACTTTGTATTTTCTTTGTCTTTAATTAAAGATCTGACTGTGGGTAAAGGGAAATAAATGAAAGAAGTGATGTACTTCAAGACATGAATTAAATGTCTACAAAACTATGAAAGCATGGGCATGGGTAACCCCCAAAAAAGCCTGCCTCATTCTGGTCTTTAGTTGACTTTAGCATATTGATCATTCCCAATCTACTCATTTAAAGCAAAGTATACCAGTAAAATCAGTGTTATCCAAATAAATTCTATGTAGTTTTAGATTTTCTTTTTTCTAATATGAATGCATAGCGAAGGACTACTTGACTGACATTCGAAGAAAAAATGGTTTTTCACATTAGAGACTGTATTAGTGCATTTTCACACTGCTATGAAGAAATACCCGAGACTGGGTAATTTATAAATACAAATAGGTTTAATGGACTTACAGTTCCACATGGCTGGGGAGGCCTCATAACCATGGTGGAAGGTGGAGAAGCAAAGGCATGTATTACATGATGGTAGGCAAGAGAGCTTATGCAAAGGAACTCCCATTTATAAAACCATCAGATCTCATGAGACTTATTTAGTATCACGAGAACAGCATGGGAAAGACCCACCCCCTTGATTCCATTACCTCCCACTGGGTCCCTTCCATGACACGTGGGAATTATGGCAGCTACAATTCAAGATGAGATTTGGGTGGGGACACAGCCAAGCCATATCATTCTGCCCCTGGCCCCGGCCAAATCTCATGTCCTCACATTTCAAAACCAGTCAGGCCTCTCAACAATTCCCCAAAGTCTTAACTCATTTCAGCATTAACTCAAAAATACACAGTCCAAAGTTTCATCTGAGATAAGGCAAATCCCTTCCACCTATGAGCGTATAAAATCAAAAGCAAGTTTGTTACTTCCTAGATACAGTAGGGGTACAGGTATTGGGTAAATACACCCATTCCAAATAGGAGAAATTGGCCAAAACAAAGGAGCTACAAGCCCCATGCAAGTCCAAAATCCGGCAGGGCAGTCAAATCTTAAAGCTTCAAAGTAGGTGACTTCTGCAGTGCATGCTGCTCTCGCTGGGCATTTTTTTCCTGGTCTAGGGGCAAGTTCTATCATGGGAAAGGTGACGTCTCTCGAGGAAAGGCTATGACTCCTGGGAAATGAGGATTGGGCGAGACAACCAAGACAGTTGCATTCCATGTTGGGACCAGGAATAACCCTGACTTCCGAGCTCTCATAACCCCAGGAGCCTCCAGAAAAGTTGCAGTGTGATGAGGGAAAACCTTGCTGAAGCTGTACATTGGAATGGGTTTACAGTCATCATAATGGAAGCAAAATATACGAAGGAAAAACAGTTCTTTGTATCACTGCTTATTGCACCTGACAATTAGTTGCAGATGGTTTTGTTTACCTAAGAAAATTTGTGATGTAAATCAAAAAACATCTGTTTGCCTAGACTCATTGGTTACAAATATGCTTCGTCTAAGAGCTATTTGTCCATTCTCCTGGACAATGTCTCAATTTTGACCCATCAGTTGTGAACCACTCATTATTCAAATGAATAAGTGTATAGATGAGGAGCAAATATTTGATTTTATTGAAAGAAACAAAGTCATACTTTCAGAAAAACAAGTGGGATGTACATTTAATATACTTTGGAAGCTTCAAAAGCAGAAGATCAGTCTATTAAAAAATGTTGAGTATGTCAGAGACCATTCTCAATTTCTCACTCTTCATAATTTAGCTACAAATAAATTCAAATTAATGAATGGCAATACCCTGGTGAAATGTGTTACATCACACAACAGTTTGCTGGTGAGGCCCACGATCTGCTTGTTAAAGCACTAGTTACAGAAGCATGGAGAAGGCTAGAAAGGTTTGATATTAAACTGCTGTCAGAATTTTCCTCTTGCCTAGCAGATCAGCATTTGTATTTTAGTCCATTAATGGGAAAAATAGCTGATATTGTCCAGAGGAACTTGGAAACCATCCAGGACTTAAGTTCCTTGTCTGTCTTGATGGTCAATATATTTTCTTTAATATCACGACATTTTCAAGAACAACTGGTGAACAAAACGGAACTTGTTTTTGACACCACAGATTCTTCTGAGGTCAACATTGCAAAAAGAATGGTACAGTTTCTACGAAACGTTAGATATCGTTATCAACCACTATCAGAAAGCTTTGTAAAGTTGTTTGTAGCATTGGGACCCATTGCAGGACCTGAAGAAACGAAACAACTTAAATCAACTATGTTACTGATATCAGAGGAGCTAACCAGCGAGTAAGCCCTGGTAGTGTTTGGAGCAATGGAAGATAAAAGAGTTGCTTCAGTTCTGCACAAACATTTGGATAATTACAAACCATTAGAGTTGTTGAAAATAACTCAAGCATTGACTTTTCTGCATTTCCAAAATAAGGAGTTTTTTTTTGTGAAACTTGGAGAATTACTGCTTAGTCATTTGAAAATTAGTTTCATACCAACTCAGATGTCCATTCTGGTCTCTGCTATTTCCCTGCTCCCTTCTCCTCATTTGGACAAAGTGGGAATATCCCAAATTGAAGCAGTTTTACCACAGTGTGACTTAAATAAATCCATCCATTTAGAATCCTTGCTATTACTCTTCCATTCAGAATTTTTAACTATGATCCACCTCAAAGGGATGAAGTTTTTGGAACTTGTGTGCAACATCTTAATTCTTACTTAGGTATATTGGATCCTCTTATGTTAGTGTTTCTTGGTTTCTCTTTGGCCACACTTGAATATTTTCCTGAATATTGCTAAAGGTAATTTTAACATCAAATTCTTAGCTAGACTGGATTTTCAACTTGAAATTTTATCTTCATCTCTAAGTGCAAGAGTCCAGTTTTGTCTTATAGAACTAAATAGATCAATCTGCTTGGAATGCCCTGAGTTTCAGATCCCATGGTTTCATGACTGCTTCTGTCAGCAATATAATAAAAGTATTGGAGGCATGAATGTAGCACAACAGCAGATTTATAAAATGTTAGCAGAGGTACTAGGAGGAATCAATTGTGTAAAAGCCTCAGTTCTTATGCCTTATTACCATACAGTAGATTTTGAGTTATCTCGGATAAAAGAAAAGAACCTCTTCTTTATGGAAGCCATAATATAACATTGGGACAACTACCAGAAATGCCCTGGGAATCAAATACTGAAATAGTTGGATCAAGGCTGCCACCAGGAGCTGAAAGGATTGCTTTGGAATTTTTGGATTCAAAAGCATTTTGTAGAAATATCCTTCACATAAAAGGAAAATCTGCTATGAAAAAAAGGCATTTGGAAATTTTGGGCTATCATGTAATTCAGATTTATCAGTTTGAATGGAACTCTATGGCACTGTCAACAAAGGATGCTTGGATGGACTACCTGAGAGAACATTCATTTGGAGATGTCAAATCATGATTGTAGTTTTTATTTAAAATGAGTGTTATCATGTGTCACATCTGGACTTATTTTAAGTGGCCTGACTCAAATAAAAAATAGTAGGTAAAAAAAAAAAAGCTCCAAAATAATCTTCTTTGATTCCATGTCTCACATCCAAGGCATGGTGATGTAAGAGGTGGGCTCCCACAGCCTTGGGTAGCTCCACCTCTGTGGTTTTTCAGGGGATAGCCCCCTCCTGGCTCCTTTCAGAGGCTGGCGTTGAGTGTCTGTTGCAAGGTGCAAGCTGTTGGCAGATCTACCATTCTGGGGTCTGAAGGATGGTGGCTCTCTTCTCACAGTTCCACTAGGCAGTCCCCCAGTGGGGACTCTGTGTGGGGGCTGCCACTCCACATTTCCCTTCTGCACTGACCTGGCAGAGGTTCTCCATGAGGGCTACACCCCTACAGCACACCTCTGCCTGGACATCCATACATTTCCATACATGCTCTGAATTCTAAGCAGAGGTTCTCAAAGCTCAATTCTTTACTTTTGTGCACCCACAGGCCCAAAATCATGTGTCAGCTGCCAAGGCTTGGGGCTTGCACCCTCTGAAGCAATGGCCTGAGCTGTACGTTGCCCCCCTTTTAGCCACAGCTGGCATACAGGGCACAAAGTCCCTAGACTGCAAACAGCAGCAAAGCCATGGGGCAAGCCCACAAAACCATTTTTTCCTCCTAGGCTTCCCCACTTGTGATGGGAGGGGCTGCTGTGAAGACCTTTGACATGCCCTGGAGACATTTCCCCATTATCTTGTCGATTAACATTTGGCTCCTTGTTACTTATGCAAATTTTTGCAGCTGCTTGAATTTCTCCTCAGAAAATGGGTTTTTCTTTGCTATTGCATCAGCAGGCTACAAAGTTTCCAAACTGTTATGCTCTGCTTCCCTTTTAAAAATAAGTTCCAATTCCAAACCATCTTTTTGTGACTATATAAAACTGAATGCTTTTAAGGGCATCCAGGTCACATCCTGAATGCTTTGCTACCTAGAAATTTCTTCCACTAGATGGTCTAAATCATCTCCCTCAAGTTCAAAGTTCAACAAATCTCCAGGGCAGGGGCAAAATGCCACCAATCTCTTTGCTAAAGTATAACGAGTTATCATTGCTCTAGTTCCCAACAATTTCCTCATCTCCATCTGAGAATACCTCAGCCTGGACTTTATTGCCAGATGTATAGTTTGCAAATATATTCTCCCACTCTGTAGGTTGTCTTTTTACTCTGTTGATGGTTTCTTTTGCTGTGCAGGAGCTCTTAAGTTTAATTAGGTACTATTTGTCAATTTTTGCTTTTTTTTTTTTTTTTTTGCAGTTGCTTTTGGCGTCTTTGTCATGAAATCTTTGCCACTTCCTATGACCAGAACTGTATTTTCTAGGTTGTCTCCCAGGGATTTTATAGTTTTTTTGGGGTTTTACATTTAAGTCTTTAATCCATTTTAGTCGATTTTTGAACATCACATAAGTAAGGGGTCCATCTTCAAACTTCTGCATATGGCTAGCCAGTTATCCCAGCACCATTTATTGAATAGGGGTCATTTCCCCATTGCTTGTTTTTGTCAACTTTGACAAAGATCAGATGGTTGTAGGTGTGTGGCCTTATTTCTGGGCTCTCTATCCTTTTCCATTGGTCTATGTGTCTGTTTTTATAGTGTAACATGATGTTTTGGTTACTGTAGCCCTGTAGTAGTTTAAAACCGACTAACTTGATGCCTCTGGCTTTGTTCTTTCTGCTAAGGGTTGCCTTGGCTATTTAGGCTCCTTTTGTTCCATAGGAATTTTAAAATAGTTTTTTTCTAGTCTCTGAAGAATGTCATTGGTAGTTTGATAGCAATAGCATTAAATCTGTAAATTGCTTTGGGCAGTATGACTATTTTAATGATATTGAGTCTATCAATCCATGAGCATGGAATGTTTTTCCATTTATTTGTGTCATCTCTGATTTCCTTCATCAGTGTTTTGTAATTGTCATTGTAGAGATCTTTCACCTCCCTGGTTAGTTGTCTTCCTAGGTATTTTATTATTTTTGTGCCAATTGTGAATGGGATTGTGTTCCTGATTTGGCACCATGCTTGGTTGTTGTTGGTATATAGGAATGCTAGTAATTTTTATATGTTGATTTTGTATCCTGAAACTTTGCTGAAGTTATTTTATCATCTAAAGGAGCGTTTAGGCTGAGACTATGTCGTTTCCTACATATAAAATCATGTCATCTGCAAACAGGGATAGTAAGACTTCCTCTGTTCCTATTTGGATGCTGTTTCTTTCTTTCTCTTGCCTTATTGCTCTGTCCAGGGCTTCCAATACTATGTTGAACAGGAGTGGTGAGAGAGGGCATCCTTTTCTTGTGCCAGTTTTTAAAGGGAATGCTCCCGGCTTTTGGCCATTCAGTATGATGCTGGCTGAGAATACACATTTTTGGGCAACCATCAAGAACATTATCCAAAATAGACCACGTACCTAGGTCATAAACAAGTCTCAATAAATTTTAAAAGAATAAAATCATAAAACATATGTTTTATCAGCACAACTGAATTAAATTAGAAATCAATAGCAGAAAGAAATCTGGGAAAACTCTCAATATCTGGAAGTTAAAGAACACACTCCTAAATAACCAATGCACCAAAAAAAGTGACAGCACTGTAAGAAAATATATTTTACTGAATTAAAGAAAAAACACAATATTACATATTTCATATGGTGCATAAAAGTGTTTGAAAGTAATTAATAGCTCTTTCAAGAAACAAAGGAAAGAAATCTTTCCAAGACATTCTACAATGACAGTACTACCCTGATATCCAAGACAACCACATCCCATTCTGTATATAGTCATGTGTCACTTAAAGATGGTGATACATTCTGAGAAGTGCACCATTAGGCAATTTTTTCATTGTGTGAACATCATACAGTGTACTTACACAAACATCAATGGTATAGCCTACTATATACCTAGGCTATAATGGTATTGCTTATAGCTCCTGGGCTACAAACTGTTACAGCATGTGACTGTACTAAATATTGCAGGCAATTGTAACACAATGGTAAGCATTTGTGTATCTAAACATAGAAAAGGTATGGTAAAAATATAGTATAAAAGACAAAAAATGGTACACTGGTATATGGCACTTTTCATGGAGCTTACAGGACTGGAAGTTGCTTTGGGTGAGTCAGTGAATGGTGAGTGAATGTGAAGGCCTAGGACATTACTGAACACTACTGTAGACTTTATTAAACACTGTACACTTAGGCTACACTATATTTGTAAAAAGTATTTTTCTTTTGTCAATAATAAATTAACCTTAGCTTACTGTAACAGTTTTACTTTGTAAACTTAAAATTATTTTTTTACTTTTGTGTAATAACACTTAGCATAAAACACAATGTACAAAATATTTACCTTTATAGCCTTATTCTATAAGTTTTTAAAAACTATTTTAAGACTTTTTTTTAATGTTTGAAACTATTTTGTTAAAAAATAAGAAACACACACACACATTAGCCTAGGCCTACACAGGGTCAGGATGATCAATATCACCGACTTCCACCTCCACATTTTGTCTCCCTGGAAGGTTTTCATGGGCAATAACAAGCATAGAGGAGTATAACAATGCTTTTTTCTGGAATATCCTATAACAATGCTTTTTTCTGAATATTACCTGAAGGACTTGCTTGAAGCTGTTTTACAGGGAAGCTGTTAACTGTTTTATAGTTAACAGTTTTTTTAATAAGTAGAAGAAGAATATGCTAAAATAATAATGAAATATATAGTAAATACATAAACCAGTAACAGTCATTTATTATCATTATCAACTATTATGCATTGTACATAATTATATTTTTATAAAACTGGTAGGTTTGTGTACACCAGAATCATCACAAACACGAGTAATGCATTATACTACTTATGAGAGCTATGACATTACTGGGCAAAAGGAATTTTTCAGATCCATTATAATCATATGGGACCACTATCATATTTGTGGTCTTTAGTTGACCAAAATGTCGTTATGCGGCACATGACTGTATATCACACTTTATTTATCCATTCGTTTGCTGATAGACGTTTAGGTTGATTTCATATCTTGGCTATTGTGAATAGTGCTGCAATAAACATGGGGGTGAAGGTATTTCATCAATATACTGATTTCCTTTCCTTTAGATGAATACTCAGTAGAGGGACAGCTGGATCATATGGTAGTTCTATTTTCAGTTTTCCTTTTTAGAAAGCTGAATACTGTTTCTATCATGACTATACTAACTTGTATTTCCACCAACAGTATGTAAGAGTTCCCTTTTCTGTGCATCTCTGATAGCATTTGGTATTTTTTGTCTTTTTAATTAATAGCCATCCTAACTGGGATTAGAGGATACCTCATTGTGATTTTGATTTGCATTTCCCTGATGACTAGTGGTGTTGAGCATGTTTTCATATACTTATTGGGCATTTGTATAACTTCTTTTGAGAAATGCCTATTCAGATCCCATGCCTATTTTAAAATCTGATTATTTGGGTTTTTTTTTTTATTATTTTTTGCTGTGGAGTTTCTTGTATTTCAACTGATTTTTGATGACGGTTCCATGAAAAGTTAACGGGGGAAATATTAGTCTTCTCAAAAAATGTTGCCGAGACACTAAATGTCAACATACAAAGAATTATACTTGGACTCTTTCCTCACAAGATATTAAAAAAAAACTCAAAATTGATCAACAACTTAAATATAAGAACTAAAATGCAAAAATTCTTAGAACAAATCATAGGTGGAAATCTTGTTGACACTGGAGTAGGCAATGGTTTAATGTAATACGAAAAGCAGAATCAACAAAAGAAAAAATTGATAAATTGGACTGCATTAAAATTCAAAACTGCTGTGTTTCAAAGATTATCCATAAAGTGAAAAGACAACCTATGGAATGGGAGAAAACATATGCAAATCACGTATCCCAGAATACATAAAGAACTAGTACAAAATCTTCACAGCATTCTCCACCCCAGCAGGAGGCAATGGAATGCCACAGAGGTTTTGAAGCTCAGAGGAATGTAATCTGATTTAGGTTTTAGCAAGTTTACTATGAAACTCAAAATTAAGATCAACACTGTCATGTGTTGTCCCCCCCCCCAAAAAAGGGGGGGACTAGTACAACTCAACAATACAAAGATAAATAACTCAATTTTAAAGTGGCCAAGAATTTGAATATATATTTCTCCAAAGAAGACATACAAATGGCCAATAAGTACATGAAAAAATGTTTAACATCATTAGAGAAATGCAAATTGAGATCACATGAGATATCAGCTGGGTTTTTTTTACAGGAATTGCATTAATTCTGTAGATTAATTTGGGGAAGTATTGCCACTTCACAACTCACTAGAATGTCTATAATCAAAAGACAAAAATAACAAGTGATGGGAGAATGTGGAGAAACTGAAACCCTCATACACAGCTGATGGAATTATAAACATTTCTTCCCTGCCCCATCAGTGGGGATATTTCCTTAATAGCATATTATATTTCTTATATTTCCTTATATAGTTCCTTATATATATATTCCTTATATTTCCTTATTATATTTATATTTCCTTATATATATTATGTTCCTTATATTTCCTTACATATTTCCTTATGTGTATATATATATTCCTTATATTTCCTTAATATCTTAATGTATTTTATAATCATTTTTGTCATCTCAGTAAACTGAAAACACATAAAGAGAAGGATTATGTCTCTTTCTTTCTCCAATATATATTTAGTATTACCACCGTAACTTGATTATGCCTCTGTTAGGGCACTGGTCACTCTGTGCTGTCTGCCATCACTGATTCACTTACCTCTCTGTGTTAATCTGTTTACATTTCTATAAAGGAATACTTGAGGCTGCTTGGACAACTCAGCCATTCCAGTCTGCGGGCTTAAGAGAGTCCAAACTACCTGGGAGTGGAAGTAGTACCACAGCATTGTATAGCTACTCTACAAAAGCGTGACCAGATTGCTTCCTTAAGTGGGTCCCCAATCTGTTTCTCCTCACTGGATGGGACTTCCTAACTGGGGGCCTCCAGCCACTCCCACTGACATTCAATAGCCCACAGAGGTTTGAAAATCTCCTGGGAAAGAGTTCCCAGAGGGAGGGGTCGGCTGCCATCTTTGCTGTTTCAGCAACTTAGGTGTTCCAGCATCTTAGCTATTCCAGCCTCTAGGCTTTGGAAAGCCCAACCTGATGCGGAGGTAGAAAGAGTACCCCAGCACAGCATGGCTGCTCTACTAAAGTAGAGCAGATCCCCATGATCCTGTTCCTCCTGGCTGTATGACCCCAACTGGGGTGTCCAATTACTTCCTACATGTACATTTGGGCCGATAACAGGTCTGTACCCCTTGGAACAAAGCTCCCAGAGGTAGGGGCAGGCTGCCATCTTTACTATTTCACAGCCTTCACTGGTGATACCTCCAGATAACTGGAAAATCTGAGGCAACTAGGGACTGGGGCAGATGCCCAGCAAACTGCAGCAGCCCTGTGGAAAAGTGGTCTCTTAAAAAAGAAAACAGCAACAACGAAAAAACCCCAAACCCTATCCAAAGGTCAGCAACCTCAAAGATTAAAGGTAGATAAAGCCCACAAAGATGAGAATCAGTGCAAGAATGCTGAAAACTCAAAAAAAGCCAGAGTGCATTCTCTCCTTCAAATGACCACATCACCTTTCCAGCAAGGTTTTGGAAAGGGGCTGAGGCTGATATGGCTGAACAGAAGTAGACCTCAGAATGTGGATAAAAACAAACCACTTAGCTAAAGGAGCACACCCTAAATCAATGCAAGAAAGCTAAAAATCAGAATAAAACATTGCAGAAGCTGACAAAATATCCAGGATAGAGGATATAACTGACCGAATAGAACTGAAAAACACCATACAAGAATTTCATAAAGCAATTGCAAGTATTAATAGCAGAATACTCCAAGAGGAGGAAAGAATCTCAGAACTTGAAAACTGTCTTTCTGAAAGAGGACAGGTAGACAAGAATAGAGAAAAAAGAATAAAAAAGAATGAACAAAATTTCTGAGAAATATGGGGTTATGTAAAAAGATCAAATCTATGACTGACTGGTGTACCTGAAAGAACTGAGGTGAATGGAACCAATTTGGAAAACATATTTCAGGATATCATCCATGAGAACTTCCACAACCTTGCTAGATAGGCCAACATTCAAATTCAGGAAATGCAGAGAACCCCGGTAAGATATTCCATGAGAAGGCTGGGCGAGGTGGCTCACGCCTATAATCCCAGCACTTTGGGAAGCCAAGGCAGGCGGATCATGAGGTCAGGAGATCAAGACTATCCTAGCTAACATGGTGAAACCCCATCTCTACTAAAAATACAAAAAAAAATTAGCCAGGTGTGGTAGCAGGCACCTATAGTCCCAGCTACTTGGGAGGCTGAGGCAGGAGAATGCCATGAACCTGGGAGGCGGAGCTTGTAGTGAGCCGAGGTCGTGCCACTGCACTCCAGCTTGGGCAACTCAGCAAGACTCTGTCTCAGAAAAAAAAAAAAAAAAAAGATATTCCATGAGAAGATCTTCCCCAAGACACATAATCATCAGGTTCTTCAAGGTGGAAATGGAAGAAAAGTTGTTAAGGGCAGTGATATAGTTTGGCTGTGTCCCCATCCAAATCTCATCTTGAACTGTAGTTCTCATAATCCCAACGTGTTGTGAGAGGATCCCTCTGGGAAGTAATTGAATCAAGGGAGTGCTTACCCTCATGCTGTTCTCATGATAGTGAGTGAGTTCTCACACGATCTGATGGTTTTATACGGGGCTTCCCTCTTCGCTTGGCTCTCATTCTTCTCTCTCCTGCTGCCTTGTGAAAAAGGAAGTGTTTGCTTCACTTTCCATTCTTCTCTCTCCTGCTGCCTTGTGAAAAAAGAAGTGTTTGCTTCACCTTCTACCATGAGTTTAAGTTTCTTGAGGAACTGTGAGTCAATTAAACCTCCTTCCTTTGTAAATTGCCCAGTCTCGGGTATGCCTTTTTTTTTTCTTTTTTTGTGACAGTCTCACTCTGTTGCCCAGGCTGGAGTGCAGTGGCATGATCTCAGCTCACTGCAACCTCTGCCACCCGGGTTCAAGCGATTCTCCCTTCTCAGCCTCCCAAGTAGCTGGGATTATAGGTGCCTGCCATTGCATCAGACTAATTTTTGTAATTTTAGTAGAGATGGGGTTTCATCATCTTGGCCGGGCTGGTCTTGAACTCCTGACCTCATGATCTACCTGCCTCGGCTTCCCAAAGTGCTGGGATTACAGGTGTGAGCCACTGCACCCGGCCTCGGGTATGTCCTTATAGCAGCGTGAGAACTGACTAATATAGGCAGCATGAGAGAAAAGTCACTTATAAAGGGAAGCCCATGAAACTAATAGTGAACCTCTTAGAAGAAACTCTGCAAGCCAGAAGATACTGGGGGCCAGTATTTAGCATTCTTAAAGAAAAACAATTCCAACCCAGAATTTTGTATCCGGCCAAACTAAGCTTCATAAGTGAAGGAGAAATAAGATCATTTTCAGACAAGCAAATGCTGAGGAAATCTGGTACCACCATACCTGCCTTACAAGAGCTACTGAAGGAAGCACTAAATGTAAAAAGGAAAAAATACTACCAGACATTACAAAAACACACTAACGTACACAGACCAATGACACTATGAAGCAACCACATAAGAAGTATGCAAAATAACCAGCTAGCATCAAGATGACAGGATCAAATTCACATATAACAATATCAACCTTAGGCCGGGCACGGTGGCTCACGCTTGTAATCCCAGCACTTTGGGAGGCCGAGGCAGGCGGATCACGAGGTCAGGAGATCGAGACCATGGTGAAACCCCATCTCTACTAAAAATACAAAAAAATTAGCCGGGCGTAGTGGCGGGCGCCTGTAGTCCAAGCTACTCGGAGAGGCTGAGGCAGGAGAATGGCGTGAACCTGGGAGGTGGAGCTTGCAGTGAGCCGAGAGCGCGCCACTGCACTCCAGCCTGGGCGACAGAGCAAGACTCCGTCTCAAAAAAAAAAAAAACAATATCAACCTTAAATGTAAATGGGATAAATGCCCCAATTAAAAGACATAGAGTGGCAAGCTGAATAAATAACCAAGACCCAATTGTATGCTGTCTGCAAGAAACCCATCTCACATGTGATGACACACATAGGGTCAAAATAAAGGGACGGAGAGAAATTTACAAAGCAAATGGAAAACAGAAAAAAGCAGGTGTTGCAATCCTAGTTTCTGACAAAAGAGACTTCAAACCAACAAAGATTAAAAAATGACAAAGAAGGACATTACATAATGGTAAAAGGTTCAATTCAATAAGAAGAGCTAAATGCCCTGAATATATATGCACCCAACAAAGGAGCACCCAGATTCATAAAGCAGGTTCTTAGAGACCTTCAAAGAGACTTAGACTCTTACACAATAATAAATGAGAGACTTTAATACCCCACTGACAATGTTAGATAGATGACAAGACAGAAAATTAACAAAGATATTTAGGACCTGAACTCAGCTCTGGATCAAATAAACCTGATAGATATCTACAGAACTCTCCATTCAAACACAACAGAATCATACATTCTTCACATTGCCACATAGCACTTACTCTAAAATTGATCACATAATCAGAAGTAAAACACTCCTCAGCGAATGCAAAAAAAAATTGAAATCATAACAGTCTCTCAAACCACAGCACAATCAAATTAGAACTCATGATTAAAATATTCACTCATGGTGCTTCATGCCTGTAATCCCAGCACTTTGGGAGGCCTAGGTGGGTGGATCTCCTGAGGTCAGGAATCGAGAGTTTGAGACCAGCCTGGCCAACATGGCGACACTCTGTCTCTAGTAAAAATATGAAAATTAGCTGGGCATGGTGATGGGCACCTGTAATCCCGGCCACTTGGGAGGCTAAGGCAGGAAAATCACTTGAACCCAGGAAGCGGAGGTTGCAATGAGCTGAGATTGCACCACTGCACTCCAGCCTGGGCGACAGAGTGAGACTCTATCTCAAAAACAAACAAACAAACAAACAAAAAACACTCAAAATGATAAAATTACATGGAAATTGAGTAACATGTTCCTGAATGACTTTTGAGTAAATAATGAAATAAAGGCAGAAATCAAAAAGTTTTTTGAAACTAAGAACAAAGATACAATGTATTAGAATCTCTGGGACACAGCTAAGACAGTGTTAAGAGGGAAATTTATAGCACTAAATGCCTACATCAAAAAGCTAGAAAGATCTCAAGTTAACAAGCTAACATTACAATTAAAAGAACTAGAGAACTTAAAGCAGACAAATCCCAAAGCTAGCAGAAGACAAGAAATAACCAAAATAAGGGCTGAACTGAAGGAGATAGAGACAAGAAAAGCCATTTAAAAGATCAACAAATCCAGGAGCTGGATTTCAAAAAAATTAAAAAAATAGATAGACTGCTAGCCGGATTAATGAAGAAGAAAAGAGGGAAGATTACAAACACAATCAGAAATAATAAACACAATCAGGAATAATAAGGGGGATATTACCACTGACTACACAGAAATAAAAACAACCATCAGAGAATATTATAAACACCTCTATGTACATGAACTAGAAAATCTAGAAGAAATGGATACATTCCTGGACACATACATCCTCTCATGACTGAACCAGGAAAAAATTAAATCCCTGAACAGAACAGTAAGAAGTTCTGAAATTGAAGCAGTAATAAATAGCTTACCAACCAAAAAAAGCCCAGAACCAGATGGATTCACAGGTGTATTCTACCAGATGTACAAACAAGAGCTGGTACCACTTCTACTAAAACTATTTCAAAAAATTGAGAAGGAGGTACTCCTTCCTAACTCATTCTATGAGGCCAGCATCATCCTGATACCAAAACCTGACAGACACACAGCAAAAAAAGAAAACTTCAGGCCAATATTCTAGATGAACATCAGTGCAAAAATCATCAAAAAAATACTTGCAAACTGAATCTAACAGCACATCAAAAAGCTTATGAAACATGATAAAGTAGGCTTCATTCCCAGGATGCAAGGTTGGTTCAACATACTCAACTCAATAAATGTGATTCATCAAATAAACAGATCTAAAGACAAAATCCACATTATTATCTCAACATATGCAGAAAAGGCTTTTGATAACATTCAACATCCCTTCATGTTAAAAACTCTCAATAAACAAGGTATTGAAGGAACACACCTCAAAATAATAAGACCCATCTATGACAAACCCACAGCCTACATTATACTGAATGGGCAAGAGCTGGAAGCAGTTTCCCCTTGAAAACTGGCATGAGGATGCCCTCTCTCGCCACTTCCATTCAACATAGTATCAAAAGTCCTAGCCAGAGCAATCAGAGAAGAGAAAGAAATAAAGGCATCCAAATAGGAAGAGAGGAAGTCAAACTATCTGTTTGCGGATGACATGATTCTATATCTAGAAAACCCCATAGTCTTAGCCCAAAGGCTCCTTCAGCTGATAAACAACTTCAGCAAAGTTTCAGGATACAAAATCAATATACAAAAATCACTAGCATTCCTATATACCAACAACAACCAAACTGAGAGCTAAATCAGAAAGGCCATTCCATTCACAAGTGTCACAAAATAAAATACCTAAAAATACAGCTAACCAAGGGGGTGAAAGGTCTCTACAATGAGAATTACAAAACACTCCTCAAAGAAATTAGAGAAAACACAAACAAATGGAAAAACCTCCCATGCTCATGGATAGAAAGAATCAATATCATTAAAATGGCTACATTGCCCAAAGTAATTTATAGATTCAATGCTATTCCTATCAAACCACCAATGACATTCTTCACAGAACTAGAACAAATTATTTTAAAACTTACATGGAACTAAAAAAGAGCCTGAATAACCAAGGTAATCCTAAACAAAAAGAACAAAGTTGGAGGAATGGTGCTACCTAACTTCAAACTACACTACAAGGCAACAGTGACCAAAACAAAAACAACTTGGTATTGGTACAAACACAGGCACACAGACCAATGGAACAGAATAGGGAGCCAATATCAGAAATAAGGCTGCATATCTACAACTATGTGATTTTCGATAATGAAACTATCAATAGAATAAATACATAACCTACAGAATGGGAGAAAATATTTGGAAACTACGCATCTGACAAAGATCTAATATTCAGCATCTAAAGGAACTTAAAGAAATTTACCAGAGAAAAACAAACAAACCCATTAAAATGGGGCTCATTGTTCTGCAGGCTGTACAAGCACAGTGCCAGCATCTGCTCCGCTTCTGGTGAGGCCTCAGGAGGCTTACAATCATGGCAGAGGGCAAAACAGGAACCTGCGTATCACATGCAAGAGAGGCGTCAAGAAAGAGGAGGAGCTACCAGTCTCTTTTAAGCAACCAGCTCTCAAGTGAATTCATTACCACATGGAGGACACCAAGTCATTCGTGAAGGACCTGCCACCATGATCCAAACACCTCCCAATAGTCCCCACCTCCAACACTGGGGATCACATTTCAACATGAGATTTGGAAGGAGGGGACAAATGTCCAAACCATATCACTTTCTCAACCACTAGACTATATAATCTTCTTAAAATAAGACTATACTTTCTTAACTTTGGTATCCCATTTCCCAGGGTAGTGGCTGGCACAAAGAAAGTATGAAGTTATTTACGAGATCCCAAAGTATAATCTACAAACTTCTGAAGGAGTCCTGATACTCTTTCAGGTGGTGTGCAAGGTCAAAACTATTTTTATAACAATAAAACATTATATGTCATTTTTGCTATATTGACATTTGCACTGAAAGTGCAAAATCTGTGACACTTTAGGAAATCAGGCCGGGTGTGGTGGCTCATGCCTGTAATCCCAGCACTTTGGGAGGCCGAGGCAGGTGGATCACCTGAGGTGAGGAGTTCGAGACCAGCCTGGCCAACATGGTGAAACCTTGCCTCTACTAAAAATATAAAAATTAGCTGGGCATGATGGCAGGTACCTATAATCCCAGCTACTCAGGAGGCAGAGGCAGGAGAATAGCTTGAACCCAGGAGATGGAGGTTGTAGTGAGCCAAGATCATGCCACTGCCTTCTACCCTGGGCGACAGAGTAAGTATCCGTCTCTAAACAAACAAACAAACAAACAAACAAAAACCAAGAAGTTATATTAGCTTTCTATTGCTGCTATAATAAATCACCACAAATTTATCGGCATAAAAACACAAAATTATTATCTTACAGTTGTCTAGGTCAGAAGTCTGAAACAGATCTCACAAAGCTAAGATCAAGTAGTGAGTGGAGCTTCATTCCTTTTTGGAGATTTTGGGGATAAATCATTGTTTCTTTTGCATGTTCCAGCTTTAGAGGCTGCCCTCATTCCTTGACTTGTGGCCCACTTCCTCCATTTTCTAGCTAGCTATGTGGGTTGAGTCTTTTTCCCACTGCATTATTCAGATTTCTTTTTCTCCTCCCTCTTCCACTTTTGAGAACCCTTGTAATTACATTGAGATGACTTAGATAAGCCAAGATAATCTCACCATATTAAGGTAAACTAATTGGCAACCTTAATTTCATTTGTAACCTTAATTCCCCTTGGCCATGTAACATAACATAGTCACAGGTTCTACATATTAGGATGTAGGTATCTCATGGGGGCCATTATCCTGCCTACCACAGCACTCATTGTATTTTTTTCACCGTTACACACTCGGAATAATGCCAGGTTTGCTTATGCCTTTGATAGGAAGTAAAAACTACTTTTATTTTATTTATTTATTTATTTATTTATTTATTTATTTATTTATTTATTTATTGAGACAGAGTCTCACTCTGTTGCCCAGGAGGGAGTAGTGTTGCAGTCTCTGCTCACTACAACCTCTACCTCCCAAGTTCAAGTGATTCTCATATCTCAGCCTCCCAAGTAACTGGGACTACAGGTGTGTGCCACCACACCTGGCTAATTGTGTGTGTGTGTGTATATGTGTGTGTGTGTATGTATGTGTGTGTGTGTATACATATATATATTTTTAGAGATGGGGTTTCACCATGTTGGCCAGGCTGTTCTTGAATTCTTGACCTCAAGTGATCTACCCATCTCTGCTTCTCAAAGTACTGGGATTACAGGCCTAAGCCACTGCACCTGGCCAAAAATTAGTATTAATACTTTGATTAACCTTTGTATACACTACATATTTTCTCAAAATTAATCAAATTGGGCTGTAACTTCAATGAAAACATCAGACTGTATTTGTTGCCAATGATAAAATTTGAGTTTTCCAAGCAAAAATTAGAATTTTGGAAAATTTGTATACTGTCAGATGGACAGTTTTCCAATACTACAAGAGTCTCCTGATGAGACTACTAGTGATATTAACTAATGGGAATTTTTAACGTATAATGAAATCTATTAAGATTTGGGAAATCAGCATACCTCAATGAATCAATATTTTCCAAAAGGCTGGTATATTATATAACAGAATAATGTATTTGTAAAAGATTTATTCAAAGTACAAAATAGACCAAGTGATTTTAAAAGTAATAGTGTACCAAAAATAAACTGATATGATTTCAGATTCTACATTGCAACTAAATTTTAATAAAATTCCACTTGTTAAATTTTGGTGATCAAAGAAAAATATTCACAATTATCTGGAAAAGCCATTTAAATAACTCCCTTCTTTTCCAACTGCATACATGTGTAAGGTTGGATTTTGCTTATTACTTCATCCAAAACAATATATCACTAAAGACTGAATGCAGAAGCAGATCTGAAATTCAGCTCTCTTTTATTAAGCCAGACATTGAAGAAACATTGCAAATATAAAACAATACCACTCTTCCACTAAAATTTTTGTTTTGAAAAATATAGCTTTTTTTAAAGCTGTTTATGTTAACATTTTCAAAAATATTTCATTTTAATTTATAATACAAAAAATATAAGTAGATATAATTACATAAATAACTTTATGAGGTCTTTAGTAATTTTTAAGAGTATAAAAGAGGACTTCAGTAATTTTTAAGAGTATAAAAGACTACTGAGACCAAAAGTTTGAGAACTGCTGAGTTAGACAAATGAGAAAGCCCTAGAAAGATAATTACCAAGTACAGTTAATCAAAAGAATAAACACTGGCAGCACTAAAAGATACCAGAGTACAGAAAGCAACATATAAACTGAGCCTACGGGAGGCTGAGGCAGGAGTGCAAGGCCAAGGCAGGAGAATCGCTTGAACCTGGGAGGCGGAGGTTGCAGTCAGCCAAGATCGTGCCACTGCATTCCAGCCTGGGCAAGAGAGCCAGATTCCATCTCAAAAAAGAAAGAAAAGAAAGCAACATAGAAACAGAGCCTAGAAGGTTCCCATTTACAACCAGCCCCACTCCTAAATTCCTTCCCAGTGAAACCTCTTAACAGCAGAGGACAGACTGGATCACCTTGGAAGACTGAACTGCCATGAGCATTTCTGATGGCTAGCATGAATATATGCTAGAGAAGGAAAGAATTATATATCTGAAAAAATTTAAAAGAATACATTGTTATGTGATTATACACAAAACTTGCATTTCTAAAATGGAAAATATTTGATGAGCTAAAGTTTGAAAAGTCAAGGAAGACGGGTAAAGAAATGTCATGATGGCTGGGTGTGGTGGCTCACATCTGTAATCCTAGCACTTTGGGAGGCCAAGGCGAGTGGATCACTTGAGGTCAGGAGTTCGAGACCGGCCTGGCCAACACGGTGAAACCCCGTCTCTACTAAAAATACAAAAATTAGCTGGGCATGGTGGCACATGCCTGTAATCCCAGCTACTTGGGAGGCTGAGACAACGAGAATTGCTTGAACCTGGGAGGCGGAGGTTGCAGTGAGCTGAGATTGCGCCACTGCATTCCAGCCTTCCAGCCTAGGTGACAGAGCAAGACTGTCTCAAAAAAAAAAAGAAAAGTCATGACATGGCTGGGCGTGGTGGCTCACACCTGTAATCCTAGCACTTTGGGAGGCTGAGGCAGGCAGATTGCCTGAGCTCAGAGTTCAAGACCAGCCTGGGCAACATGGTGAAACCCTGTCTCTACTAAAATACAAAAAAAATTAGCTGGGCATGGAGTGTGTGCCTGTAGTCCCAGCTACTCGGGAGGCTGAGACACGAGAATTGCTTGAACCCAGGAGGCAGAGGTTGAAGTGAGCCAAGATCGTTCCACTGAACTCCAGCCTGGGCGACAGAGCAAGACTCCATCTGCAAAAAAAAAAAAAAAACAAAAAAAACAACAACAAAAAAAACATAAAAAAAAAGTCATGACACAATGAAGCACAAAATATTCGTCTATATTACAAAAATTCAGACCTCATCAGTATAACGCTCTTCAAAATGAGTTCCTATCACTGCTCAGTTTAACTCCTTAAAGTGTTGAATTAGCTGTGCTCCCTGGGAGGAAAATGGACAGTAAACTGGTGGTGTGGCGTGACTGCTGGTTGCTAGAAACAACTGCAGCTGTACAACCTCCCTGATACCACATGGCTAAAGTAAGGGAAGTGTCTTTTGAGTAAATCTTAGCAAACAAATAGCAAAAGTAACAGAAAAGCACTATCATATCACCCAACTGTAATAACTGTATGCCCTACTAAGTAGCACAAACAAGAAGCCTTTTCCAGGAAGCATGATAAAAAGAAAAAGCCCTAAATTTAGATTCTTAAGACCTAGCCTCTGGTTCAAGTCACATGTTTCCTGAGTTATCCATTATGTTAAATCGCCTCTTTAATCTTCATTTCCTCGTGTATGATAGTTAATCTAAATCAGTTGTTTTCAAATTCAGCTGTGTTTCCCAATAACAAATACATTTTATATCCCCAATCCTGAAACCATATGTATCTGAAACAAAAATACAGGCTACGACTCACCAAATTGATGGCTTATAACCTGCCATTTGAAAAGCACTAAAATTATGGATCTCTACGTTTATTTATTAAAAATGACAAAAAGGCGGTGGGGGCTAGGGGGAAGGATCCTATGAAACTAAATTTTTACCTTTGTGGCTACAGAGGTATCTTTGGCAAAGATGCAAATAGACATTCAAGTTTTAGTCTAATATTCTAACCATGGATCCCAAAGTGCTGGGATTACAGGCACGAGGCTGGGCATGGTGCCTCATGCCTGTAATCCCAGCACTTTGGGAGGCCAAGGCAGGAGGATTGCTTCAGTACAGGAGTTCGAGACCAGGTTGGGCAACACAGTGAGACCCTGTCTCCACAAAAAAATTAAAAAATTTTTTTACATAGTGGTGCACACCTGTAGCCCCAGCTACTTGGGAGGCCGAGGTGGGAGGATCCCTTGTGCCCAGGAATTCAAGGTTGCAGTGAGCTGTGATGAACCACTGTATTCCAGGCTGGGTAACACAGTGAGACCGTCTCAGAAAAAAACAAAAAAAAGATTTACACTATATTTATAGGCTACATGAATTTAGAAATTTAGACAATAGTGTGTTTAACCACATGATGCCAGAAATCAGTTGCTTAGCTAATGTTTGCATTTCTAAACTGTTATTGGGAACAGATGTTTTGATTCCTAACTGTTCTGGCTAATAAAACTGTATTATAAAATATAAGAAGATAGTGTAAGAATATATGAGTCAAATGTTAGTACCAATGTCTGGCAGTAGGGATTGTACTTTTCTTGAGGGCAGGAGAGGGTGGGACAGGGAGTAAAATTCAAGATTTGAAATTCAAATGTATTTGTAAGTTTTAGCAGATGACAACTGTTGATCATTTCTACTAATACCTGACATTGAATACCGTGGCAACATGGGATTCCTCTAATACATGACTTTGGCTTTTGGACTCTGCACTGGCCTAATTGAAGCTTTCTTAGAAGAGTGCGGCACTTTGATATTCTTACTCAACTCTTCTTTCTTCCTTCCTTTTCTTTTTAGGCTGTCAGACATGCATTGAGGCCTGAAGGCATTTCTTTCCTACTCTCGCTCTCTCCTTTATTCTTCACAAGCAGTTTCCCCAATAAATATCTTGCACATCTTATCTCCTCTTGGCATCTGCTTTTTGGGGCATTTGAACAAATAAAGTGCCTTACTACACCAGGCACCATATTAAACTCTATGCATCCATTATTTTATTTAATCTTCACAAAAGGCCTATGAAGACATAATAATTCCCATTTTACAAATAATGAAACAGTGGAAAAGTGACTTTCACGCTGTCACACAACTAGTGACAGAGTTGGGATTCAAATCCAAGTCTGTTTGACTTCATAGTTAGAGCCACAGACCGTATTTTAAAACAGTGAGTTTATTAAAAACAAAACAAAACTAGAGATCTTAATAATTTTTTTCTGATGCTTGTGTACTTACACACAGTATTACATTTAATCCTAGTAAAGTTGATAGTATTACCACTTTACAGATGAAGAAACTGTGACTCAGAGAATTTAAGTAACTTCCTCAAGGCTATCATTATATGTTCATGAGTTCAAGCTCAACTCCAGGTCCTCTCTGAATTCAGTTGTTTACATTATACTGCATTGCCTAATTAGTCAAAATGACATTGTCTCATTTTGAACTTTTATAGTTGTTAAAACTTTTTATATGGGATGTATGTATTTCAAGGGATGCACTAAAGTTTGACCTTGTCCTCTGTATTTTTTTGAGAGAGAATCTTTCACTGTCACCCAGCCTGGAGTGCAGTGACGTGATCTCAGTTCACTGCAACATCTGCCACCCGGGTTCAAGTGATTCTCTTGCCTTGGACTCCAGGAGTAGCTGGGATTACAGGTGCCCACTACCATACCCAGCTAATTTTTGTATTTTTTTGGTAGAAATGGTGTTTTACCATGTAGGTCAGTCTGGTCTCGGACTCCTTGTCTCAAGAGATCCGCCCACATTGGCCTCCCAAAGTGCTGGGGTTACAGGCATGAGCCACTGCACCGGCCAATCTTGTCTTCTGTATTTTAACAAAGTCTGCATTTGGGTTTAGTGTTGGCTTTTAGAAAGTAAATAGTTAAAAAGGCCAGGTGCAGTACCTGTCATAAAAGTACTCAATCTAGGGAGGTGAGTAGGGGCTGAATCCAACCCATACGTCGGTGGCCCAGCCATGTGTCCCTGCAGGGCTGTTGCCACAGAGAAAAAGATGCCTTTTTCCAATCCTTACAAAAGTAGCATCAGTTACACAGTGTATATCCAAGAGTTATGGATCCTCCAGGAGGGGGTGCCCTTTTCTAATCATACAAGGTGCTATAAGGGCTAGCTGTGAGTCAGGAGGACAACGAGGTGAGAGGGAGGCTAATGCCTCATTATATACCCTTTCATACCTTATGAATTTTGCACCAAGTTTAAATTAAAAATTTGATTAGTATGGCAATACATGTAAGTATTATATGTGTTCATAACCTTTGGGTCACCATTTCTCCTACAGTTTGTAATAAGAAAATAGATATGAATATGTTTAAATATTTTACTAAAAAAACCTTTATTGTACTATTAACAGAAAGAAGTCAGTTTAAAAGTTATAACATATTCATAAAATTGAATAGCATACAGGCCCTAAATATTATTTTATAGAAGCAAATTTATTGACATGGAAAAATTCATGGTATAGCACATTGAAAAAAGCAGGTCACAAGACAATATAGACAGTATTATTTCATTTTTATTTTAAAAGCACATATATGCAAATCTGTAATACAGAGAAAAATCATAAGTTATTTCTGAGTGGTGGGGATCATGGACCACTCTTCCTTTCTCTTTCCTTTTTGGCATATTCGTACACTCTAATATTTCTGTAACAAATGGGCATTTTTCCATAACAAAGAAAACAAATGCCAACTCCATCCACCACCCCATCCTAGTTATACACACAGATTATTGCTTATTGTTAAAAGCTTAACATCTTTAACTTGCCCACAGTTATCTACAGCTTGTCCTAAACTCAGCTTTTTACCTTAGCTTTATTACCAGCCTTCATCCATCTTACATATCCAAAGTGACCTAGGTACTATTTCTGTTTTCTGACACCTTTGCGTCTTCCAGTAGAACACTTGTCCCTCTTGTTCCCTTGCCAAAATCCTTACCATCCTATATGGCACAAACTCAATATTACCTTTTTTATGAGGTGTTTCCTCATCTGCCCTCCTGGAAAAAAAAAAATCTCTTTTCTTTGCATTCCCATGTTTTGTGTTCAATGATATATGTAAATTGCCCCACATATAATTATTTGTTTACATAACTTTCTCTCTCCTAGTAGACTGTTAAGTGAAAATATTCTTCACCTTTGTCTAATTTATAAAGCATTTTTTATATCCACTAATCTTTTATCCTTGCAAGACTGAGCAAGAAAAAGAATCAATATTTATTTAACAGCAATTGTGTATCAGACAACATGTTTGAGGCTTTATATGTCAACCCACTTAACACTCACAGCAATCCTATGGATCCATTTTACATACGAAAACATAAGCTCACAAAGGTTCAGTGACTTATTAGTGTCATAGCTGGTTAAAAAAAAAAAAAACATGGCTGTGATTTAACTCTATTCTTCCTATTGCAAAAACATGATTGTGTGTCCACCAACGTGGAAGACGTGAACACATATAAAAGCTTACATGAAACATCAAAACTGATGAGGGTTTTCTTGCACACCAGAACTGCTATATTCAGATAATACTTAGGAGTCAACTAAAGTCAGAGGATTTTTGAGGTAGGAGGGACCTTACAGATAATATAATCCATCAAACTCCTGTATGTTATAGATGAGAAACATGATATCCAGAGCTTTTGCACACATTTAGCAGCTGAGCCAGGATTAAAAATTCAACTGGAGGCTAGCAAAGGGGTTAAGATTATCGCTT
This sequence comes from Hylobates moloch, assembly GCF_009828535.3. Lineage (NCBI taxonomy): Eukaryota > Metazoa > Chordata > Mammalia > Primates > Hylobatidae > Hylobates > Hylobates moloch. The sequence continues at coordinate 53,610,413 of NW_026652281.1, read as the reverse complement.
TTGGAATCAGAGGCCTTTATTCAAATCATAGCTGTGTTTAATGACTATGTGTAACCTAGGACAATTTACAAAGCTTATCTTTGCCTCAGTTTTAGCATCTGTAAAAGGCGGATAATAATACTTACCCATTGTGCTGAAAGGAGTAATTTAACACTGAATAGCTGAGAATAAACACAGAAAAATATTAGATATTCTCTCATCTCCTGTCTCACAGTCCAGTCTTCTTTGCAGGACAGCACATTGCCTTTTATGAATGAGTGTGGAGTGGACACTGTATTTCAGGGTCAAGGTGAGTAAAAATAAATATTTATGTGGTAAATCCTTTAAAAAATGTACAAATACTTCTCAGTGGATAAATAACATTTTAAAAAGGAATCATTCATTCAAAAATGTTTATTTTTTATTTTTTAGAGACAGGGTCTTACACTGTTGTGCAGGCTAGAGTGCAGTAGTGTGATCATAGTTCACTGTGACCTATGTTTATTTATTAAAGGAAGTATAGAACACAGTAAAAAGAGCCAAAATTTAGAGGATCTAGATTCAAATCCTCTTGCCTTAGCCTCCCAAAGTATTGGGATTACAGTCATGAGTCATGGTTCCTGACTTACTTATTGAGCTTCTATTACACGCCAGGCACAGTGCTAGATGCTGGGTTTGAGATGACGAATAAAACAGACATAATCCCAACCTTCATAAGCACTGAAATTTGATAGCAAAATATCCCTGAGATCTGCCCACGGGATCTGCCTACAAGTCAATGCAATGTAATCGAATACACGTTAGTATTTGAGGCTAGCTATACCTACATAGTTGTAAAACAGGATATTCTTGAGAATTAACTTCTATGGCATTTCTAGTATCGGTCATTTCAACTAAATTTTTGTAAATTCTCTGAAAATTAGGCTATTTCTGTTTCTCTAAATAGAACTGGGTATTGGGATGGGCAGGTTTAATTAAGCATATTCCCAAAACTATGTGATAATCCCCATCTGTTTGAGGGTTACGTGAGTAGAACAGCACAGTTTTGCTAATAATTCCTTATAAATCATTACAAAGTTGAATTTTATGAATTTGTGCTCATTTACTCATTCTTTCTCCCTACACACATACATATGCACACACAAATATACATGTATACAAATGTGTGTGTGAAAAGCTGTCTGAAGGGATAGTTAGCTGATACTCTGGACTCATTCACCAATATGCTTGCTGATGGTCTCCAGATCTTCTGTATTTGCCCCAAGTGTTATGCCAATGTACAGTATAGGCATTTGTTTGAATTAGGATAATAAAACTGGCCAAGGATAAAGGCAGTAAAGAAACTGCATTATTTAGATGTCAAAATTACCTTATGGTGATGAACACATCCCTTAAGTCCCTTTTATCCTCAAGTTTTGCTATCCACTTGATTTCTAAATGTGACATACTATCTATCCATTTTTACCTGGGAGTGAAAATAATGATACTGTTATGTTTACTTATAAAGGTATAGAGCACAGTAAAAAGAGCCAAAATTTAGAGTCAGGTAGACTGGATTCAAATTTTAATTGTGCCATTTAATTGTATAATTTATGGAAAATCACAACCTCTTTGAGTCTCAGTATAAAATGTTTTCCAAAATAGAAATAATACAATTTTTGTGATTTTCTTTTTTTATTAAACATTAAATAAAATAATAAATATAAAGTGCCTGGCAGACAGTATCTACGTGGGGTAAGTATTAATGATTGGCTACATTCAAGAGCAATTAATAGAGAGAAATCACTGCCTCTAAAAACTAGTTGCTGTACAGATATAATACATAATATCCCTGAAGTAATTTATAATACTTTCAACTGGTGAAATAAAGAAAAAATACAAGATTCAACAAAATGTCAAGATTGGGATTAATGGGGCGATTATAAGTTTGTTGAATTATTAACCAACAAGGCTAGAAAATCAATGTGCTGTCCTAAATATGGTTTGTTGCATTACTCTCAAAAGGTAAGAAGACACCGGCCTGGTGTAACAGGGGCCTTGAATTGAACATATTGCTTTTTTCTTTATGGGTATGCTCCGATAAAGAAAATGTTTTTATGGGTATGAGGAGCATACCCATAAAGAAAAATGCAATAGTACCTACAACTCTTTCAGGAACTGACTGTTTTGAAAACATAACAGTCAGCTGCCTTTTACGGGGGTTGGTGGGGAGGTAGTTATTTAAATATAAGGTGGCAAGTGAAAACTACTTACCTAAGAAATTGCATTACTTAAGAGAAGTCGCCAAGGTTCACTACATCACATTTTTCAAATCTTAAATGAGCACCTTTCCTCACATTATCCCTTTGTCGGAAGCAATTTCTCTCTACAACTATTCTGGCTACCTCAGACCTCCATCCAAAATTCTCCTGAACCCTTCATTATCCACAAAGCCTGGAGCAGAACGCAAGCATTCCTTTCTGAAAGCACACCTACTTACTGATCACTGCTTTCCAAAAATGCATCTAATGCCCAAGCATGAAATTACAAGCTTGTTCTCTTATATCTCAGCCAGGAAAACAAACCGTTCTTCTCATCCAATTCAAATGGCGGGAGGAACCTTCAATTAATTCTAAATCAGGAAGGAACCTCCCCATCTCACTTCCTAAATGTTTGTAAAAGATGTCTTCTTCAGCCAACCTCCTGCCTTCCAGGCACGGCACCCCAGAACTACGGAAACAGTACTCAGGAATCGAGAGTGGCCAAACGCTGCCAATGGGAGATAGGAAACTCGTTGATCATTGGCAGAGAAACTCAGCGCAACGCCGAGTCACGGTACACGGTGTCTTCGGCCTCGCCCAGGGACACTTGGTGACCCGAGGTCGAGTTCCAAGTCGGAGGCAGATTTTGCGAGTGGATAAGACTGTAAGCCGGGATCCCAGGGCCTTCTCCAGCTGCACTGGGTGTCAAGCGCCACGGGGTTGGCTGGGGACTCCTTCTGGTTCCACCCTCGCCCACTTACTTCTCGGGCTGGCCAAAATGCTGCACAGAGCCCCGGCCGGCCATTAATATCAGGCGCAGGAGAAAACCCAGTAAAATCACTTACCAGTCTTCCACCTCCGGTGCTGATCTAGCAGGAGCCTGACGAGCTGGCCAGACTCAAGCTCTGCACCAAGTATTACCATCCTGGCGACGGCTCCGGAGCGTCACTGACAACCACCCGGAAATGGTATTATCGCTTCCGGGGCTGCCTAGCGCGCGGCGGGAAATTATTTCCCAGAGCCCGGATTAGTGAAGCAGTTGAGTGTTGCAGCGGCAGTCGTCGCCCCTGCCGCCGCCGCCACCGAAGGAAGCATCCCAGGCACTTCGGCCGGGAAGGTAAAGGGGCTTAGCTAGGAAGACACAGTGTATTTTGTCTCTATGGGGATGTTTCTTCCCCGGGCCGTACCTCCGAAGTTTCTGCCTCCCGGCTGTGAGGCTAGGAAGGAAGCGGCTAGGGTGAGCGGCAGCGGTGTCTGGCTCTCGCGCTTTCTCCAGCTGCAGTTCGTTCCAGCTCTCCTGACTTCGCACTCGGCGCCGGAGTTGGTGGGCTGCAGCTGCAGACCCCGCGACGCTTCGCCCGTGCCGCTGCGGGGACTGCCTCCGAGCGCCCTTCTGCAGTACTGGGCTGAGCCGCTTCCCCTCTTCCTGCTTGCGCAGCTCTGCAGCTCGGCCCGCCGCCTGGAAGGCGCTAGGCCCCCCGCGTCTCTCGTTTCCATAGAACCCATGGGGGACGCCTCATCCTGATACCAGAGTTTTGGCTGCTTTCCATAATTTAGCGTTTGCGAAGGTGGCTGGGATACCCCAGGCCCACTTTCCCGTGACGAAGAAAATTGTGTCATTCTTTCCTCTCTAGTAGATTAAAAAAAAAAAAAAAATGCTAAAACGGCAGTGATCCTATCTCTAACTGCTGTAGGCCTTTAAACACAAACATACACACCTACATGTTTCCCTGAAGGGAGGGTCTGTATTCCTGGGGATTGTATTTCAGCTGCCTGAAGGCTGGAAACAAGACTAAGTGGCTATTTTAAGATTTCTTCCACTTCCAAAGACACATTAAATATTGACAAAAAAAATTGGTCCGTCTCGGGTACTTCATATCATTATTTGACTCAGGAGTTAGATGGAGCTAGATTTTGGAGGCGCCAGCCTCTTTTTTGACGAATGACTTTATTAAAAATTTTTCTTGTTGTTGTTGAAATATTGGGAATGAACATTTGAACTGAATTTACAATTTATGTGTGACAGACAATGCACCTTGTGGACTTTTTGGTTTATGTTACTCCGTTGTTCTTGGAAGTATCTGTGGATGTGCAAGATGTTCTCATTATTGGAAAGTTTGATTACGTATATTGCAGGTGTTCAATACATAAGTTGCTAGTATGAGGTGAATTTATATAAAAGTAAATTTCTTTCTTTTCTTTTGTTTCCTTTACTTCCTTCCTTTGCTTTCTTTCTTTCTTTGACAGAGCCTTGCTCTGTTGCCCAGACTGGAGTGCAGTGGCGCCATATCGGCTCACTGCAACCTCCGGCTCCCAGGTTCAAGCAATTCTCCTATCTCAGCCTCCCGAGTAGCTGGGATTACAGGTGCCCGACACCACGCCCGACTAATGTTTTGTATTTTTAACAGAGACAGGGTTTCACCATGTTGTCCAGGCTGGTCTCGAACTCCTGACCTCAAGTGATCTGCCCGCCTCGGCCTCCCAAAGTGCTGGGATTATAGGCGTGAGCCACCGGGTAACTCTTGAGTATTCTTAATTTAAAGGAACTAGGATGTTCAAATACTTGAATGTTTAGGTCAGTTTTATTGTAAAGACAGCTAACCTTCAGTACTGCAAATAAACCCCTATTCTGTTTTCTAAATCCAGATTTTATTATGCGTTATTAAGTAAAATTGAATTATATAACCTAACATTTTCTTGCCTCCCTAAAGCATAAAGCATGGATCACGTGAAAGTCATTGAAAAGATGATCAAATGTAGTTACTTTTCATAATCAAAATTCAGAACTCTGAAGATTTCATAAGCATCCACAATTTCCACTGATGTTCAAAAACATTGCGTTTTGGGAAACCAATAGTATAGCTTTTATTTATTAGTATTTTCCTTATGTGTATCTTGATTATATTACCCTAAAGTAGGGTTTTCACCATTTAAAGAAAACTTTTTCAGAATGTAAAATAAAAAATTCTGTGTTGGCTTTGAATAATAAACCCTAAACAGAACGAATTCTCTCAAGAATGTAACTAAAATGAAACATCATCTGTTACTCTTGTAGGTGACTTTGAATATACTAATAGAAAATATATCTGTATAATATACTATGTACTGTTTCTCACCTTATAAGGGCATATGTTACTGCTTAAAAGTAAAATAACCCTGGAACTTTTAAGTTCACTTAATTCATACTTTCTATCAAAATTACTTTGAAATTTAAAATACACTGTCTGGTTATTTTGGAGGAGGAAGAAAGACTTTCTCATATGAATTACTCTAATGATTGATACCAAATCACTTTTGAGAGGAAAATAATGAAAACTTCGTTTCTCATTAGACAAAAAAGCACTCTTTAGATTGTTTCTAGAAATGCTTTGAAATTTTAGGCACTGTTATTTTACTGAAAATAATTAATAATTATGTTTAAATTTTTTCAGTGATATTGCTATTCTAAATGTCTTCCCACCCTTGTACTGTTCTTTCACTTAATGTATCTTTTGTGTTAGCTGAAAGTAGATTGCTTTATGAAATTATAATGTGGTTAAAAGTATTAGACTAAGTTCTGAAATTTAATTCAGCTTGGTATTCTGGAAAAGGCATATAATTTTTGCAGAAAGACTTATCTGTGCATCTTGTTTTTACCATTTACTAGCTGTGTACCCTTGAAGTAGTTTCTTAATCACTCAGATTTCCCAGTATCCTCATCTGCACAAGAAAAATAAATAGCACTTATGTTGTGAAGAAGGAAATGAGCTAACATATATGAAGTGTATAAACCACAGTAGGTCCTCAGTAAAAATTAAATCCTGCTTGTTCAACCTTAGACGTATGGTCTTCCTCCTAAGTAAACCAGATTTCCTAGGATACCAAAGCACATTTGACTTCTATCCCCTGTGGCTAAACAATATCTACTGTCCACCTATTCTTTTTCTGAACCTTTCCTCTCTTGACCAACTTGCTTTCTTAAGGACTCCTTCATCCCGAAATTAACATCTGCCCAGCCTGTGCCGGTACAGTATTGGATAGATTGGACATCTCCATATGTCCCCCTAAGCTTCTCATTTTTTTTCTCACCATATTCACTTTGGTGCTTCTTCTGTTTCTTCCTTCTAGTGCTAAATTTGTCGTCAGAGGGACTAATTACTGCTTCTTTCCCAAATAATGCCATGGAAGTAAGAATAGCCCTCAAGTCTCATCACTGGATACTTCTGTCAAATAATTAATATTTATACACACACACACACACACACACACACGTGTGTGTGCATCTCAAATCTTTGAAGGATGGGGCAGGAGATAGACACTGTGTCTTTAAAAAAAAAAAGTCTGAAGGCCAGCTGAATGATATTAAACCAAGGGCCTAATTTGGCTCTTAGGCCTAAAGGGTCCAGAATTTCTAAACGCCACTTGTAGTTAAACGTCAAACAGTATTTTACACACACAGTATAAGTACTGTGACATGTGTCTGCCTTTTGCATTGTTGGTTCAAACAGAGATCCAACACTTGGACCCTTTTCAGTTTTAACAGTTATTTGTTTACTTTCCCAGTTAAATGTTTTGAATAAGAGAAATCATGAAAATTTTTCAGACTCTAATTCAGAGCAAAAATCTTGACTGCATTCAGTGCTTGGTATATGCTTTTCAGATGAGGGGAGTTTCAAATAATTTTCCTTAGTTTGCTGTAGAAGTAGGTTTAAAATCAAAAGAATTCACCAAAATAACAAACACTAAGAAACCACTAGTTTTCATTATGACCTTAAAACCATGAAGAGTATTAAGTGGCATGGACAAATGATCACAGTATAATATTACATAAAAATGAAGATATGAAACATGTAATATCCAAATTTTGTTATATATATTTTTTCACACTCAGATAAAACCTAAAAGTCAACATCCCTCCCCAGTGTTAACAATGGTATTACAGGCTGAAGGAATTAGAGATGATTTTAATCTTTCTATATACTTTGTAGTATTTTTCAAATTTTCTATAATAAGTGCATGTTAAAATTGAAAGACAAGTCTGTAAAGGTTATTTTGGGGGGAAAACTGTAGTTCTTAAATATAAATATATAAATCAAAGTTTTTTATTAAGTCTTAAATATTTATTTTAGCTAATGATACCATACAATTTATTTCTAAGATTACTTCTCTTTTATAGGTAGGACTGGTTATAAAAGAAACCAGCCCTATATAATGTGGTGTAGGGAAAGGTTTATCCTTATTTTCCTTACAAAACCCCATTTATGCATCCCTGCCTCTCATTTTTGTAGCATCTTCCGCTTTTTCCCAAGGGTTGTACCCTGCTCTTTCATCTTGCCTCTCAAACCAGACTTTTGTATTCATATCTGTATTCCTGTCTTTCCTTGTCTCTGAGCTCAATTTTCAAAATGTTCTTCAAACATGTTCTAGTTATGTGTTACATTATAAATAATTCAAAGATCCTAAAAAGCTAGTTTATAATAAATAGTGTTCTTAATTAAGATGAAGAGTTCTATAAGTTTTCTTTGCATTTTGGACTGGCACCAACTACAAAGGAATTTCAGGCATCAAGAATAGGCCCATGTGGGAGATATTTTGGGAAAGTCCATACCACAGAGACAGTTGCTTGCTATGCATAAAGGCCAACTCTGTTTACAGTCATTGTCTCCTTAGTTGTATTTTATTGTTCAAGGTAAGTAACTAATTTTTGTTAATTATAGATAAGATTTTAATAATTACTACAAAAGGACATTTTCTCATAACCAAGAATGTCATATAATTTTATTTTTTTGACAGTAAAAATAAAACTTAACTGTCAAAAGTCATGCTCTCTTTTTTGCTTTTTTTCTCCCTCGTTTTTTTTGGTGTTAGGATAGTATCTTCTGTATGAATGCTCCAAGGAACACCCCCTATTAGTTCTAGAAAGATCTATAATTTTTCTAGAAATAACCACTGGTACAATTATATTATGGTATATTTACTTTCCTTCTTGTGCTGGAAGACTTCTAGAAGTTAGCTCTTGATCCTCCCTACCCCAGACATATCACTTACACTAAACTTGACTGTAAAGGATTTTTAATTGTCTGGGTTATTGATATATATTAAACCAATTGTAGTGCTCTTTATGGCTTCATTGACATATCAGGTTTATTGTATTCATAATCCTGCAGGGTCAGAAAGAACCATCAAACCATGAATTTTATAAATAAATCAATCAGTATATCTATACATGTTTATATCTATTCCTACATATATAGTTTTCCTGTGTAACTGCATGAATTAGATTCTGTAATACAGGTCATTCATTTGTCATATCATGTGCTGTAAAAAAGCATTGCTAAATGTATTATAAACTCTGTTGTTTCAAGTAGATAATTTTATTGTAGAAAACTATTAAAAAACTGCTAGTTATTTTGGGCCCTCACTGGGATTCCTGATTCTGTTAAAGTTTAGCTAGTAGCTCAGTTTTTCTGATAGATTTGTGACTAGAATGTCCTGTATTCTGATTTGTTTTTAAACGTATCCATATTTTATGAATAATGTTTGAATCAGGACATTCTGTTTTTTCACCTTTGTTTCCTACTTCCCTTTCCTCTGAATGTTTAATTTCAGTTTCATATTTAATCATTTTCAAAGGAAATAAATTGCTTTAAGAGGGTTTCCTGATTTCTGCTATTATGCAGTTAGTGCTATTTTCATTTTACTATGGGCTCTTGCTTTGACAGAAAATGCTGTTAAATATACAAAGTGGGTTATTTCCATCACATTTATTTTATTATAAAGACCATATGTTTTAAGATGAAAACTGCTTTACACACTAACTCCAGTAAATCCAAATAATTTAATAATTTATACATGAAACCAAAATACATTAAAATATTACCTTATTAATAATCAGATTGTAAAATAGCTATTAACATGATCTGGAAACAGCAACATAGTATATGTTTCCTTTATTTCTGTATAACTTGTTTAATTCTGAGGAAGCAGAATAATAAAATTTAAAGGACAAGCTTTAAATGAAACTTTTTTGGGTAACAGTGTTATAACAATTTTTTTATTTTTTTTGTATATTCCGATTATTTAACATTAGTTTTTATGCGTCAGTTTTTAGAATAGTCAGGCAAGATTTTAGACTTTTTAAAACCAGTCAAACTTCTTTAGCAATATTCCCAAAATAGCCATTAAATAGCCCTTGAAACTCTAAAATACATTAAAAATATACAAGTAGTAGGAAAAGCATATGTGTTTAAAACTCTTGTATTCTTTGGCTGGGCGGGGTGGCTCACGCCTATAATCCTAGCACTTTGGGAGGCTGAGGCAGGCGGATCACAAGGTCAGGAGATTGAGACCATCCTGGCTAACAGTGAAACCCCGTCTCTACTAAAAATACAAAAAAAAAAAGCCAGGCATGGTGGCGGGCGCCTGTAGTCCCAGCTACTCAGGAGGCTGAGGCAAGAGAATGGCATGAACCCGGGAGGCGGAACTTGCAGTGAGCCAAGATTGTGCCACTGCACTCCAGCCTGGGCGACAGAGCGCGAGACTCTGGTGTCTAAAAAAAAAAAAAAAAAAAAAAAATCAAAAATAAAAAGCTCTTGTATTCTACTTATAACAGTGGTTTTTGATAAAACCAATTAGATAAAAACAAGTATTGATTGAATACCAAGATGATATTCACAGATATATTGAATTTCACTTGTCCAGCATTTCCGAAAAGACGTATCATTTTCTTTTTATTTTTTAATTTTATTTATTTATTTATTTATTTTGAGACAGAGTCTTGCTCTGTCGCCCAGGCTGGAGTGCAATGGTGCGATCTCGGCTCAGTGCAAGTTCTGCCTCCTGGGTTCAAGCAATTCTTCTGCCTCAGCCTCCTGAGTAGCTGGGATTACAGGCACCTGCCACCACACCTGGCTAATTTTTGTATTTTTAGTAGAGATGGGATTTCACCATTTTGGCCAGGCTGGTCTCGAACTCCTGACCTCGTGATCTGCCCACTTCGGCCTCCCAAAGTGCTGGGATTACAGGCGTGAGCCACCACGCCCGGCCAAGACCTATCATTTTCTAAAGGAAATTTGCTTAAAGGATTTAAAAAAAAATTCCCTAGAAATAATGAAAGCATTTCTCCCTAGTTGTGGACATATGTTTTATAATCCAAATGTGGCTTTTGTGTGTGTGTTCATATGTGTTCTGCATCAGACTAAATCATTATTATTTCTAGCAACAGAGCATATTCTTCATAGTTTTTATGTATTGCTGGTCCATATTGTTAATGATTATTAACACTCAAGAGCTACATTAATTAACCCATGTAAATGGTTTTAAAAAATTGTATGATTAGGTCGGGCGCCATGGCTCACGCCTGTAATCCCAGCACTTGGGAGGCCAAGGCAGGCAGATCACAAGGTCAAGAGATCGAGACCATCCTGGCTAACACGGTGAAACCCCGTCTCTACTGAAAATGCAAAAAAAAAAAAAGCCAGGCATGGTGGCGAGCGCCTGTAGTCCCAGCTACTCAGGAGGCTGAGGCAGGAGAATGGCATGAACCTGAGAGGCGGAACTTGCACTGAGCCGAGATCATGCCATTGCACTCCAGCCTGGGTGACAGAGTGAGACTCCATCTCAAAAAAAAAAAAAAGAAATTGGATGATTAATACAGTAAAGGGTTCCTTATACAAGAAGCTTGATTTGTTTACTGATGATAGTGTTTCATGTGTATGATTAATTTTTCATAAGAGACCAATCCCTATTATGTGCACTTAAAAATTTATACTGACTAGACCAAATCCCTGTAACTTTTTTTAAAAAGCATTTATTTCATTGGAGAGCCTTATCTTTAAGGCACTTTCTTATGTTCTGTATCTGAGTTTTAGAGGGTTAAAATACATTGTACCTCTTTGCCCCTTTTGCAGCCAGTTGAGAAATGCAAAAATCAGATAAATTGAGGTTTAAATATCAGCTTTTTTATTGAGTAAACATTGTTTTGAAGGACATGATGGTTTTTGTTTTGTTTTTCCTGCATCTTTCTGCAAGAAGGAGGTGGTTTTGATATGGAACCATAGTGTGCTTCTTAGTACATAACCTCTGAATTGACTTGCCCACACAGGCAGTGCAGGACTGCTACTGGCAGCCCCTTAGGATGTTTCAGAAAGCATCGATATGGACCTTCTTTGCAAATATGCAGATACACTGAGCAAAGCACATCCATTTAGTTGTCTCAAGGAGCTTCTCCAACGAAATGGGGAGTGATGAAGGGTAGAGAAAAACCAAGAGTGCAGTTACCCTAGCTGAACTTCTCCTCTTTAAAACTATAAGCAAGGAAATAAAAGTTCACTTCTGAGTAATGCTTTAAATTGTTTTATGTTGAGCCTTTCTTTCAATTTTTACTCTTAAATGAATCTCAACCTTTAAATAAATGTATGTATATTATATTTACATGTCTTTAAAAATAGACTTTCTGTGAAGAACATTTCTCACTTCACCAGTTGTGTGCTATTAGTCCTGGGCTCAAATCATTACAGTTTTTGAAGTTTACTTGTAATTGTATTGAAATAAGTCATTGTTTCTTTGGTTGTTGAAAACAGCTATTGTTGTTATTCTAGCTATGACATTAGTTAAATAGTAATAACCCACAGCTATGATGGCAAAATTGTTAGAGAAATGAAAAATTGCCCTGATTTCCTCTAGTCCCTGCTTTCCTTGTCTGTGAAAAGATTGAGATTTTTCTCTAAGACGCTATCTAGTTCTCCAGTTCAGCCTCATGTAAGCAAACAGAATTGTGTTCTGATGAGAAATTCTGTGAGTTATGTACTGCCTAAACACAAAGTACTTTGTGTGAACTACATTAAAATATGGATTAAGGTCCCTATGAAAATAAACTTAGATTTTTTTTTAAACAGTGATTTTTTCAGTCTACCTTGTAAATGATGAAATTAACATATATAGGTATATATATCTATATATATCTATATATGTATATGGCAAAGTTAAGAAATATAAATTGCAAATAGGATCCAGGATTATTATGTGTACCCACTTTACTAAATTATTGGATATAAATGCTGTGGGACCATGAGTTCTATTAACTTCTCCAGTAACATATACATATTTTATATCTGTCCACAGAGGCTTTAAAGTCTCTGTGGAGTATAAAATCTGATTGTTTCATTGTCTGTAAGTTTCAAAAGCTCTTAGCGAACAGCAGTACTTTTTTTTTTTTTTTTTTTTTTTTTTGACGGAGTTTCACTCTTGTTGCCCAGGCTGGAGTGCAATGGCGTGATCTCGGCTCATGGCAATCTCTGCCTCCCGGATTCAAGCGATTCTCCTGCCTCAGCCTCCTGAGTAGCTGGGATTACAGGCATGTGCCGCCACGCCGGGCTAATTTTGTATTTTTAATGGAGACGGGGTTTCACCATGTTTGTCAGGCTGGTCTCGAACTCCTGACTTCAGGTAATCTGCCTGCCTTGGCCTCCCAAAGAAAGTGCTGGGATTACAGATGTGAGCCACCGCCCCGGCCAACAATGCTTTGTTTGTTTGTTTGTTTATTTTTGAGATGGAGTCTTGCTCTGTCGCCCAGGCTGGAGTGCAGTGGCATGATCTCGGCTCCCTGCAACCACTGCGTCCCTGGTTTAAGGAATTCTCCTGCCTCAGCCTCCTGAGTAGAAGAGATTACAGGCACCTGCCACCACACCTGGCTAATTTTTATATTTTTAGTAGAGGCAGGGTTTCACCATGTTGGCCAGGCTGGTCTAGAATTCCCGATCTCGTGATCCACTGGCCTCGGCCTCCCAAAGTGCTGGGATTACAGGCGTGAGCCACTGCACCCAGCCCAACAATACTTTTTAAATGAAGCTTGTATAACGTTATTATGCCAGTATTTGTATAACATTCTGTCATTTTCTGAAGAAGTATATTTATTCATCAATGTGTTTTAGTGTCAAGTAATCTGTTAATCCAGACTTTCAATGTTCAAATAAGAAAGAACCCTCACTTTTTTAAGGCCACATTTTGAGAAGATAACTTTTAAAACTAGTTTCTATCGTATATAAGTAATTTTAACATTGTTTTAACAGCTATGCCTAACATCTTTATTATATGTTTAATAGTTTATTTTTAGTACTCATAGTTAAGAAAAAATAATGTCAACCCTGTGAATAGTATCTTTAACATACATTATCTCCTGTATGTTTGTATTTGTTAGATGGAAGATGGTACTCCAAAGCATATCATCCAGATGACAGGATTTAAGATGGAAGAAAAAGAAGCGCTAGTCAAATTACTTTTAAAACTAGATTGCACTTTTATTAAGAGTGAGGTAAGAAACTTATCAAAATGTTCAAGATATATTTGAAAAATAGCTAGAATTAAAATACTGGCCTAAGAATGATAAAATGCCTTCTTGATATTGTAGCAATAAAAAGGATGTGTTATAAAGGCAGTCTTACTTTAGTAACATTTCTTGATGTGGATTTTTCCCTCCAGAAATACAAAAATTGTACACATCTTATAGCTGAACGCCTATGTAAGAGTGAAAAATTTTTAGCAGCTTGTGCGGCAGGTAAGTTAACTGTCTTCCCCCAACTTTTGAAAACAATCTTCGTGTTAAAGCAAAAGTATTTTAGTCTCTGGAGAGGTAGCATATTTACATATCAAACCTAAATGTGTTTTTCTGATATTTTTTGAAAATATTTAATATGTTTTTTGGCTTATTACTCTTCTGAGTAAAATTTTGTGACACATGAAAAATGTATTAAATAGGCAGAAATATTTACCTCAACAAGGATTTAGTGTGTGTTATTTAAGACAAAAAAAATACATTAATGAAAAGCCTGGCACAAAATGTCAGAATCTTAAGCTTTTGTTAAAGTCTCAGCTGTTTTCAGTCAAGTTTTCTTTGATCTGTCATTTGATATAGGCAGTGCTTTTGTTCTCTCTCTGCTGCTTCTCCTATCCATATTATGAAGCAATGGTCATACTATTTTATTTTTTTAAGATATTAAATACTATAGACCCAAATTAAGACTTAGTCTTCTCCTCTATTGTTTTGTATTTTATAGCTTTCTCTACTGTGATTGATCTGACATATCATTAGTCTACTGATTGCAAAAAAAAAAAAAAAGCGTATGTAACTTGGGTGAATTTATCCTTTTTTAGATTAACTTACAAGGAAAACACTTGCATTTGTTTTTAACTTTACAAATGAAAACATACATTGTCCATAATGTTCAAAAAGATCATTGATGCCCAGATAAAGAAACTGTTGGTCGGGTACGGAGGCTCATGCCTATAATCCTAGCACTTTGGGAGGCCGAGGCAAAAGGATCACTTGTGCCCAGGAGTTTAAGACCAGCCTAGGCAACATAGCGAGATCTCATCTCTTAAGAAAAAAAAAGAATTATTATAAAATGACCAGAAAAATTCTTTAACTCAATATATTTGTTTTACAGAGTAATAATGCTGTGAACAATATTGGAAAAGCTGTTAGCATAGGAGGAGAAATATAAATATAACCCAAAATAGTGAATAATGATAGTAATAATAATTCCAGTAATACCACATTTTATTTTGGATTTTAAAGCTTTAGATTTATGTTTAGAATTATAAAATTGTAATTTAGAATTATATTTAAATGAAACTAATTATAGCTAAGTTACAGCTATGGAATTATATTTAGAATTATAATTATTTGTCATGGAAAAGATTACATACAATGTTCAGTGATATTGTAAGCCTCTTACTATCAAAAAATTTCCCCAAAATGTATAGTTCAAAGATAATGTTAGCAGCATAGCTTTAGAGTCTTATCTTGAAAAAGGTTGACTTTTATATTTGATCTTTATTGTTTATCATTTATCAGAACCAAAATTCCTTTGTGACTGACAGCTCATTTGCTTTCTAGGAAAGTGGATACTAACCAAGGACTATATAATTCATAGTGCCAAAAGTGGCAGATGGCTTGATGAAACAACTTATGAATGGGGATATAAAATTGAAAAAGATTCCTGTTATTCACCTCAAATGCAATCTGCACCTAAAAGATGGCGTGAAGAACTGAAACGCACTGGTGCTCCAGGAGCCTTCCACAGATGGAAAGTTGTCCTCCTTGTTAGAACTGATAAGCGAAGTGATTCTCTTATAAGGTAGGCTGTGATTACATAAAAGCTAAAGCAATTAATGAGAAAATAATTTTGATTTGCATGAGTACTTTCTGTATTTTTTTGCAATTATTAGCCCAAATGAGCCATGTTGATTTACTCCAATCTCCTAGGTAAGCCATTATGCTCATTTAGACTTATGTGTCTTTAATAGAACAAAATCTACTTTACAATATTGTTTTAGATTATTCTGGCTATCTCTATTTTACTTTCCGTGTTATTCCTTTTGGCCAACTCAAGCAAAACAAAAAAGGAAAACTAATTGAAAGATTTTTGTTTCTAGTTTTGAAGTACTTCTAGACTTGCTATTATCACAAAAGCATCATTCTGGGTTTATATAGTGCTGTCTTCATTATTCATACTGTTTTCATCATAATTTTATTTCATTTTGTCCTTGGTATATTTTTAAAAGCTTTTTTATTGGGTAAACTGTATTCTAAGACTGCTGTTACTTTTTTTATGGCAAGAGGGTGGGGAGTGTTTCTGTCTCTTAGTTAAATGTAATTTATAATCAATAAAATGCACACAAATTAAGGGTATATTTTGATGAGTTTGGACAAATTGATGCACTCATGTTACCCTCACTATAATCAAGATCTGTTACATGTACATTATCCTATAATGTTCTCTTGTGTCCTTGAGCATTTAGTTCTGTACCACCAACACCAGGCAACCACTGATTTCCTTTTTATCACTATAGACCAGATGTGTCCTTTTTAAGAGTTCCTTATGAATGGGATCATACTTAGATACTGCTTTGATATAGCTTCATTTCTCTAGTACAGTATTAAGATTCATCCATTTTGTGTATGCCAGCAGTTCACTCCTTTTTGTTGCTGAGTAGTATTCTACTCCATGGATATGTTACAGTCTGTTTATTCACATATTGGTAGACATTTGGGATATTTTTTGTCTTTGCTAATATAAATTGAGCTGCTATAAACATTTGGTACAAGTATTCATGTAGACATGTTTTCAGTTCTCTTGGGAAATATCTCGGAATGAATGAATTTATACTGTTTTAGATGGCAATTGTGTGTGTAACATTATAAGAAAATGCCGAACTGGCCAGGCACAGTGGCTCAGGTCTGAATCCTAGCACTTTGGGAGGCCAATTCAGGAGGAGATTACTTGACCCCAGAGTCTTAGATCAGCCTGGGCAACATGGTGAGACACTGTCTCTAAAAAATTTTTTTTTTCTTTTTCTTCTTTGCAAATTAGCCAGGCTTGGTGATGCATGTCCTAGTCCTAGCCACTTGGGAGGCTGAGGTGAGAAGATAGCCTAGAGCCCAGGAGTTGGAGGCTGCAGAGAGCTATGAACTGTTTTTCAAAGTAGTACCATTTTATATTCCCAGTAGTAGTGTATGAGAATTCCAGTTGCTCTGCAGTTATTTTGGCACTATTAACGAAAATCAATTGACCACGTATGTGTGGTCTATTTCTGGACTTCCTGTTTGGTTCCAGTGATCTCTATATCTACCTTATACCAACACTACACTGTTTTGATTACTGTATCTTTATAGTGAGTCTTGAAATTAGGTACTATGAGTTTCTTAACTTAGTCTTTTTAAAAGTTGTTTTAGTGAATCTGGATTCTTTGTATTTCCATCCACATTTTAGAATCACTGTCAATTTCTGTGAAAATGCAAACTGGTATTTTGATTGGGATTGTATTTTATAGGTCAAATCTTAACAATATTGAGTCTTCCTGTTAGTGAACTATGTATCTTTCCGCTTGTTCTTTAATGTCTTATAGTTCTCATTATATGAATCTTGCACATATTTTATTAAATTTATTCCTAGGTATTTTGTGTTTTGGGGTGCTATTATAGATTGCTCTTAAACTTTTTATCTGCATATTTTGAGATAATTTGCTTTTCTCCTTTATTTTCTTAATATGTTGAATTATACTTGTTTCATTCATTCATTTATTTATTTATTTATTTATTTATTTATTTATTTATTTATTTATTTTGAGACAGAGTCTCGCTCCGTCGCCCAGGCTGGAGTGCAGTGGTACAATCTCGGCTCACTGCAAGCTCCACTTCCCGGGTTCACACCATTCTCCTGCCTCAGCCTCCTGAGTAGCTGGAACTACAGGCGCCCGGCTAATTTTCTGTATTTTTTAGTACAGGCGGGATTTCACCGTGTTAGCCAGGATGGTCTGGATCTCCCGACCTCGTGATCCGCCCGCCTCGGCCTCCCAGAGTGCTGGGATTACAGCCTTGAGCTACCACACCCCGACCTTTTTTTTTTTTTTTTTTTTTTTTTAAAATTTTTTGAGACGGAGTTTCGCTCTTGTTGCCTAGGTTGGAGTGCAATGGCATGATCTTGGCTCACTGCAACCTCCGCCTCCTGGGTTCAAACAATTCTTCTGCCTCAGCCTCCCGAGTAGCTGGGACCACAGGTATGTGCCATCACACCCGGCTAATTTTATATTTTTAGTAGAGATGGGGTTTCTCCATGTTGGTTAGGCTGGTCTTGAACTCCCGACCTCAGGTGATCCGCCCACCTCAGCCTCCCAAAGTGCTGGGATTACAGGCGTGAACCACTGCGCCCGGCCACTTGATTGATTCTTAAATGTTAAACCAAACTTGTATTCTTGAGATAAACTGTACTTCATCATGGTGTATTTTTTCTGGTTCACTTTTAATATTTTGCTGATTCTATTTGCAATTTTTAAAAATGATTTTTGTATCCTAAACCTGATAAATGGCATCTATGTAAATATCTAAACTTAATGTCATATTTAATGGTGAATGATTTTTCCCCCATGATTGGTAACAAGGCAAGGATGCTGACTCTTAAACTTTCTGTTTAGCATTTACTGGATGTACTAGCCATTGCAATAAGCCAGAAAAAGAAATGAGGCATAAAATTGCAAAGAAAGAAAAATAATTGTCTTTATTTCCAAAGACATGGTTGTATACTAAAAAATTTAACCAAGATACTAGAACTAGTGAATTTAGTGAGATCAAAAGACAACAGATCACTGTATAAAATTTAATTGCATTCTCATATACTAGGAAAGAACAATTGGAAATTGAAATTTAAATACTCGTTTTGGTTTTATTAATTTTCTCTATTGTTTGTCTGTTATTTCATTGATTTCTCTCCTTGGTTTTATTATTTCCATACTTCTTGCTTTAGGCTTAATTTGCTTTGGTTGTTTTTCTGTTTGTTTTTGAGGTAAAAACTTGGATCGCTGATTTTAGACCTTTCTATTTTTCTTTTAGTTGCCCCCAAGCATTGCTTTACCCACATCCCACAAATTTGTATTAATCGTGTTTGCTTTTTTATTAAGTTCAGAGTATTTTTAAATTTTCTTTTTCGTTTCTTCTTTGACCCATTGATTACTTACAAGTTTATTATTTAATTCCCAATTACTGATAGAATAATTTAATTTTCTAACTGTAATTCAGATTAGTCATTACTTCTGTTAGTCCTATCAGTTTTTGCTTTATTTATATTGAATTCCTGTTATCAGTTGCATACGTATTTTCTCAATGGCCCTGATTTTGTAATTTTTATTTATTTTTTTCTATTACCTCAAATACTTCTCATTGTGTCCTTTGATCAGCATTTCCTGTTCCCCCACCTCCAGCCTTTGGTAACCACCATTCTGCTCTCTGCAGCTATGTGTTCAACTTCTTTAGGTTCTATAAATCTAATTTTCTTTAGACTTTCACATATAAGTTAAAAATAGTATTTGTCTTTCTGTGCTGGGATCGTTCACTTAGCATAATGTCCTCCAGTTCATCCATGTTGTTGCAAATGACATAATTTCTCTCTTTCTAAAGTCTACATATTATTCTATTCTGGATATATACTATATTTTCTTTATTCATTGATGTACACTTTAGGTTGGTTTTATAATTTGACTGTCGTGAATAATGCTGCAGTAAATATGGGAGTGCAGATAGCTCTTTAACATACTGGTTTATTAATTTCCATTCCCAACAACTAGGGAATACCAGGGCTCCCTTTTCTCGATATCTTCACTAATAATCATCTCTTTGATAATAAGCGTTCTGACAGAGCTGAGATGTAATTTTCATTTTCCTGATGATTAGTGATATTGAGCATTTAAAAATTTATCTGTTGGCCATTTGTTTATCTTGTTATGAGAAGTGTCTATTCAGATCCTTTGCCCATTTTTAATCAGGTTGTTTTCTTGCTATTGAGTTGAGTTCCTTGTATTTGGATATTAACCCTTTTTTACACATATGGCTTGAAAATATTATCTCCTATTCCACAGGTTGCCTCTTCATTCTCTTAAATGTTTCCTTTGCTATGCAGAAGCTTTTTAGTTTTATGTAACCTCACTTTCCTGTTTTTGTTTTTGTTGGCTGAGCTTTTAGAGTCAAATCCAAAAATTATTGCCCAGGCCAATGCCCTGTAGTTTATCCCCTGTGCTTTTTTCTAATAGTTTTGCAGTTTCAGGTATAATGTTTACAGTTTTTCAATGTAAATTCTATTTTGTCTCATAGGAGCGTAGCTAGTCCTGCTCTCTTGGTTTTCATTTACATGGAGTATCCTTTTCCATCCCTTTATTTTCACTCTATGTGTGTCCTCAGAGGTGAAGTTAGTCTCCTGTAGGCAGTACATAGTTGGTTTTTTTGTTTGTTTTTTTGCTTTTTCAATCTTTTTGACCACTCTGTGTCTTTTGTTTGGAGAAGTTAATCCATTTATGTTTGGGGTAATTATCGGTGGGTAAGGACTTACTGCTGCCATTTTGTAGTTTGTTTTCCAGTTGTTTTGTATATAATGTGTTTCTTTCTTCCTATGTTGCTGTCTTCCATCGTGGTTTGATGGTTTTCTGTAGTGGTTTGCATTGATTCCCTTCTACTTATGTTTTGTGTATGTAGCAGAGATTTTCCTTTGTGGTTACCATGTAGTTATATAAAACATTTTATTCTTATAACAGACTGTGTCAAACTGATAACTTTGGTCATATATAATAACTCTACACATTTACTCTCCCCCATTTTATGTTTTGATGTCAAGATTTATATTATTTTCTAATTTGTATCCCCTGACAATTGTAGCTATGGTTCTTTTGATAGATTTGTCTATTAACCACTGCACTAGAGATAAAATTGCTTCACTCACCACCATTTTAGTCCAGACTATTCTGAATATGATTCTGCATTACTTAGATTGTTAAGTTTTATACTTCTGTATGTTTTATGTTATTGATTAGTGGCCTTTTGATATAGCTTAAAGAACTTTCTTTCATAATTCCTGTCAGGCAGCCGTTATCATGATAAACTACTTTAGTTTTTGTTTGGGAAATTTTTAATTTCTCCCTTATTTCCTAAGAACAGTTTAGCCAGGTAAGTAAGGTATTGGCAGTTATTTTCCTTTATCACTTTGAGTATATCATAGCCCTCTTTCCTGACTTGAAGTGTTTCTGCTTTCAAATCCACTGGTAATTACGTTCAGACTCTTGTATGTGATATGTTTCTTATCTCCTGCTGCTTTCAGAATTTTTTATTTGTCTTTGATTTTTGATAATTTGATTATTATATACCTTGGTATACTCCTTCGGGTTAAATTTGATTAGAAACCACGATGCTTCTTGTCCCTGGATGTGGCCATCTTTTCCCAGATTTCAGAAGTTTTCAGCCATTATTTCCATAAATATGCTTTCTGGTCCCTTTCCTCTCTCTTCTGCTGAACTAATTTTGTACAGTTATTAGGTGTCATAATTCCCATAGGCTTTCTTCATCCTTTGGGTTTTTTTGCTTCGCTGACTGGAAAATTTCAAACGTTCTGTCTTTGAACTCACTGATTCTTTCCTCTGTTTGATTAAGCCTGCTGTTGTTGAAGCCTTCTGTTGCATTTTTCACTTTAGCAATTATATTCTTCATCTCCAAAATTTCTATTTTGTTTTTGTTTATTCTTTTTATTTCTTTGTCAGACTTCTTGTTTTGTTCATGTATTGTTTTCCATATTTTATTTAATTTTTAATCTGTATGTTCTTGTATTTTACTGATTTTTTTTTTTTGAGATGGAACCTCACCCTGTCACCCAGGCTGGAGTGCAGTGGCACAATCTTGGCTCACTGCAACCTCTTCCTCCTGGGTTCAAGCGAATCCCCTGCCTCAGCCTCCCGAGTAGCTGGGATTACAGGCACCTGCCACCACGCCTGGCTAATTTTTTTGTATTTTTAGTGAAGATGGAGTTTTGCCATGTTGGCCAGGTTGGTCTTAAACTGCTGACCTTAAGTGATCCACCTACCTTGGCCTCCCAAAGTGCCGGGATTACAGGCGTGGGCCACTATGCCTGGCCTCAACTTCTTTAAAGGGATTATTCTTTGTCTATCATTCCGTAGATCTATAGATCACCATTCCTTTAGGGTCCATTGTTGGAGCTGTGTTAATTTCTTTGAAGGTGCCCTGATTCTTTGTAATCTTCGAGTTTTTGCATTGGTCTCCTCATTTGTGGAGACAGCCACGTCTTTCAGGTGTTCCTTGGCAGGGATAGAATTTCATTGTTTAGTGATCACTGGGAGATCACTGCTTGTGATTCTGTGTGGGCTAGTAATGACTCCAAGCAGGTAGAGCTTGCTTTCTGGTACTCTGTATGGCTGGGTTGCTACCTTTGCATTGATTTTGGAGAGGGGATTGTGCTGGCTGGGCTCTGCTTAGATAAAACCACTGGCTGAGCTCTGCAATCAGGCAGAGCTGCAGGCTAGGCACTGCAGTTGCCTCCAGTTGGGCCAGGCTCAGGGTGTATTCCCTGGCTAGGTACTACCAATATTTGAGATCTGCCGTCGGACAAGGTTGCAGGTTGTACCCCAAGATTAAGTAGAATTGCTGCTTAAGATGGATGGGCCTAACTGTTATGCTTAGTACAAATTACAACTGGATAATTCTATTGACCAATCTTAAAATTCAGTGATTCCTTTTTCAGTTGTGTTCAGTCTGCAGATGAGCTTGTCGAAGAAATTCTTTGATATAATGCCTTTTATTTCTACCATTTCTATTGAACTCTCCAGTGAATTCCTCATTTCTTCAAGTATGTTGTCCACTTTTTCCATTAGTTCCTCTAACACATCAGTCACAGTTATGTTAAAGTTGTTTTCTGATAATTTCAACATGTGGGTCATATTTCAGTGTATATTGTTGATTCCTTTCTCTTAACAGTAGTTTGGTTTTCTTCTTGCCTATTTTGTATGTTGCGTATTTTTTTATTGCATGCCAGATATCACATGTACAAGAATATTGATAGAGGCTGATGTGAATATTTATATCCAAAAATTAGGCCTACCTCTTCTGTAAGGTGGTTAGTATGGGTGACTGAGTTAATCTTGTCAGTTGTTGAGCTAGTGCTATGGTGAATGTTGTTCCCTCTCCCCACCACCACCCCCCACCTGCCCCACCCCACCAAAACTCATGTTAAAATTTAATTGCCATTGTGACAGTATTGGAAGGTGGGGCCTTTAAGAAGGGATTAATGCCATTATCATGGGACTGGCTTGGTTATAAAAGTAAGCTGTTTCTCACATGGTCTCTCTTGCTCTTCTGCTTACCTTCATGGGATGATGCAGCAGGAAGGTTCTCATCAGATGCTCTTGGAGTTCTGAAAGTCCAAGAATAAAAACTTGTTTTTCTTATAAATTGCCAAGTCTTCAGTATTCTGTTATAGCAGCAGAAAACGACAAGACAGCTGAATTTGAGTATTGTTAATTCTGTAATCACCATGAGTGCATCACTTCAGCTTACAGCCGTGGGCTCCAGTTTCTTTGTGCTTATTATGGGGACTGGACTGGAATGCTGGAGGGTTTCTCATCACTATTCTTGCTCTGCCCTAGCTTTCAACAGTCCTTAAACTACTAGGTCATAGAAGGTGTCTCTTTTCATACTCTTCCTTTCTCCGTTGTTACTCAGCTTCAGGTGGAGGGTGTGGGTAGATATATTCTCAGTTTTGCTAGACAAGCTTCACCCTTAAACATTTTCTGTACTATTGGTCCCTGGGTTTGGGGCTTTCTCAGCATTTGTGTATCAGACTTCCATGGCAGCTAAATTCTGCCTTGTACATGTAGGCAGTGGCCTGGGCAAGAGGGTTTCCAGCCACTCCCCCCAGTATTAGATCTCTGTTGTGTATTGATACAAGATCTGGGACCTAAGTGACATTCCTGCTGCTCCTTCAGGGAAGATGTTTTTTGCTTCTATCCCTCATCCGGAAACTGGGTATTTTTCCCAGGCTGGGCAGCAGCAGGTTTTCCTAACCCTTGCCTAAGGGCAGGTAAGTTTTATTTCCACCCCTCCAAGAGAAGCAGTGCGTCTTTTCCTAGGTCTGAGGGCAAAAGACTGTCTTATTCTTACCCAAATGTCTTGAGGCTTTTGCTTTATATGAGAGAACGGTCTAGAGAAGTGGGCCTGGTTTTGTATCTATCCGTTAATGGCAGCCAGTCACCACTGGCCCACTTATGCTGTCAAGGAGAGCTCCCTGCATTTCTCCTAACCTGCCTTCAGTCTTTTTCATGAGCATTTAATGGAGTCATGTGTCAAAGAGCTTGCTAGCAAGGACAGGTTTCCCTTATGTCACAGACTTTCAACTTTCTAAACTGTGATGCTACTATACTTGCCCCTTAAATTTTGTAAACTTTACTTAATTTTTACATGTTTTTATGGGAACTGTGTTGCTCCTTTGATCTGCCAAAAGTGAAATAGTTTGGTTGTCCAGTGTCTTCATAAAAGAGCTTATCCCTCTTCAGAAATCACCTTACTTGGTTGACTTGTTACCTCGGTTTTCTGATGGGGTCAATAAAAGTTAGGATTTTGTAGTTTATTTGGCTTTTTCTTACTGTTAGGTGGTAGCCTCTCTTGTGGCTTTCTAAAGCCTAAGCAGAAGCAGAACTTCATGAAACTTTTGTGATGTATGTCTGTCTCCCTTGTGTGTGTCTTCTTAGTCTAAATGTAAAATGTATTTTTTCATTTGTTTTTTTCTAATTTTATTTTTTTATTTTGTAAAATGTATTTCTTAACATAGATCAAGGCTAATTTTTTTTTTTAAGTAGTTCAAGTCTAAAATTTTTTGAAAGCCAACTTTTTAGGAGTGTTTGCAACTGGTTCCATATTTTATGGTCCAGAATTACTTTCTTGGGAGTACGTTACCTTTGAGGATAGCCGCTTCCTTAGACTTCTTTCATTATTCTTTTGGTTTATTGACATGACTTTTCCTTAGGGAATACTTTAATATTCTTGGTCCCTAAAAGCCTTTCCTTTATCAAGAAATGGATAGGTAGAAAAACTACTATGATTTCTTAAATATCTGCTCTGAACAATTGATAATTTAAGAAATTACAGCCGTGTTCTCTGTGATCCTCAATTGCCCAAAGAAATTAGTCCCTATTGGAAAAGTCCATTCGTACTCCTAAGAAATAATTAATTTAGATAATTTGACTAAAGAAACTCAAATTTTCTAATACTTTTATACCATTTACATTTTTATTTAGAGTTTTGGAGGCTGGAAAGGCAAATGTTATTTTACCAAGAAGTTCACCAAGTGGAATAACTCATGTGATTGCCAGTAATGCAAGAATTAAAGATGAGAAAGAAAAAGATAACTTTAAGGCTCCATTTTATCCCATTCAGTATCTAGGGGATTTTCTTTTAGAGGTAAGTAAAATAAATAGTAAACATTTTATTTTGTTTCATGTGTTCATTTTATAAAATACCAGTATAGTAAAATATATATTAAAGTTGTGTTCTAAATTTTGAAAATATATTGATAGTAATTTAAATGACACTTTTTAAAGGCAGTGGCTCTCAATTACTTAAATATTCATGAATACTTCCTATAGATTTGAAAGAAGCTTACTTGTTAAGTTTAACATTAAGTATTTTAATGTCAGTATAAATAAAATAGTAGAATATAGTATTATATAGTATTGTATGAGAATTTGGGGTTGTTTTTCCTTTGGAAAAGAGAGAGCTATTTCTAAGGGTTTAGAAATACTGTCCTGTCCTATTCCCCTACATCCTCCTCCTTACTTGGTGTGGATAATGCTCCTCAAGTTGTTTGAATGGGCATCAAACCCTAGAAGAAACTGTCCAGGAGATAAGCAAAGAAGAATTTTAAGAGCACTCAGGGGAGAAGAGAACCCTTAGTATGTCCAAAAACGACCTTGATAGAGGAAAAATCATCTTCATTGTTTCCCATCTTGTAGATACCATTATGTTTTATCTAATACTTTATGTCAGAGATCTGGGAATTACCCTTAAAATCTTTCTCTCCCTTACTCCTCACATCTGTCAACTACTAAGTCTTATTGATTTTATCTCAAATGTTTCTTGAATCAAACCACTTCTCTCCTTCTGTACTAACATCATTGAGTTTACCATCTTTACTCTGCACTTCTGTACTAGCATCATAGTGAGTTTATCATCTTTCCTCAGCACTCCTGGAATAGGCTTATGATTACTCTTCCTGTAACTCTACCTTTTTACTCTAATTTCCTAGTTACTCATTCTTTTTCCTTAGTATATTCTAGTTCATTCAGAAAGAGCAATCAAAATGCTCTTTCTAAAACAATTTTGATCCTGTCACTCACCTACGTAAAACCCTTCAGTGGCTGCCCATTGCTCTTAGGACAAAGTCCTAAATCTCTAATATGGCTTACAAGTTCCCACAAGATTCCTGTCATTTCTGTCTTTTCAATTGTATCCTGCTTCACTCTTATCTATGCTCACTATGCTATATGAAAACTCCTTCTCCCAGTGTCTTAAATAAGCTAAGCTTCTCCTAACTCAGTGTCTTCTCAAAAGATATTTTCTCCTCCTGAAAAGTTATTCTTCACTACTCCTTCACTCTGTGGGTTTTCCTGCCTTCTGCTTATCTTTGAGGTTCCTGTTACAGTGTTACTCTACAGGGAAGCCTCCTTGATCCCCTTACTCAGTGAGGTTCACCTATATGTTCTCATAGCATTATTTAGCTTGGTACTCCTTACAATTACAGTTAAGTAATTGATTATTTGGTTAATGTCTGTTTCCCCATGTAGACCAAAAGCTCCTTGTCAATCAGGCATCATGTCTGTCTTTTCCACTGTTTTATTCTGATCACCTCACAAAGAGCCTGGCACATGGGTTCTCATTCAATATTTGTTAATAGAGAATTTGTGAAGGATATTTGAGTCTTCCAGAATTACATGTAATATATCATTATATAGTTGCCTTTCCCTAATGAGTAGCAGCAATGGATATTGGAAATTTGACCTTAGTTCAAGGAATGGGTCTGCTCGGACTGTGGATAATCTCATTGTCCTTGACAGTCATTAGTTAGGAATGAGCATGTGAACCAGTTCTGATCAATGGGTCATGAAGAGAAGTATGTAAGAGCTTCTAGGAAATTGCTTTCTCATAATGAGAAGAAAGCCACTGACGGGCTGACTCCTACTAGTTATGAACACAGAAGAATGTAACCTGAAATACTACTGGTTAACCATGAAAAGAACTAGCCGTAGGGTGAAACCAGCCCTGTAGTTAGCAGAGTGTAGACATAGACTCTAGACCCTGGCGCTACTTAAGTTGCTGGATTAAACAACACTGAAACCTGTTTTACGATTAGATCACATTGCTCTTCTGTGTAGTAATTGATGTCCATGTTGTTTAAGTTAGTTTGGGTTGGTTTTCTATTATTTGCAGCCAAAAGCACACTCTCTGATAGACCTCTCTGAATAGTTTAAATGTAGTATTAACTATGAACAGAACGAAAGTTGTTCTTAACTAGATTAGTAAAGGTATATTAATTTTCTTTTTTACTTGGAAAATAATGCTTAAAGTGCAACATATACCATGCATTATCTACAATACTATTTTGCAGTATTCTTAACAACATTCATATCCGGCTGCTGAAATAGTGGGGGGCAGCGATAGTATATCAACCACATAGCAGATAATCTCCAACTTATATTTGGTTTTAGAATACATTGTTTTATAAGTTCTGGATCAAACAGCTGGGAGTTCATAACCAATCCAAATAAGGAAGGCATATTGTGATCACTTCTGATCACAGAAGAAGAGAAATTAGAAAGTTAACCATATTTCAGTGTCTTGCTTTTCTTCAGTATAGATCATATTCCAGTCCTCATTAGATGGATCTTGAAGTGTCATCCAAGAAAAGCTGCCATGTAAAATGACTGAGTTGATAGTAACAAGCCAGGCGTGGTGGTTCTGTAATCCAAGCACTTTGGGAGGCTGAGGCAGGAGGATCACTTGAAGCTAGGAATTTGAGACCAGCCTAAGCAATGTAGCGAGACTCCATGTCTACAACAAATTTTAAAAATTTGCTGGATGTGGTGGCACACACCTATAGTTCTAGCTACTCTGAAGCTGAGGCAGGATTGCTTTAGCCCAGGATGTTGAGGCTGTAGTTAGCACTATGATTGTGCCACTGCACTCCAGCCTGAGCAACAGAGTGAGACCTTGTCTTTAAAAAGTTTTGTTTAACCCTCTTTTACTTTTTGAAAAGCTTCTGAGTACCAGAACTGGAAATCTGTGTATTTCAGGTTTATAGATATTTATTGAAGACCATCGCGGTACCAGGCATTATGCAATGCACTAGGAATATGAAAATGAATAAGACCATATATCACACTTTGAGATGCTTAGTATTTAGCAGTGGAGAAAAAGCGTGGACACTGTTACTTGCAATTCATATGAATCGTGCATTTGTAAAACTATGTGCAAGGTACAGGAATACAGAGGAACAAATGACTAACATATCTCAATTGTTTGGCCCAAGGAAGATTTCATAAAAATGAGAGGCTACCTAGGAATACTGAAAACTTATCTTGACTTAAGAAAGAAAAATGAACTACAGCAGTCTTATGGGAATATATTAGGAATAACAGAAACAGCATAGACTTTTTGAGCCAGATCAACTAATTCGTGGTCCAGATTTATAATGTAGCACTGTGACCATAGGAAAGTCATTTATTGTGTCCTTCAGTTTCTCCCTTTGTGTGTAGAAGCTAATACTACATTGCTTTGGTGGTTGTAAGAACTATTTGAGTAACAGTTACTGAGTGATTATTATGGGTCAGGCTGTATGTTAAGCATTTTACATGCTTGGTCATATTTAAACCTCATGTTCATGTGTGGTATGTATTATGACTCCATTTACTGCTTGGGATAAATTTTGAGGTAAAATGAGGGTAAGTAATTTGCCCAAGATCCCACAGCTGTCATGTATCAGAGCAGAAACTTAAAGCCAACCACTCAATAAATTTTAAGGTTTCTTTCCTCAAATATTCCTTTCCTAGATCCTTTTTGTCTCCCCATTTTGAGTATTATTAGATTTCCAGTCTCTTTGTAGGTAGTTAAAAAATAATAAATGCTGTAATTGATACCATAAACAAATATCTAGTCATAGGATTGTGAAATACTGTTTAAGCATCAGGGTATAAGTACAAGTCAAGAACCAAGTAGCACTCAAAGGACTACCTTTCTTGATTTATCTGTCTCTTCTTATGCATCTGGTCTAATCAGTTCATTCAAGTTGTGTGACAGACGCTTTGGCTGAATATTGGAATAAGACCTGGAGACCAGAGCATATCAGTTACACCTAGCCAAAGATAGGAAACTAAGTCAAATATCAGAATCAAAAGCCAACTCTCATTGCACAACTGTGTTGCCCTACTCCTAGATAATAGAATAAGTAGCTGATTAAGCAGGCTTTTAGTTATCCTTTAGTGCATAGCACTATACTTTATAAAATATACTAGTTTTGGACTGGCTTTGCTAGATTATAAAAGGAGACAAACACCTAACCCATTGCCTAGTACATAAGTTGACACTAAGATACTTATAGGGAATAAAAATGACTATTTATAGTTAAATAATTTCTTTATATTTCGTAAGAGTCACCAATTAGACAAAGTATTAGTGGCTTAGAGAAAAATATATGTGGATCATTTGTTTAGCTGTATAGAAAAAAGATTATTTAATTTCAAAACTTTCAAATGTTATACCTTCTGTATCAAGTTGTGATTTTTAAATAGTTAACTTATGTAGGGTACTAGTATCATACATCTTAATTTACAGATTCATATGTAGCATCTGAAATGGACACGTAAGTAAATATATTCAGGATTAGGAAACAGTTTATTTCTTGCCTTGTTGCTGATGATAGTGGTATGTTCCCTTGCATTCTCTGTAACGAGAATGTATATGGGATTAATTCATCCTGTATTCTGGACATTTTTTGAGGACCTAAGCCTATGGATTTATCCTCCCATTGCCAACCATGTAAAATTTAATGCCAGATACTCATTTCCCGCCACCTGCAAGTTGCGCTTAACAGAAATTGTTGTTGATACATTCTTTGGTCCCAGGAATAGGAAGGGAGAAAAGTCTTTATTTTCTTAGTTTTCAATTTCACCTTTCTGAGTTGCTGAAAAAGAAATTCAGTCAGCTATTCTCAGGGATTAGTCTGTGGTTTCAGGATTGCAGCCTGCTAAAAGGACGGCCCTCATTTTAACATAGGGAGCCAAGTGTGAGTGAGAGGGAACTAAAGATCACGTTATAGGCCTTAACACGTTTTGTTTTTTTTATAATTGTTCCCTAGGTAGACTGTGATTCTTCAGTCTCTTTGGGTAGAGATTGCGAATCTCTGAAAATAGCCTTTCTTTTTTTAGACGGAGTCTCACTCTGTTACCCAGGCTGGAGTGCAGTGGTGTGATCTCGTCTCACTGCAGCCTCCGCCTCCCAAGTTCAAGCAATTCTCCTGCCTCGGCCTCCCAAGTAGCTAGGACTACAGACATGTGCCACCACGGCCGGCTAATATTTGTATTTTTAGTAGCGATGGGGTTTCACCATGTTGGGCAGGATGGGCTTGGTCTTCTGACCTCGTGATCCACCCGCCTTGGCCTCCCAACGTTCTGGGATTACAGGCATGAGCCACCATGCCCAGCCTGAACAGCCTCTCCTAAGTACATTTTGGGAACGTCATGAACTTTTACTCCCAGCTGTTTATATTACTAAACTTAAAGAATTATATGTATAAGTATACATGCAATAAATTTTAAAATAATTATTGGAAGTTGATTTATGAATTTAGTTTGGGTTCCTTGGCAAGAGAAATTTAGTTGTTTGAGATAGAGCTACATTAAGATAGTTGTTGTTTATTGCTATTCAAGTAAGAGTATTGTGTAACCTTTTCCTCTCTGTGAGGGGTATATTTCAAGTGAGAAGTCTTACCAGGAAAAAACTGAAAAATAATCCAAGAAGAAGTCTGTCTATAATTGATGATTTGTAAAATCTAGATTGTAACTTTAGCTTGGACAGGGGCTAGATAAAATATTTTTGTTCTTGGTTATTCATAAAAACGACTTGTTGTTAGTAGATGAACAAAGCATTACCTTTTCTTGGGATATGCAGAAATCACTTTATTATTCAGGACCTTTACTATCATGATTTTTTCCCTGAAATTTTTATCAGTGTTTAATATCCTTTGATTTAAGAGGGTGCATTTTACCTACTTGTTTGACTAACAAAGTATTATAGTTAAGGTTGAGTACCATAAAAGGTGCATAATATTGAAAATACACTTAGATGATTGCCTAAACCATTTTTACATACATACAGAAAGAAATTCAGAATGATGAAGATTCCCAAACCAATTCTGTTTGGACTGAACATGGCAATGAAGAAAAAAACAAAGATTTAAGGAAAGATGCAGGATTTCTTGAAATGAAAGGTGCCTTAAGAGAGACCATGTATAGAACCCAGGTAAACTTTATAGGCTGAAAAACATACATTTCTGATTTTCTTATAGAATTGTTTGAGAGGCAAAGTATGGTGGAAAAAACAGATTTTGGAATCAGAAGGCTGGTGTTTGAACCATGTGTTTATAGTCTGTGACTTGAACATGTTAGGAAATTGTCCTATGTATAGTGTGTTCTCAACACGTGGTAATTACTTAAAAACTGTATGTTTAGGTAACATCGTGTGTCTTATAAAGCATTTTTCTTACCTGAGAGCACAATATATATTTATAATTCATGTAAATTCAAGTATTTATGTAGAATAAAATTTAAAAATACACAAATGAAGTCTATTTTGATTAACTTGTAAAACAATAAAACAGGAAGGACTTTGAACTTGGAGCAATAAAAAGTACCTCAAGAAAGCATATATATGGTGGCTGTCAAGTACAACTTTTCAAACAGCAGTAGCAACCACAAAAAGGACATTATTAGTTCTGCTCTAGAAGAGCTAATGTTCAGTTATGTTGACTTTCATATTGTGTTTTATAAAGCAGTCTGTTTGGTTAATTTATCAAATTATTAAGTTGATAATTATTAGTCTAAACTAAAAGTTTTATGTATAACTAGGAAGAAATTCAAAATAAATTTTTTTTCCATATCCGTCAAGTATTTTTGAAAGAGAATTCTAGGAATAATTTGGAACACTTTTTTTTTTTTTTTTTTGAGACAGAGTCTCGCTCTTTCGCCCAGGCTGGACTGCAGTGGCACTATCTCGGCTCACTGCAAGCTCTGCCTCCCGGGTTCACACCATTCTTCTGCCTCAGCCTCCCGAGTAGCTGGGACTACAGGCGCCCGCCATAGCGCCCGGCTAATTTTTTGTATTTTGTTAGTAGAGACGGGTTTCACCGTGTTAGCCAGAATGGTCTCGATCTCCTGACCTCGTGATCCGCCCGCCTCGGCCTCCCAAAGTGCTGGGATTACATAGTTCTTAAGAAATTGTATATGGCAAGATTTGCTAGAACTTTCCAAACTTAAAATATTTTTGCATTTTTTTCTGACTTTTCCAGTGTATGTTGATATTTATGTGACTTAGAAGACTACTTTTTGTAATTTACTACATGTGCATATTTTAATGAGAAGCTTGAGTTGATGTGCCTCTTGTGAAATATACGTTGTAAACCACAGTATATAGTATTTTTACATATAGAAAGGAATGTAAAATGAAGATGGAGTTATTAAAATAAATTTAGTTTTGAATAAACATGGCAAAAGAATAAAATAGAAATTTTGTAAGATAAATGGAAATCATTAAAATACATCTACAGTCATGTACACATAATGATGTTTTGGTCAACAACGGACCCCATATATGACAGTGGTCTCATTAGATTATAATACCATATTTTTACTGTATCCTTTCTATGTTTAGATACACCAATACTCAGCATTGTGTTGCAGTTGCCTACAGCATTTAATACTGTAACATGTCATAAAGATTTATGACTTAGGAGCGATAGGCCATACCATATAGACTAGGTGTGCAGTAGACTATACCATCTAGGTTTGTGTAGGTAGACTCTTGATGTTCGCACAATGACGAAATCACCTAATGATGTACTTCTCAAAACATATCCCCATCGTTAAGCAGTGCATGACTGTATATATGTCTTGAGTTCTTTTTAGGACTCAAATTATGTATGTAAAATTCAAGTAGAAATATCCTTTTTTAACAATGGCTATTTTGGTATAATGATTAAACAACATGATTTGTAATATTAATCGGAATTCAGCACATAGGTAAACTAAAGCATATATGTTAATGTACTATAAAGCTTTGTGAACTGAAAACAATTATGTTCTGCTTTATCTTACATAATTCAGAGGGCTCTTTACTCTATTTAACCTTGTATGTATATTTTATAAAACCTACGTTCCTGGATGGGTTTTTCTTTTGTGACTCGTGTTGATTGTGTTAAGGCTATATTTAATCCACAGACTTAACTAAATTACGTTTACAAACATGCAGAAAGAAATGCAAAATCATGATGAAGATGTTAATGCTGGTTCTATTTTGACTCAACATCACCAAAAAGAAAAATTCAGTGGTTCCAGTAAAGATGTGAAATTTGTTAAAATGAGAAATACCTTTGGAAGGCATATATATGAAAATCAGGTACAACTTTCCAAATTAAAAATAATTTATTTATTTTTAATATATATAGTGTTTATAGAACAGTTTTCTTTAGCTTTTAAAAAATATATAAAAATGAGTTATGTATCCAATAGCTAGATTAAGAAATAGAGCATTACCAGTTTTTAAGACCTGCTGTATTATTTTCTTTTTTCTTTTTATTTTTTTGAGATGGAGTCTCGCTCTGTTACCAGGCTGGAATGCAGTGGCATAATCTCAGCTCACTGCAACCTCTGCCTCCTGCGTTCAAGCAATTCTCCTGCCTCAGCCTCCCGAGTAGCTGGGACTACAGGCACACGCCCGGCTAATTTTTGTAATTTTTTCAGTAGAGACTGGGTTTCACCATGTTGGCCAGGATGGTCTTGATCTCTTGACCTTGTAATCTGCCCACCTCGGCCTCCCAAAGTACTTGGATTACAGGCGTGAGCCACTGCACCCAGCCTGCTGTATCATTTTCTTTTTTCTTTTTTTTTTTTTTTGAGACGGAGTCTCGCTCTGTCGCCCAGGCTGGAGTGCAGTGGCGCAATCTCGGCTCACTGCACACTCCGCCTCCCAGGTTCACGCCATTCTCCTGCCTCAGCCTCTCCGAGTAGCTGGGACTACAGGCGCCCGCCACCACGCCCGGCTAATTTTTTTGTATTTTTAGTAGAGACGGGGTTTCACCGTGGTCTCGATCTCCTGACCTCGTGATCCGCCCGCCTCGGCCTCCCAAAGTGCTGGGATTACAAGCGTGAGCCACCGCGCCCGGCCTGCTGTATCATTTTCTAATGCATCCCCTTTCTCCCTCTTACCTAGAAGTAATCTTTGTCTTAGAATTTATGTTATTTTCTTATTTTTCATTATAGTTTTAACAGCTGTGTGAGTATCTCTAACTGATATGGTTTAGCTTTGTCTATTCATGAACATTTTATAGTTTATGTTTATAGACTTCTTTTGCTGGTGTATATAAAATTTTATTGTTTGACTATGCCACAATTATATCTTTTATCCATTTTACTGTTGATAAGCCTTTGGGCTTCTTTTTATTGGTTTATGTGTTTGATTGTTAAGTTTTTGCAATTATGAACAATTCTATGAATAATATGAACAATATCTTGTATACCTCTTGGGATACATGTTTAGTAATTTCTCTAGCTTAGTTGGTATATTCCTAGGAATGGATTTGCTGGGTCATAAGGACTGTGCATGTTAAACTGTACTAGGCAATGTCCAACTTTTTTCAAAATATTTTACTAATGTACACCTACTCTGTCAATGGATGAGATTTTCTGTTGTACGTACTTCTTTATTTTTATTTTTATTTTTTTGAGATGGAGTTTCACTCTAGTTGCTCAGGCTGGAGTGCAATGGCGCAATCTCAGCTCACCACAACCTCCGCCTTCCAGGTTCAAACGATTCTCCTGCCTGAGCCTCCCAAGTAACTGGGATTACAGGCATGTGCCACCACACCTGGCTAATTTTGTATTTTTAGTAGAAACGGGATTTCTCCATGTTGGTCAGGCTGGTCTCTAACTCCCGACCTCAGGTCATCTGCCAGTCTTGGCCTTCCAAAGTGCAGAGATCACAGGCGTGAGCCACCGCGCCCGGCCGTACTTCTTCATTTTTTAATGTGATATACTTGTATGAAAGTCACTCTTGAGTTTATTTGGATTTTGTAACATATGTCCTTGATGTTGAGATTTAATTGTGGTCTAAATACATGTAGAAGGAAATTAAGAAAAAAGGTGAAGATACTCAAAGGAGTTATACTTTGAGGAGAAAACGCAAGAAAGAAAAAGAAAGCAATTGCAAGAAAGATGTTGAACATGAAAAAATAAAAAGTACCTTAAGAAGGCACATATATAATAGAGATCAGGTAAAGCTTCGTAAGCTAAGCTATAGCTTTCTTTTTTATTTTTTGGCTGTTCTCTAATATAATCTAGATATATAATACTACATGTTTTAAGAAAAAATCTTGAGTCAATCTGGTGTAATATTCATAGTTAATATTCCAGTTAACTTTGGTTCACAGTAAATGTATTTATACATGCATATACAAAGAAATCTGAGTTAATAATCAAGGTATTCAGTGAATTTTGTTTTGCCTGAATGTGATGAATAAGAAAAGGAAACTGGAAAAGACTATTTCTTAAAATGAAAAAATCTTTAAAACTACACGTGTGGGCCGGGCGTGGTGGCTCACGCTTGTAATCCCAGCACTTTGGGAGGCCGAGGCGGGCGGATCGCGAGGTCAGGAGATCGAGACCACGGTGAAACCCCGTCTCTACTAAAAATACAAAAAAAAATTAG
Source organism: Hylobates moloch (assembly GCF_009828535.3). NCBI lineage: Eukaryota > Metazoa > Chordata > Mammalia > Primates > Hylobatidae > Hylobates > Hylobates moloch. The sequence goes on along the minus strand of NW_026652281.1, from coordinate 53,574,866 downwards.
CCGGGCGTGGTGGCGGGCGCCTGTAGTCCCAGCTACTCGGAGAGGCTGAGGCAGGAGAATGGCGTGAACCTGGGAGGCGGAGCTTGCAGTGAGCTGAGATTGCACCACTGCACTCCAGCCTGGGCGACAGAGCGAGACTCCATCTCAAAAAAAAAAAAAAAACAAAAAAACTACATGTGTGTATATTTGGATAATACTTTCTAATGTAAATTTTATTTTTTATTTTGCTCTTTCTTTTGTATAGTACGGACCATTTTTAATGAGATGTCTTGTTTTTAAAATTGAATGCTTGGGTAAATTTTCTCTAGAGTATGACTTTTTTTTACAATCTAAACCATACCATGGGCTGGATGCGGTGGCTCACACCTGTAATCCCAGCACTCTGGGAGGCCAACGGGGCAGATGGCTTGAGCTCTGGAGTTGGAGACCAGACTGGGCAACATGGTGAAACCCCATGTCTACCAAAAATACAAAAAAATTAGCTGGCATCATAGTGGGTGCCTGTGGTCCCAGCTGCTTGGGAGGCTGAAGTAGGAGGTTTGCTTGAGCCTTGGAGGCAGAAGTTGCAGTGAGCCAAGATTGCATCACTGCACTCCAGCCTGGGTGACAAGAGTAAGACCCCATCTCAAAAATAAATACCTAAATACATAAATAAATGCCATTTTATGTATATATGCATATATTCAGAAGAATTTCAGGAAAATGATAAAGGTAAATAAGTAATGAGTTTTGTGTTGTATGACCATGGCAACAACAAAAAAGCAGTTCCAGGAACGATTTGGAAGAGAATAAAGTGAAAAGTGCCTTAAGAAAGTACATATGTTGGCAGGAGCAAATAAAAAGAGTAAAAAGAAAAAAAAAAGAAAGAAAGTACATATGTAAATATCAGTTAATTATTTACAAATTGAAATTTTGCTTTTTGAGTCTTTCATTGTGTAATCTTGATATATGATTGTGAGGATCTTTGCTGTGGTTAACAAGGTATGAATGTGTTCCTCTTATATTGTCCTTTGTGATATCATCTGTGTTGACACTGTCTTTAGTACATTTTCTAAAGTCATTTTACTTTGCTATATGCAGGAAGAAATGAAAAATTCTATTTTTGCTGAATATGCCAAAGAATCAAAAGCCATGGCTATCAAGACAGATGTGGATGTTGTTGAAATAAAAAATACCTTAAGGAAGCACATATATAGAGCTCAGGTAAAACTTGGGACATGAAAAATTTTGTATAATATTGTGTCCTACTGTAGTGTATTCAAAATATAATTATATATACATATACACATATGATTCATTAGTATGTTTAATATGTCTTAAAATGATTTTCTTTATTAGTCTATTTTACAGTAATGTATTTGGGCATTTAGTAAATAGGCTGAATTCTGTGCTATTTATACCTCAATAATGTCACAGATAAGTCATGTGTTTGAAGTCTTGGCCATAAATTCTTTGCCTAGACCAATGCCCTGAAGTGTTTCCCCTATGTTTTCTTCTAGTAGTTTCGTAGTTTCAGGTTTTACCTGGAAGTCTTTAATTCATTTTGAGTTGATTTTTGTATATGGTGAAGAAATAACAGTCTAGTTTTCATTCTGCTTATGATTATCCAGTTTTCCCAACATCATTTATTGAAGACTGTCCTTTCCCCTGTGAATGTTCTTGGAACCTTGTCCAAAATCAGTTTGCTTTAAATATGTGGATTTATTTTTGGGTTCTCTGTTCTTCACTGGTCTATATGTCTGTTTTTATACCAGTACCATGTTGTTTGGGTTACTATAGCTTTGTGGTGTACTTTGAAGTCAGGTAGTGTGTGCCTCCAGCTCAGCATTGCTTTGGGTATTTAGGGTCTTTTGTGGTTGTTTACAAATTTTAGGATTGTTTTGCCTGTTTCACAGAAGAATGTCATTGATGTTTTGGTACGGATTCCATTAAATTTGTAGATTACTTTGGGCAGTTTGGTTATTTTAACCATATTCTTCAAACTCATGAACATGAAATGTCTTTCCATTTGTTTGTGTCCATGTCAATTTCTTTCATCAGTGTTTTTTAGTTTTTTCTTTGTAGAGATCTTTCACCTCCTTGGTTAAATATATTCCTAGGTATTTTATAATTTTTAGAGCTCTTGTAAATGGGATTGCTTCCATGATTGATTTATAGCTAGTTCATTATTGGCATATAGAAATGCTACTGATTTTTGAATGTTAGCTTTTTATCTCACAGCTTTACTGAATTCATTTATCAGTTTTAAGTGATTTTTTTTGTCAAGTCTTCATGTTTTTCTACGTATAAGATCATGTCGTCTCCAGAGAGGGACAATTTTACTTTTCCAATTTGGATACCTTTTCTTTCTTTTCCTTGCCTGATTGCTCTGGTGAGGATGACTTTATGTTGAATGAAAGTGGTAAAAGTAGGCGTTCTTTTCTAGTTTCAGTCCTTAGGGAATGGCTTTCATGTTTTTCCCATTTCACATAAGGTAGCTATGGGTTCGTCATGTATGACCTTTGTTATGTTGAAGTACTTCTGTGCCTAGTTGGTTGAGAGTTTTCATCATGAAGGGATGTTGAAGAAATTTTATTAAATGCTTTTTAACATATATTGAAATGATCATATAGTTTTTGTCCTTCATTTTGTTTTTATTAATTTACTCATTTGTTTATGTTGAACCATCCTTACATCCTTGGGGTAAATACCACTTGATCATAGTGTATTGTCTCTTTGCTATGTTGTTGGATTTAGTTTGCTGGCATTTTGTTAAGGATTTTTGCATCTGCTTTTCTCAGGGATATTGCCCTGTAGTTTTCTTTTTGTGTTGTGTCTTTGTCTGGTTTTGGTATCAGGGTAATGGTGGCCTTGTAGAACGAGTTAGGAAGAATTCCCTACCCTTCAGTTTTTTGAAACAGTTTAAAAAGTATTGTTGATAGTTCTTTATACATTTGGTCGAATTCAACAATAAAGTCTTTTAGTCCTGGGCTTTTTATTTGTTGTGACAGTTTTATTTATTATGTTCAGGTTTTCTGTTTCTTTCTGATTCAGTCTTGGTAGGTTATATGTGTCCAGGAATTTATCCATTTCCCCTAAGTTTTCTGATTTGTTAGTGTATAGTTCATAATAGTCTCGAATATTCTTTTGTGTTTCTGTGATATCGATTGTAATGTGTCCTTTTTCACTTCTGATTTTATTTGGGGTTTTTTCTTTTTTGTCTTTGTTAGTCTTGCTAATGGCTGATTGATTTTATCTTTTAAAAAAATTTAACTTATTTGTTTCATTGATCCTTTGTGTTTTTAAGTCTATTTTGTTTTGTTCTACTCTTTATTATTTATTTAAAATTTATTTATGTTATATATCTTTAATAAATATTAATTTATAATTAATTGAAATAATAATAGATCTTTATTATTTCCTTCTACTAATTTGGGGTTTGGTTTGTTCTCGCTGTTCTTGTTCCTTGAGGTGCATTGTTAAGTTGATTATTTGAGATCTTTCTACTTTTTAGATATAGGCATTTTTTCTATAAATGTTCCTTTTAGCACTGCTTTTGCTGTATTCTATAGGTTTTGGTATGTTGTGTTTCCATTTTTATTTATTATAAGAAATGTTTTATTTCCTTCTCAATTACTTCATTGATCCAATGGTCGTTTAGGAACATGTGATTTTATTTACATGTATTTGTACAGTTTCCAAAGTTTTTCTTACTGATTTTTAGTTTTATTCCATTGTTGTCTGAGAAAGATACTTGATATGACTTCAGATCTTTTCAAATTTGTTGAGACTTGTTCTGTGGCCTAATGTCTATCCTGACTGAAGAATGTCCCATATACTAATGAGAAGAATGTGTATTCTGCAGCTGTTAGATAAAATGTTCTCTAAATGTCTGTTAGGTTCATTTGTTCTAAAGTGCAGTTTAAATCCAATGTCTGTTTTTTTAATTTTCTGTTTCAATAATCTGTCCAATGCTTAGAGTGGGATATTAAGAGTCCCCAACTGTTATACTGTGTTGAAGTCTCTGTCTCCCTCTGGATCTAGTAATATTTGCTTTATATATCTGGGTGCTCCAAGTTGGATACATAGATATTTAGAATTGTTATATCTTCTTGCGGAATTGATCTTTTTATCAGTGTGTAATGACCTTCTTTATCTCTTTTTACAGTTTTTAACTTAGAAAGTTTTTTCTGATGTAAGTATAGCTACTTCTGCTCGCTTTGGTTTCCGTTCTTGTGGAATATCTTTTTCCATTCTTCTTCACTTTCAGTCTTTATGTGTTTTAACAGGTGGAGAGAGTTTCTTATAGGCAACACACTGCTTTTTTAATACGTGTAGCCAGTCAGCCAGTCTATATCTTTTATGTGGAGAATTTAATCCATCTACATTCAAGGTTATTATGGGTGAGGACTTACTCCTGTTATTTTGTTAATTGTTTTGTGGTTGTTTTGTGTGTCCTTTTTTCATTTCTTCTTTTTACTGTTTATCATTGCAGTTGGGTGGTTTTTTTTTTTTTTTGTATTGGTAACATTTGGCTCTTTTCTCATTTGTATTTTTGCTTTACAGTGAGTTTTATACTTTCTTGTGTTTTCATGGTGGTAGATATCATCCGTTTGCTTCCAATTGTAGGACTTGTGTAAACATTTCTTGTGTGGTTGGTCTGTTAGCAATGAATTCTCTGTTTTTGCTTGTCCGGGAAATACTTTATTTCTCCATTATTTTTGAAGGGTAGGTTTTCTGGGTATAATATTCTTGCCTGTTGAGTTGGGTTTGTTGTTCTTGTTTTTGTTTTTTTTCCTTTCAGTACTATGAATGTGTCATCTTATTCTTTCCTGGCTTACGAGGCTTCTGCTGAGAAGTCTGTTGTGACCCTGATTGGGATTTCCTTATATGTGACTTTATGCTTTTTCTCTTGATGTTTTTAGAATTCTTTGTCTTTGACTTTTGATAGTTTGACTGTAATGTGCGTTGGAGACCTTTGAGAATTGAATCTATTTGGAAATAGCTCTTACAACACTTGGGATGTTTTCAGCTATTGTTTTTAAAATAGGTTTTCTATGCCTTTGCCCATCACTTCTCCATCTGGAACTCTCAAAATTGGAATATTTCATTACTTTATGGCTTCTCATATGTCATTTAGGCTTTTTTTCGTTTTGTCTGTTATTTCAAAAGACCTGTCTTCATGTTTAGAAATAGTTTCTTTTGCTTGATCTAGTCTATTGCTGAAGCTCTCTGTTATATTTTTTATTTCATTCACTGAATTCTTAAGTTCCAGGATTTCTATTTGGTTCTTTTCTATGATTATCTCTTTGTTGAATTTCCCATTGAGATCATAAATTATTTTCCTGCTTACTTTGTATTGTTCATCTGTGTTCTTTTGTATCTCACTGAGTTTTTTTAATATCATTTTAATTTTTTTCAGGAATTTCATTGATTTCCTTTTTGTTGGAATCTGTTGCTGGAGAATTATTGTGTTCCTTTACAGGTGCCATGTTGTCTTGCTTTTTCACCTTTCTTGTGTAGTTATGTTGCTATCTGTGTATCTGGTGTAACAGTCACTTCAAATTTTGTGAATTGGTTTTCATAGGTTTTTTCTGTAGTTGTATCTATAGCGTTGTTTGGATAGAGTGCTTTAGTTTTGCCAGATGTGAGCACATTGGTGTAGTCTCCATATGATTCTTCATCTGTAGTCATCCACAATGTTATCTTTGAGTTTGTCAGTGGCTTAGGCTACATTTGTTAGTGGAGGCTATGATGAAGTGTTGCTGGGGATGTGGACACAGGCATGTGGTCCTTGGGCAGCACTGGTGGTGGCAGCTGGCTGTGCATGCTGGTTCTTGGGTCCTGGGCAATATACATGGACACCAGTCATCGCAGGTCTGGGTAGGCCAATCCCTTTGCCTCCTGGTGGCTTGCTTGGGTGCCAGCAGTGACAGTAGTGGGATGAGTGGGTCCTCAGGTCTCTGGGTGGTGTGCATGGCATTCGTGATGGCAGTAGTGGTTGCAGGCCAATCCTCAGGCCCCCAGGCAGCAAACATGGGTGCCAGCAGTGGTGGAAATAGGCTGAGCAGGCCAGGTGGCACATGTGGGTGGTTACCAGCAGCAGCAGCTTGACATGCTCATCCTTTGATCCCCCTAGTTGTTTGCATAGGTGCTTCTGGTAGCTGGTGTGATGGGTCGATCCACAGGTTCTCAGACGATGTGCTGGGGTCCCAGCAGCGGTGGCAGTTGAGTGGGCTGTCTAGGCCCCCAGATGGTGTATTTGGGCACCTGGTTGGTGAATGGGTGGGTTGATCCTGATGTTCCTGGATGACAAGTGCAGGTGGCATTGCCAGAGGCTGCATGCAGGTCTAATCTGTTTCTAGGCCCCTGACGGTGGGTGTGGCTGCCAGCTGTGGTAAGTGAGGCAGGTCTGTTCACAGGCCTCATAATCAGCGTGCTCAAGTGCCTGTTGCAGTGGGCCAGGTAGGCCTGTTATCAGGCCTCTTGATGGTGTGCACAGGCACCAGGAGCGTTAGACAGGGATGGGTTGATACCCATTCTCCCTGGCAGTGCACTTGGGCTCTGGTGGCAGTGCTAGTAATCGGAATAGCGTAGGCCTTTCCTCAGGCCCCCCGATAGCTCCTGCAGGCTCTGGCTGCAGCAGACAAGGCAGTCTGATCCCCACGTCCTCGTATTGTGCATTTACACAGTGGTGGCGGGTGGGGTAGCCCTGTCTTCAGGCTTCCAGATGGCACTTGTGGGCACCAGTGGCAGGCAGAGTGGATCTATCTGTAAGCCCTGGGACAACCCCCAGTGGGCCACTCCTCAGGCCTCCTGAAGCCACATGCAAGTGCATGACGACGCTGCTGCTGGGCAGGGTTTGAAACACACAGAAACTCTGTGGGACAGGGTTTCTGCCAGTGACAGAGGCCCCAGGCAGGTGGTTCTCAGGATCTGAGGAGCTCCTGCTTTGGCTCCTTTTGTCCTCAGGGTGGCCTCCCTGGTGCACTCCACCTCCTACTCCTCAGGATGTAGGACACTGTGTAGGTGAGAGTGCTGGCCACCTAGTTGCATTGTTGACTCCAGCTGGCATCATGACACTGCAGCTCTCTGGGTGGACAGGAATATCAGTGGGGCTCCTGGCTTGTGGGTATCCAGGGACTGTTGGGCCCCAGAGCAGGATGTAGTCTGGTAGTGTCTGGGCTCTCAAAATGGCGCCGTGCTGCAGCCTCTTGGGTGCCAGCAGATTATGTGGGACTCAGCGTGTACTCTTTCTTTGGAATAATGCTGTTGAGTGGACTCCAGGCAGCTTTCTAAACTAGTCTCTGGGCCCATGAGGACTAAGGGGCTCTCCAGTTGCTAGGATTGCAGGAATTCATGGTGGGAATGTGGATCTGTGTAGATCTCTCTTTTGTTTTTCCCATTCGTAGTGGGTAGTTTCTCCAGGCTCCTAGCCAGTCCCATTTGAGCCAGCTGCTTTGCTTCTCTGTCTTTGCTTGCCTCAGAGATTCCCTGCCACTTTTGAATTGTAATGTTCTCTCTTAGATGCCCTGTTCAGTGTGTGATTATCTACTCATTGTTTTAGTCCTTTGTGGAAGAGTTGAGTGCCAAGCACCTCAAAGTCAGCCATCTTGAAGCCCCCTTCTTCCAGGTTTTTTTTTTTTTTTTTTTTTTGAGACAGGGTCTAGCTCTGTTGCCCAGACTGGAGTGCAGTGGCGCAATCTCAGCTCACTACAACCTGCGCTTCCCAGGTTCAAGCAATTCTGCCTCAGCCTCCTGAGAGTAGCTGGGATTACAGGCGCCTGCCACCGCGCCTGTCTAATTTTTGTATATTTAATAGAGACGGGGTTTTGCCCTGTTGGCCAGGCTGGTCTCAAACTCCTGACCTCAGGTGATCTGTCCAGCTTGGCCTTCCAAAGTGCTGGCATTACAGGTGTGAGCCACAGCGCCCAGCCTCAGGGTATTATCTCTTTATTATATTTGTTGCAGATACTTTTCGAGGATAATCTTTTAAATATGCAATTATAGGTGTTTTAAAACAATAAGATTTGACATATGGTTATATAGCAAACATAACTGACGTTTTTTTCTCCTATGTACCCCTGTACAAAATGCTTTCCCCATTTATATTTCTAATAATTACGACACTAAGAACAATGGACCTCTTCAGATCTTCAAAGTGAATATGACTTAATTATTGTAATTTAGAAGGAGAAAATAGAGAAATGTTCATAGTCGTGAGAGTTCCCTAAAATAATAAAAGTTGCTAGTTTGAGTAAATATGAGCATCATATTAATTATAGCTATTAATGTGTTCCTGGATCTGTTTTATATGTTTTTCCAAGGTTTTGGGGAAGCCGAAATGTATTTTTCAGTCTTAAAATGTTGTTTTAATTATATGGTTGCTCTTTTGTAGGCTGTCAGATATAACTGCATTAGAATAGATAAACAACCAGTGTACAACGTAGAGGTAAGGGGCTTGGAGGAGCATTGGTGATGGGGGCAAAGAAGAAGTTTTGCGTTTTGTTATTATTAGTTATTTTGAATAAAAGTAATGTGTTGTATGCACAATAAAAGGTAGTGTGTTATATGCACAAATAAAGAAATATAGTTTCTGTAATCAGAAATGGTAAAAATATTCTGTCAAAACTCCCCCCAAAATTTCCATATAATAGTAAAAAATGATCACAAATGTTAAAAACACACCTTGTGCTTATGACAGGTGAAATATACATTCCTGTTCTCATGTTTCATAACTTTCATAATGACTACTTTTAGATTAAAATTTTTTGGTATGATAGTTACAAAAGTGTATTTTATTTAAAGAAAATGATACCTTTATTTTACATACTTTCATTTGAGAACAAAACAAACCTACAATATGTATATCCAGTCCATTGTTAAATTAGGGAGGGAATCGGGCTTGAGGCCCTTGTTTCCTTATGTATTCTTCTAAACTTGATTTTTTAATTCCATGTAGTCTTTTAGGGTATTTTTGACTCAAATTATTCAAAGTAGTTACTTTTATTATTAAGAATAGTTTGACCAAGGGGAATGTATTTTGTGAAGCTCTTAGAGTTATATAAATACACAACCTCAGAGTGATTTTATGATTCTCCCAATCAGTTTTCACTTTTTGCAAATATTGCTTGTGCTTGATGATATCTTAACATTTTTAAGATATTTTAACAGACAGAGTTCATTTTTAAGTTTAAAAGAAAACCAAAAAATAATTTTTCACCTAAAGAACTATGTCGTTGTAGCTTTCTCTTTTTTATCAACCAAACTGCAAATTCCTGTTAAAGATTTTCTTTTAGAGGTAGTATTTTCCCTTACTACTGAAGGCAACAGAAAATAACTAATATAACAAGTAATAAAATACATTCATACATATCATCGTCTTTGAACTACATAGTCTCATCCAGCAGCAAGGCCAGGAATTATCTTCATTTCACAGATGAGGAAATTAAAATTTGTTATTAGGCCGGACGCAGTGGCTTATGCCTGTAATCCCAGCACTTTGGGAGGCCGAGGCAAGTGGATCACCTTAGGTCAGGAGTTCGAGACCAGCCTGGCCAACATGGTGAAACCCCATCTCTACTAAGAATACAAAAATTAGCTGGGTATGGTGGCACACAGCTGTAGGCCCAGCTATTCAGGAGGCTGAGGCAGGAGAATCACTTGAACCTGGGAGACGGAGGTTGCAGTGAGCTGAGATCGCACCACTGCATTCCAGCCTGGGTAACAGAGTGAGACTCCGTCTCAGATAAATAAATAAATAATAAATTCTTACTAATTCATGATTTGATTGCAAAATTTTATCTTTCTTTTCTCTGAATCATAGAATCTTTCCTTTCTCAGGTTAAAAATGCTGAATTTCCCAGAGGTGTATTAAATTTAATTGAAAGCCTCATAGAAGGACAGTTTTTTAAAGAAGCAATTGAGGAACTTTGCACTTTGCAGGCACATTATATCCCTCCCGTATGTGTTCTTCATGCCCTTCTAGAGAACGTTCTACAGGTAAGAGCAGTCTTAAGGATTTATAATCTTTTTTTCAAAGAATGTTAAAATGTGAACATTTTCTCACTTTTTGTATGTTTACAGTTTATTTTCCCTGTTCAGTGTTTTTTTTTTCTTCATTTTACTAATGCAGTACCCATTTATTACCACTCTAATGTTTTCCAGCTATATACTAGGTACTACTCTTAGTGCTTTAGCTAATTATTTTCTCAGGATTTCTAAGATAATTTAGTTTTGGGGAAAAAGGTTATCTAATTTTTCTCACAGCAGTAAAGTATTGAATATAAAATTCAGATTACAGTGATCTAGAATTACATTTGGTAAATTACTCCATTAGTACATTGATGATTATAATTTTTATTTATAGTATACATAATGAACATACTCTTTGTTTAAAAAGAAAAAGAGACAAGGTCCTTCTCTGTTGCCCAGGCTGGACTGCAGTGGTGTGATCATGGCTCATTGTGGCCTCAACCTCCTGGGCTCAAGTAGTCCCCCTGCTTCAGCCTCCCAAGTAGCTGGGACTGTAGGCACATGCCACCATGCCTGGCTAATTTTTAAATTTTTTGTAGAGATGGAGTCTTGCTATGTTGCCCATGCTGGGAACATACCCAAACTGTGTAAACCAAAAGGAGCAAATATTTAAAGATAGGTTTCTAATCATGCCCTTCACCAAGGTGCTAATTTGATAGCATAACAGGCATAAGCTTTGTCAGGTATGTTATGTTGGTGATCAGTAAGCATGTTGCATGAATAGTTTCTTACCTTTAGTTCCTTTCAGGTAACATTTGAGACCTCTTAAATCTCACTATAATTGTGAAAAGGAAAATGTATATTCCATCTAAGGTAGTGTTAATAGACGGGATTACCCAATGTATAGATGGAGTCATCCCTTGCTATCACAGGATATTGGTTTCAGGACTTTTGTGGATACTGAAATCTGCACATAATCAAGTCCTGCAGTTGGTTCTTCAGAACCTGCACTTACAGGAAAAGTCAGCCCTCCACATACGAAGGTTGTACATCCTGTGAATACTGTATTTTTAAAGGTTTTTCTTTTAGAGGTAATTGTAAAATTTTCCCTTACTATACTGGGGAAAAAAATTTCCTTCACTACTGAAGGCAATAGAAAATAATTAATACAATAACTAATAAGATACATTCATACATATCATCCTCTTTGAACTACATAATCTCATTCAGCAGCAAGGGCAGGAATTATCTTTATTTTACAGGTGAGGAAATTAAAACTTCTTAATAGGCCAGGTGCTGTGGCTCACACCTGTAATCCCAGCATTTTGAGAGGCCGAGGCCTCCCAAATACAGAATACTGTATTTAGTTGCAGATGTAGAACCTATGGATGTGAAGGGTAGGCTGCATTTATTGGAAAAAATTCATGTGTAAATGGACCCATGCAGTTAAAACCTGTTATTCAGGTATCAGCTGTATGTAGAGTGTGCCTGTCTCTCAGTTGCTTTATTTAATTAGCTAAACATGATGCTTCCATCTGCTCTCCTTTGTCTAAACACATATATTTGGCAAGAAACTTAGGCCAGGGTTAGGCCGGGTGTGGTGGCTCACACCTGTAATCCCAGCACTTTGGGAGGCTGAGGTGGGCAGATCACAAGGTCGGGAGTTCGAGACTAGCCTGGCCAACATAGTGAAACCCCGTCTGTCCTAAAAATACAAAAATTAGCCAGGCGTGGTGGTAGGCGCCTGCAGTCCCAGCTACTCAGGAGGCTGAGGCAGGAAAATCGCTTGAACCCAGGAGGCAGAGGTTGAGGTGAGCCAAGATCGTGTCACTGGACTCCAGCCTGGGTGACAGAGCCAGACTCCGTCTCAAAAAAGAAAGTTAAGCCAGGGTTACTGTTTTGATTTTAGACTGAATTAGTGAGTCAAACTACTTTTAGTTATAGTGTTTTATTTGTTTGTTTATTTTTAAATAATAGGATAACATAGATACATTTTCTGGTCGATACTTTCATATATTGTCAGCTCTTCTTCACCTGCATCCTCCTTGGAAGTCTCCAGCCATGTCAAGATATTATTTAGAGTTGTTTCAGTGTCCAACTTGTATGAAAGGAGCATGGTCTTTAGTAGAAGTCCTTATCAGGTAAGGAATTTCACATTTGACGATGCTACATTTCATTGAGTAGTTGTTATGCTAATTATTTTTTAAGATACTGATGAAAGAAGTATCTTTCTACTTTTGGAAAAGTTTTGTTGCAAATACAAATATGTATTTATTGCAAAACTTATGAAAAGGCAAATCTGTATTGGTCATGTTTTTCAGTCTGTTTCCTAAAAAAAATAAAAAGTGAATGCATGAAATGGACTCACTAGAAAGCCAAATCATTATTATTTTTAACAAAATATAAATTTGCCTATTGTTTTTTAAATGAAGAAAATTAATTTATGGAATATGCATATCATCAGTTTTTGTCACCAAAAGTGTAGACATTTGTAACTATAGTATCTATTTTAGGGCTTCAGTTATATTTTTTTCAGCTAGAAATTTGAATTTTAAAACAGAACTTAATATTTCCTAAATATGTCATCTCTTTCATGCTTCTGCACATGCTGTTACTGCCTAGACCTTCCTCTGTCTTTCAGATGTTATTGTCTCCAGAAATTGTTTCACCTTCTTTCTTCCTAACAGAAAAAGTTTTCCCCTTGCTATTGAAATAACTGTATTTGATAACCCTTATTCTTCTGGGAAGATCTTTTCTTTTTTTGAGACATGAGTCTCGCTCTGTCACCCAGGCTGGAGTGCAGTGGCCTGATCTTGGCTCACTGTAACCTCTGCCTCCCAGGCTCAAGCAATTCTTATGTCTTAGCCTTCCAAGTAGCTAGAATTACAGGCATGTGCCTCCACGTCCAGCTAATTTTCGTATTTTTTCATTTTTAGTAAAGATGGGCTTTTACCATGTTGGCCAGGCTGGTCTCAAATTGCTGGCTCAAGTGATCTGCCTGACTTGGCCTCCCAAAGTGCTGGGATTATAGGAGTGGACCATCACGCCTGGCTGGGAAGATCTTTTTTTTTTTTAAATCTAAGTGTCCAGTTTCAGGAGATTCATGGTAGAGAAAGGACACCTGACTAGCCATGCAAAGGCTAGACCTCTGGTTAGCTCTTTGAGATCATAAAGATTCACATACCATCTTGGTTGTGATATATTTAAAGTGAGCTAATCAGTTAACCAGCATGCATTTATTCATTCTTTTAACAAATTCTTTAGTACTTATGGAGAGCCAGACACTGTACTACATTTTAGGGATTAAAAAGATGATTTAAATAACAGTTCCTTCACTTTGAAAGTGACTGAGATGTAAACAATACCAGCACAAAAGTACAAGCCCAACAGTACAAGCCCAGCATGGGTATATGATGTGAGGAAATAGAGTTTATGTGGCTGACATCCTTCATAATTTCCAAATCTATTCCTTTCTTCACTGTCAATTGTCTTTATTTTAAAGTTCCTATTTCTTCTTATATAAACTATTGCAGTAGCTGCTTTATTGATCTTGGGTCTATTTTTTTTCCTTTTAATTTTTCTTCCAAAGTACCCCCCCAGTATGCTCTTTCCAAAGTGATCTTGTCATTTCCCATATTAAAGTCCTTCTTTGACTCACATACATTGAACTACCTATAGAAGATGGTTCAGATTTCTTAGCGAAATACATGAGACCCTTCATGAGTTAGCCTTTATATATGTCTCAGTTCTCATCTTCACCACTTTCCTGAATGTGTCCAATCGTTATTTTTCATATCCTGTCTTTTGCTCTTATGTTTTCCGAATTTCCTAGTTTGTTTTGTTTGTTTGTTTGTTTTGTTTTTTAAGACACTCTGTTGCCCAGACTGGAGTGCAATGGCACGATCACGGCTCACTGCAGCCTGAAACTCCCAGGCTCAGGTTATCCTCCCGCCTCAGCCTCCTGAATAGCTGGGACTATAGGCATGTGCTCCCACGCCTGGCTAGTTTTGTATTTTTTGTAGAAATGGGGTTTTACCATGTTTCCCAGGCTGGTCTCCAACACTTGAGCTCAAGCTTTCTGCCCGCCTCAGCCTCCCAAAGTGCCAGGATTAAAGGCATGAGCCACCATGCCTGACTGCTTCGTTTCGCTTCTCTTCTGTCTTCTCTTTTCTCTCCTCTCTTCTCGTTTGTCTCTTGTCTTCACTTTTCTTCCTTTCCTTTTTCCCTTTTCTTTCCTTTCCTTTTTCGAGTCTCACTGTCACCAAGGACAGAGTGCAGTGGCGGGATCATAGCTCACTGCAATCTTGAACTCTTGGGTTCAGGCCATCCTCCTGCCTCAGCCTCCTGAGTACCTGGGACTACAGGTGCCCACCACCATACCTGGCTAATTTTGTTGTTGTTATGGTTGTAGTTTGTTTGTTTGTTTTTTTGAGAAGAAGTTTCACTCTGTTGCCCAGGCTGGAGTGCAGTGGTGCGATCTCGGCTCACTGCAACCTCTGCCTCCCGGGATCAAGTGATTATCCTGCCTCAGCCTCCCAAGTAGCTGGGATTACAGGCATGTGCCACCACACCTTGCTGATTTTTTTTTGTATTTGGTAGAGTTGGGGTTTCACCATGTTGGTCAGGCTGGTCTCGAACTCCTGACCTTAGGTGATCCACCCGCCTCCACTTCCCAAAGTGCTGGGATTACAGGCATGAGCTACTGTGCCAGGCCTACATGACTAATTTTTAAATTTTTTGTAGAGGTGAAGTCTCCCTGTGTTGCCCAGGCTGGTCTCAAATTCCTGGGCTCAAGCAATCCTCCTACCTTGTCCTCCCAAAGCGCTGGGATTACAAGAATGGGCCACCAGGCTCAGCCATAGTTTTCCCTTAAAATGCAATTTAGCTGCCACTTTTTTACTCTTGACCTTTCCTTTAAGTTTGTCACTCACATCAGGCCTATGACTTTCTTAAGGATAGGTGCTCAGTCTTGTTTTTCTTTCTTTAAACTTCCCTCTTACAGAAGGTGTTCAGTCTTAAATATCTCCATCCTTTATATCTAATATAATGCCTGGAATGTAAGTGCTTAATAAAGGTTTGGATGAATTTATTGATGCTATAGTCGATAGATTTTGGGCAGCTTAAAAATAGACTTTTAAACAAACAAAAATACCCAGATTTCATTTCAAAATAATTGGGTACTGGGGAGGTGCTTAGGGAAGTGGTAGGAATATAAATGAGCTAAGTGATACTAGTCTCTCTACTTTTGTATATATTTGAAATATTCCATAATGTGTAGAGAAACGTAAGTTCTGTATCTGGCAGTTTTCAGAAAGACTGATTAACTATGTGGGCATGAAGGATCTTATAGACAGATTGAATATTAAATAAATTGTTAAATTTACAGCTACTAAGGACTCTCCTGAGAATGTTATATTAAAAAAGAAGACAGGGAAAGTGGAGACAGAGGTAGAAAGTTATAAGTGCATTGTTGATATAATCAATAAGAAAGGTGGGAGATTGTAATAGTGTTACTTAGACACTATTTCTTAAATCCTAGAGTTCTGAGTAATCGTCTATTCTCTTTAAAAATATATTACAGAAGTGTGCTGTCTGACCCAGTAGCCACTACCCATATCTATTTATATTTAAATTTTATTCAGACTAAGTAATTAAAAATGTGGGTCCTTGGGTATATAAGCCACATTTCAAGTGTCTAGTAGAACATATACATCATCACAGAAAGTTCAGTTGGAGAGGACTGCTCTAGAAGACAGAAAGAAAATAAAATAATGAATTTTAAAAACTCTAAAAAAAGTAGCCCAAAATAATCTTCATTTACTAACTAATGAAAAAGAAAGTAATCTTGGGTAAGAAAGAGGAGGATTCTGGCGAGTATTATAAATTGAGAGGTTAGCTGGTCATTTAAATCAAAAGGACTTAATGAAATTTATTTATTTATTTTTTTATTTTTTTATTTTTTGAGACGGAGTCTTGCTCTGTCGCCCAGGCTGGAGTGCAGTGGCGCAATCTCGGCTCACTGCAAGCTCCGCCTCCCGGGTTCACGCCATTCTCCTGCCTCAGCCTCTCCGAGTAGCTGGGACTACAGGTGCCCGCCACCACGCCCGGCTAATTTTTTGTATTTTTAGTAGAGACAGGGTTTCACCGTGGTCTCGATCTCCTGACTTCGTGATCCGCCCGCCTCGGCCTCCCAAAGTGCTGGGATTACAAGCATGGGCCACCGCGCCCGGCCAACTTAATGAAATTTATAATTCTTTGTTCTCATCAGTGAAATAAAGAGCACAAAGGGAGAGTACCTGCTAATTATTAAATATTATAATCACTTGAAAAATTGAGAAATTTGATCTATTTATTAAGAATTAAGTACTCATGAGATATTTGACATTGTTTAATTTTTGAAGGAAGAAATGTATTAATAAAATTTTGTTGAACTTAATTTCTATTTTAAGAAAATTTTATTAAAATTCCAGCAATATTCTAGAAGGAGAATATTTTGTTCACAAATGACTTAGTGAGTTGCTTGTATGTTATAGATTGTTGGGTTCGTGTTTTTCAGGTCTTGCCTTTTCAATGAAAGCTTTTGTCATCAAATTTCAGAAAATATTGGCTCCAAGGTGCTCCACCTGACGCTGCTCAAATTTTTCTTTAATTTAATTGAAAGTGAAGTACAACATCTGAGTCAAAAGTAAGTTTTAATCGCAAAAATAACACTTTTCTAAATTTCTGTTGTTTTTATGCACCATTTTTTTTTTTACAATTATTGTAAATATATTTCTAAAAAGTCACCTTGTTTTCTATTTTAAGGTAGATTTGTTTTTAAAACATATTTCCAGATATTCTCAGTGGGAGTGAAGGTTTATATGCCCCTTTAAAAAATTTCCTCAGTTCACTTCCACTGTTCATTTGGATGGGTAAGAGTGTTTTCATTTTTTAGGATTTAAAAAAAATTCTTTAGTAATTGAATGCTAAGTAAAAAACTACACCAATTTTAAACACTGAGCCTACAATGGTAAGTTTTGCTCCAGCTCTAAAACTTGCAGATAGATTACTGTGTGTATATACATTGTCAGTGACTTTATTGAACTGGGGCCATTGTTTATATTTTGTCCTTTAGTATAATTGTTATAATCTTTATATTTTATGATCTATGTTCAAAAATTGCTAGCATTTTTTTTTGACAGGAGAGATGTCAAGTAATTGTCGTGATCACATTGGCTTAAAGATACACTTTTTGTTTATATTTTAATTAGGTTGTATGACTGGTCAGATTCTCAGAATCTGAAAATAACAGGAAAGGCAATGCTTCTTGAAATTTTTTGGTCAGGAAGTGAAACCTCTGGGCTTTTGACCAAACCAGTAAATATGCTTTTGGAATGGACTATATATTCTCACAAGGAAAAATGCAAGTCTAATGATGTAAGTAGGATTAATTTATAGATGAATAGTCTATGGAAAAATCACTTTGAATTATTTACCTTTTCCTCTCCTCTTTATTCTTTGGATCACTTGAAAACAATTAAAATGTACCCAAATATATCATTGTTTTCTATTTAGTTTATCTAATTTTAAGGTAAAAAGGCCCTTGGAGACTGGTTCCTTCATCGTCTCACGTTTGCATGTAGTAGCTAGTGAATTATTTGATAGTTACTGCTAAGAAATCTCTAGTTACTTACCTTTCTAGATTTTTTTACTTTTGTGCAATTTAATTCATGAAGAACTTAAGATTTAAAAATAAATGAGTCAATCCATACAATTTTTGAGGGGTACTACTAATAAATACTAATATTTATTAGTATTATTTTAAAACTACCTTTTTTGATGTTGAGTATTTTCTGAAATATTTCTTTATAAGTCGATTTTGCCTGTCATTAGAAATTTAACATATAGTGATTTTAGTGTATTATCCATCTCAAGGATAATAGTGTATATAGCAACATAACTGTGGCACATTTTGGTTGCATAATAAATATTAGTCACCTTTTTCCTTTTCAGTATGATCTCCCTTTGGAATTATCTGCTTTTTTGCATTATATCATTCATTTCTGCTCTTTTCTTTTAATTTTTTTTTTTACTTGTATCTTCTTGAATCTTCTTTTCTTTTTAGTCTTCATTTCTAATACATCCACTTAATATAAATTACCTATTGAGTTCAACTTGACATTCATTTCGTAGTTTGATACTTTAACCTAGAGTGCTCTGTTTTTTTTTTTTTCAAAGTATTTTCTATTGTTAATTTTGATTTCCCTCTTTGATCCAAGAGATATTTTTAAAAGGTGTTTTAAGATTTCTAGATAGATGGGTTTTGTTTGTTTGGCTGTGCTTTTTTTTGGTTAGTTTCTAATAGTGAATTATAGTTAAAGAATGCACCTAATGCAATTTCTGCTTTCTGAAATTTACTGAAGTTCTCTTTTTGGCTCCATATAAGACGAGGAACCAGAATGTGTTTTTTCTGTTGGATTGGATCAAACTTAATAATTGTTTTAATCAATCCTTCTGAATCGACTTTGTTGATTTGCTCACCTATTTATTTTTAAGTTTCTACTTTATGTATGCTAATGACACTTACTATTCATAACTGATATATCATGACTACTAGTTATGATCCTATAACTGCTAGTTAGGTAATATCTTTTTCAGGGATCATAAGCATAGTAGTTAGGGTGGAGAGCTCTGGTATCAAACTACCATGAAGTCTATTCTGTCTTAACAAAAATGCTTATGTAGTTCCTCGTCAAATACTTCCTCAGATCCATTTTCTCTTCTCTACGTTTTAAATTACCATTAAACTTACGTTATACCTTTTCTTCATATTCTTTGTGTTTTTCACCTTATATCTCCCTCTCCCTTTCTCTCTCCCTCTTTCTCTCCCTCTACCATTTCCCCTCTCCTCTTTCTCCCTCCTTCCGCCCTCCCATATAGATATTTTTTTTCTATGCTTGCCGCATTCTGGATAGTATTTTCATCCAGTTTTTAGTTCATTAGTTCTTTCTTCAACTGTGTCCAATATATTGTTAAACATGACCATTGCATTTAAATTTTTTGTATTTTTTTCCAGTTAAAAGACTTTTTAACTGTTCCAAACAGCTATGACTTGTTTTTATGAGTTTCAAGGTTTTCTTTTGTCTTTAACATGGCAATGACATTATCTATACTTGATTATTCCATATCTGAAGTCTTTATGGGTCTGTTTCTGTTGTTGTTTTTGCTGTTTCCTTCTCGTGCTTTTTTATTTTCTCTTGCAAGCTTGTTATTCACTATATGCTTTTAAATTGCATTTGAAAAGTTATTTGTAGAAACAATATGTGATAAAGACCAGAATATCTTCCCCCAGAAAGAATTTCTGTTGAACTTCTGCCAAGTGCCTGGGTGTACCGCTAGTTAAGGACTACTGTAATCCAATGTCTATGTTTGGGGGACTCTAGGTAGTTCAAATGAAGTAAAGGGCTACATATACATTTAGTTTTGCTTCTGATTCACTCTTACCATGAGGATGAAGCCCTTCACTTTTTCATCCTGTGAGCAATTAGGTTTTGGCCATGACTTTTTTTTTTTAATCTTTTCTTCCCCTTGCCCCAGAAACTACAGTTCTGTATTCTAGATTCTTCCTTAAAATCAGTGAAAGTCCTCAGGGCAAAGTCAGGTATCTGAGTAGCTCACGTGAGTACCTCACTAGATCTTGGCCTAGCAGTTCCTCATAATTTATTCTTTTTTTTCTGAAATGTTTTGCGTATTTCATTTAACATTTTTAGTTTTAGTTTTCTTCTCTAAGTGGGTTCAATTGAGGCCAGGTGCAGTGGTTCCTGCCTGTAATCCCAGCACTTTGATAAGCTGAAGTGGAAGGATTGCTTGAGGCCAGGAGCTCAAGACCAGTCTGAGCAACATAGTGAGACCCCCATCTCTACCAAAGAAAGAAAAACAAAACCAAAAATAAAACAGATGTAGTGGTGTGCACATGTATTAGTTTTAACTACTTGAGAGGCTGCCCTGGGAGGATTGCCTGAGCCTAGGAGTTGGAGGCTGCAGTGAGCTATGATTGCGCCGCTGCATTCCAGCCTGGGTGACAGAGTGAGACCTTGTCTCTAAAAAAAAAAAAAAAAAGGTTCATCTGAATTACCTCGGCCTTCATTAGAAATAGAAGTTTTTGCTGGTTTTTTAAAAAATACTGTTTAGTTGTCTGAGGCAGGAAAATAAAAGTTCTTTTTGAGGTACTATTTTTTTTTTTTTCAGTTGTCTGAGGCAGGAAAATAAAAGTTCTTTTTGAGGTACTATTTTTTTTTTTTTTCCTAAATCAACGTTAAAACGGGAAGATTGCTCGTGAGTATAGCTAGACTTCTTTGTGATCAAGTAATCCTGTTATTTAACAATAACCAGGTGAGTAGGCACTGTTTCATGCATGTATCTGATTTAAAAGGAAGTATGATTTTGCAAATTACAGAAATTGAAAATACTCAAATAGGACTACTATTTACACCTCATTGCCAGTTAAGTATAGCACTTTTAAGCTAAAGCTGATAGCATCTTTATAAATTACCGTCATTTTATTCACTTTTTATACAATGCAATCATTAAGGATAGAAAATATTTCTTCATTATAGAACATTTCTTTTTTTCATTCATTTGATTACATAAATGAAATTGCTCATTTATAACTTAAAACAATAAAATGATGTCACAATTTTACTAAGTCTTCAAAGGACTATCACAGATAATAAATTACTTAAGAAGCTCTGATGTAAATAGTAACAGATTTATACATATTTAACTTGGAAGATTTTTGTTCAAACTTATAAATAAAAGCAACATATTTGTGAAGCAGTCTGCAATAAATTGTAGCATTGTGATATGAGAACTGGTTTTAAATTTTGCAAATTAATATTTAACATTTGAATTGCTTAAATTGATATAAAACTGCTTTTTAAAAATTGTATTACCTTTCTGCTAGAATTCATTCTTGTACTTAATTAAATCTTTTTGGCAGTTTCCAGTTTCAAGAATTCCATGCATGTTCACAGACATCATTTTCTGTACTGTAAAGCATTTGTTTCTTGATTTGCTGAGTTGAAGTATTCAATTTAAGTCATTAGCTAAACAGAAGTCCTCAGTTTATGCTAATATTGTTTTGTCATAATGTCAATCAGCAAGTATTGCAGAGTGACACAATGGCAGTGAATTTCATTGTCATTAATCTGAGAAAGTGTTGGGCTTTCCTTGGCAAAGAGCAGAGGTGGGCTGTGTCAAGGTTATGGAGGAGGT
The DNA here is from genome assembly GCF_009828535.3 of Hylobates moloch. Lineage (NCBI taxonomy): Eukaryota > Metazoa > Chordata > Mammalia > Primates > Hylobatidae > Hylobates > Hylobates moloch. The sequence continues at coordinate 53,553,659 of NW_026652281.1, read as the reverse complement.
GCAATTTTTACTAGTCCCACTTTTCTTTGAGATGTTCTTAAGTGCTATTGATAATTCTACAACATAGGTAGAAATGTAAGCTAGTTTATATTAATAGATAAGAAAGTTGATAAAGAGTTTAAATCACTTATTCAAGGTGTCACAGCTTGTTAGGGCAAAGCCTTGACTAGAGGCCAAGTCTCCACTGCACCACACTTTCTCATGTTTCAAATGCCAGTGTTTAAAACAGGAAGAGGCACAGTGTGTGCTTTATGTTTGCATCTTTCCAACAGAGTAGTTTGTCACGTATTACAGTGGGATATCATGGAAATCCCTAACCTGGGAGTCAGAAGGCCAAGATGCTAGTTTGTTCTACATTACAGATTAGTCAAGTTTTGGAAGATTGCCAATTTTATAAACTAGAAGTTATCTCTACTGGCAGATGATATAGAACCGTATTGACAGAATGTCTGGTAATAGAGTTTAACATATTAGAAAGGAATTCAAAGGTAAATATATATCATATATGGAAATCTTGTCTACCTTTTATTTCTTTGTTAATTCTTAGGGTATTCATGTTCTCTTCTGTCAGCTTTAACAGATATTTCAGTATTCCAAGAAAGCTGCTTTCCTTTGATGATTTATTTACTATTTTCTTACTAATCTATTTCTAAAGCTTATATATCCACTATACTGGAAGGAATAGCATCGTTGTTAAAGTGACAGTGAGTATAGTCCATAGCACACTGTCTTGGCCCTATTATTATTATGAGTGTGATAGTTAAGATTATGGTATGAAAGGATCTAAGAACCTGAATTGAAAGTGTCTTTTCATATAAAAACTTACTATTAATGGCTATGTAGTAGTGTGCGTGTTTAGCTAATGACATGAAAACAAGAATAACTTTCTCAGGATCTTTTTTATCATTGTAAAAAAGCTATAGTTATTCCTCAAAATCACTGCAAGACCTCTTACCTCTGTTTAATAACATTAATATCAAGGTAAATTTAATATTAAGCAATATATTAATATTCTATTGTGATTTTAACTATATGTACCACATATTTATATAAGGAAAGAGGGAAAGTCCCAACTGGTTGATTTTTTTTTTTTTTTTAATATTGTTTTTGGTTGATGGAAAGTTGGATTGTGTTTTTATATAAGGCTTCACTCTGTGGGCTAACATCCTTCTTTCCTGCCCAGAGTCTTAAAGCCTGGGTGGTCTAAAGTGATCTTGATTTACTATACCCTTGAGATGGAGAATACTTTCAGAAATCAAAATTTACCAACCTCTTCTTTCCTGATACTGTCACTGCTGATACTCAGATACATATTATGTTGGAAGGAACATTTTGTGGATGCATATGTGCATATGGACATAATCAATTTACTAGTTTAAATATATATTTTCACTGTTTTATATTCTCTTGATAACAGTGAGAAGTAAGGATTAACTAAATTGCTCAGAGTGATCAAGCAAGATACTGGCTTTACAAAGAATGGAGTTGATTTCTTGCAGTGTTTTCTGGAGACTAGCACTAGACCCTAGTCCTGCCGATCACACCAGGGGAGGTGTTGGTGCTACTGATGTGGTCAGACCTGCTGCTAGTTTCCCATGCCATATAGCCGCAACTGCAAGGCTTAAACTCAGCTCTCCTATCAAGGCAGGGGACTGGGTGGGATTGACAGCCACCTGTGAAGACTCACCTGCTAGGATCTGGCTGGCTATCTTGGTCCCTGATCATGTCAGAAGAAGGACACTACTTTCTTAATTATGCAGCTTTTAAAAATCTCCTCAGCCCACACTTGAGGGTCTCTCTCCTAGATTCTAATGTCTAGCCCTACACGAATGCAGTATGCTGCCCCTGATGTCATAGGACAACAGAGGACCTGCACACATGCTACTGGTCCTGACTGTTTTCCTTCCATAAACACTGTTCTGGCAAGCTGGTTGTGTGTGCTGCTGGACCATTTGATTATGTTTGCACAATAAACCAGAAATTGAACTTTGGTTTTGACATCATTTATCTGCTAGCTAGAGCTATTAGATATGGAATGATATCCCAGTGAAATATTGAATATACATATAAGAAATTTCTTATCTGAGGGCAGGAGAAACAAATCCAGTAGTCACTGAGAGTTCAGAGTGCTAGGGATTTCTTTCTCACTAATCCCATATTAGGCATAATATGTGCTAGTTTGGTGTGTAATATATAACTCTAATACACTGAAATACACATAATTTATTCTGTAATATGTAACATAATAACATACTGTTTATGAGTGTGTTAGTTTAGATTATAGTATGAAAGGATCCAAGAACCTGATTTGGAAGTGCCTTTTATATAAAACTTACTGTTCTAATCCCTAAAATTCCACGTAAGCTATGAAGACAAAGTGTGAAAATAATATTTTGAAAACACCTTTGATTTAAATATAAACATTTTTTCAAAACATTAAAACCAGCTGAAATTCCTGTGTTCCTGTTATTTGTCGTCTAGGCTTGTCGGATATGTGAAAAAAATCACAAAACATTTGGGTAAAAGGCATGTGAAAAGGTTTTAATAAATATTGTGATAATAGATTAGGTTATTAGTAATATTAGATCTGTTAGTTGTAGATCAGGTTCTTAGATCCTTTTATACTGTAATCTTAACTTTTATACATGAACAGAATGTTATGTTATATATTATGTTATTTAAGCATAATATATGCCCAATATGGGATTAATGAGAAAGAAATTAGATGGCAGAACATAGTTGTAATCTATTACTGTAGCATTTATTAAAACGTTTTCATATGCCTTTTACCCAACTATTAATTTAGTGATTTTTTTTTCCTACATATCCAACATGCCTGGACAGCAAATAACAAGAACATAAGAATTTCAGCTGGTTTTAATGCTTTGAAAAAGTGTTTATATTTCAATAAAAGGTGTTTTTAAAATTTTATTTTCACACTTCTTCATCTTCATAGTTTCTACTGAATTTTAGAGATTAGAAAAATACTTTCAAACATTAGGGTAAAGCACACTTAGAAGGTTTGTATGCCTTGTTACATTTCTTATAAGAATTTAATGATGTTTATTATAAAAGTAATCATATAAAATGATACACTTTTTTTTTTTTCTTTTGAGACGGAGTCTCTGTCACCCAGGCTGGAGTGCAGTGGCACAATCTCCTCTCACTGCAAGCTCCGCCTCCCAGGTTCACGCCATTCTGCCTCAGCCTCACGAATAGCTGGGACTACAGGCGCCCGCCACCATGCCCGGCTAACTTTTTGTATTTTTAGTAGAGACGGGCTTTCACCGTGTTAGCCAGGATGGTCTCGATCTCCTGACCTTGTGATCCTCCCACCTTGGCCTCCCAAAGTGCTGGGATTACAGGCGTGAGCCACTGTGCCGTGCCCGGCCAATGATATACTTTTAAAACTGATCTCTACATCTCTAAGTTGGGTAATTAGTATTTGATATATAATTAAATAATAAAAATTTGAATCTGTATATTATAGCAAATGAATAATCTTGTTTACTAGAACTTTTATTCATTGGGTTTCTCAAGTCTTTCTGGAAAATGTCATATAGAGAAATGTAAAGAATAATTCTGTATATAAACAGTGGGGGTAGATAAATCTATCTTTTATAGTCATATCTCTCCTATTTATAAAAATCTACAAAAACCAGGTATTTTCTCATTATTTTAATGGAATTATTTCCTAACAAACTTGATAGCATTGGATAAAATTAAAGTTTATTCTAAACTGTTAAGTTGTAGGTCCTTGGAAAATTTGCTTTATTAACTCTTGTCATGTGGAGAGAGAGAGAGATGGAGGGGAGAGAATTAGTTAGCTAGGGTTCTTAAGAATACCTTTTATCATTACATACCCTGTATTTTTAAATAGCTATGTTTTGCCCCTCAAAAAGTATTCAAAATAAATACTAACAGAAATTCAATATTGTAATATATTTTAGTAATTTTTTTGTATCTTAATGTTAGGTCTTCAAACATGAACTAGCTTACTTATTGGCTGGAATTCTTGGAGCAGCAATAGATTATTGGATTTTCCTTGGTCTTAAGATGGGTAAAAATGTGATGCGACACATGTCTGATGACTTAGGAAGTTATATTTCTCTTTCGTGTGATGGTAAGTTGTCTGTGTTCTGTTTTTTTCAGACCCATTCTGGAAATTAGTTTTGAATTTCTTTTAAGCAGTCTGTAAGCTTTAACATATGTTCATTTGAAGCTTTCCTTAAAATAGTTATGGGTACATGTTCACATAGACACACACAGAGACAGTATAAAGAGGAAGATTTAAAGTACCCATATTGTTCCTACACAGGTAACTGCTGTTAACTTTTTAATGTCTTTCTGGTATTTGTAAGCATTTTTGTATAGTTGAGTTCATACTATATACGTAATTTTGCATTCTTATTTTCCTCTAAACATTACAGGAGCCTTCCCCCTACATACATTTATTATTCAAATATAATTATTTTGCCTGGTGCAGTGGCTCACACCTTTAATCCCAACCTACTTTGGGAAGCCGAGGTGGGAGGATCTCTTGAGCCCAGGAGTTTGAGACCAGCCTGTGCAACATAGCAAGACTCTGTCTTTAAAAAAAAAATTTAAAAATTTGCTCAGCATGGTAGTGTATGCCAGTAGTCCCAGCTACTCTGGAGGCTGAAGTGGGAGGATCCCTTGAGCCCAGGAGTCCAAGGCTGCAGGGAGCCATGATTGTGCCACTGCACTCCAGCCTGGGTGACAGAGCAAGACCCTGTCTCCTTTAGGAAAAAAGAAAAAAAAAAAAAAAAAAAACTTGCTACCATTTTTTTCCCCATTGAGTCTGGTGCTCTAACAAGAAATGAACATGGATGAAGCAAACAAGTAATTTATATGGATAATTTTTTTCACTCTTCTTTTCTCCCCATCACCTATTTTAAAGTCTCCCCTAAAATAAAGGGAGGAAGGAGTGTTATTTAAGAAATATGATGGCAGAACTCATTTTACAAGGTGAAAAGCTCTACCCAATTCTTTGGGCCTCTAGACTGAAGAAGGCTTCCATAAAGACCTTATGTAGATTCCCAAACTCCATAGCCAGTTTAGGAAGAGTCTTTGCCCATCCTTCCCTTTTTTTCTTTATTTCTTTATTTCTGTAATCCTTAATTCCTAAATGAATACATTTTAAACCAAGTAAGTTTTTTTGTGGTTCTTAGCTATAAAAGATGATTTTTATATACTTTTATATACTTGATATTTTAAACTGCCAAATAAGTACTCTGCTACACATGTGTTTCAGTGTATCTTGATTTTATATAAAGAAAATTCTTCAGTATGCCGTCAATCACTTTAATACTTTGAAGAGAGACTTCAGAATAGGAATCCAGGTTATAACTGGGTTCAGGATTTATTCGATGATGCCCTCTGCAGATAGAGTTCTTTTTATACTACCAAAGTTAGAAGATTTTTATCTAAAGCATTTTATCTCTTTTCTTTTTTTCTTTTTCATTGAGCTGAGGGGGTGATTACAGTTCCTTTTGTGGACTAGCTGTCCTTTGTTGCATGACTTTAACATTTCTTAGCTAACATTCAATCTTCCTACAGAACCCTTTCTTACATTTCTTTCCCACCATTCCTACTAGGTAGTTTAGTGGTTTTTATCCTTTTCAGAAAACAGAATTCTGGCATTATTTGCTAGAATGGGAACTAAGCATTTGACTAACAGAATTTCCTGTTTTTCATTCCTTAATGAAATTTGAGTTTGGAGACCTAGTAGAGGATTAGCAGTGGCTTTAGAGATTATCAGGATAGTTATATGTCTTGTTTCCAATACATAGTAATTGCAATTAAGGAATTATAATTTATCTTATAGTTTAGCCAAATGCATGAAATAATAAGCCTTGTATAAAAAGGATTCTACTACCTGTTATACATTTGCTTCAATGCTTTCTTCACTAATACTCTGAATTTCTCTTCACTTTAAAGTAGGACATTGTTATCCAATGTTATTTTCAGTTTTTACATGACAAGTGTAAAACCTAGAACTTTGATTCTGTGAGTAACATGAACTTAAACTGAACCTTAGTGTTACTATTATGATCCTGTCAACAGATTATTTTGCTCCCAAAGATCTATTAATATATTTGATCACTAACATTCAAAACTTTTGATGAGACTTAAATTGTCACTATTGAAAAGTATTTTTAAGCCTTTTTCTTTACTTTTCTCAAAATGTACACATATGCATGTGCACACACACGCAGTTGGTTGCTTAGGCTTCAAATTTGGTTATAGCTAGGCAGTTTAAAAGTTTTAAACATTTTTTGTCTTTTTTTTGAGACAGAGTCTTACTCTGTCGCCCAGGCTGGAGTGCAGTGGCATGATCTCGGCTCACTGCAATCTCTGCGGTTCAAGCGATTCTTGTGCCTCAGCCTCCCAAGTAGCTGGGATTATAGGTATATGCCACCAAGCCTGGCTAACTTTTTGTATTTTTAGTAGAGATGGGGGTTTCACCATGTTTGCAAGGCTGGTCTGAAACTCCAGACCTCAGGTGATCTGCCCACTTCAGCTTCCCAGGTGCTGGGATTACAGGTGTGAACCACTGCGCCCAGCCAAAAGTTTTAAACATGTATTTCTAAAAATGGTTCAAATTAATATTTTTCTATTTTCTGTCTAGTTTTTTTCTTTTCTGTTAGTGCAGGCTGATGTTTAACCTTTGTCAAGAGACAGAAATTCAGTGAACATTTTATCATAAACCAGTAGCCTCCAGCCTGGGGGACAGAGTGAGACTCTTCTCAACAACAAAAAATAATGTTTAAAACTTTTAAATTGCCTAGCTATAACCAAATTTGAAGGCTAAGCAACCAGCTGTGCATGTGTGTGCATGTGTGTGTGTGTGCGTGCATGTGTGTGCACACGTATACATTTGGAGAAAGGTAAAGAAAAGCTTAAAAACACTTTTCAATAGTGACAATTTAAATTTCATCTGAAGTTTTGAATGTTAGTGATCAAATATATTAATAGATCTTTGGGAGCAAAATAATCCATCAACAGGATTATAGCAGTAACACTAAGGTTGAGTTTAAGCTCATGTTAGTCACACAGAATCAAAATTCTGGAGTGTTGTAATAATGTCCATTTTGTTCATATTTTGATGAATTTTGAAATTCATTGTCTGCCACCTCTTTTTTTTCCCTCATTTCTTTTCTCTGCGGATATTCCTTTCTTTAAAAAAAAAAAAAATCATTTATTTTGCATTATTCTTCTACTCAGTTACTATCTTTTGCTTTTCCTAAGTCACTAGTAAAGATGTTATAATTTCACTGTTATGTAACTTCCAGTTGAAGGTATCGGTCCATCTTTCTCAATTATGGTAAACTGGATGTTCTGATTTTTCCTAGTTCAGAAGTACAAAATTCATACTGTGATACTACTCAGATTCACATCTACCAAATTCATTTCAGTTTAGTATAATTTTTAGTTTATAATTGTTTTGTCAAGAATTAAGGCAACAGATATTTTAGAAGATAAATAAAATTTTTTCCATCAGATCTCATGTTCATCAGTTCCATATAGATGCCGCTCTATGTTGTTTCTAAACACTTTGGACAGAAATTTTCTTTTCTGTATTTTAAGCTCAAATTATCTGAAATTTCTTTTTTATGCCTAATTGAAATTCCTCATGTGGTGGCTTAAACTACAGATTAACAAAGTTTGTTAAATGTTAAGTACCAGAGAGTAAATGTTACTGGCTTTTTAGGCCCTACAGTCTCTCCCTGCCACTCAACTTTGCAGTTGTAGTAAGAAAGCAACCATACACAATACATAAACAGACAGCATGGCTGTGTTCCAGTAAAACTTTATTCATAAAAACAGGCAGCACACCATAGTTTGCCAATCCTGACTTAAACATATTTCTTCTCCAGTTGTTTCAGTGAGAAAGAAGATGTCATCAAAATTTACTATAGTTTTTTTTTTTCATATCTTTGGAGAACTTTAATAAATTTCCTTTGCCTTTCTCAGATTACATCATTATTGCCTGATAAATACTTTTTCCAAACCTTTATTCACTTTTGCTTTGTTATCTCTTAATTTCTTTCCGTGCTTCAGACCTTTTTCCTAAATATAAATGTTTATGTATCATTACTAATTCTCAGCCAAAATGTTTCTGTTCTCTTTGTTTATTCAGCAAAATTTTATTGGCATTCTACCAGGCATTGAGCTAAACACTTTTTTATACAGTGGAAGAAGGAAACAAAACATGGTCCTTGTGGTTTTTTTTTTTTTTTTTTTGTTTTTGAACTTTAAGAGAGATAAACTGTAATTAAGTTAATATAAATATGTCATTTAAAATAAGTGCTCTGAACAGGAAAAACTAGGTGTTGAGATTGGTGAACTTTTATACTGTATGACCATGGAATGCAGAACATGAAGAATAAGTAGAAGTTTGACAGGGCAGATTGTTTTAGTCAGAAGGAAACATTTACCAAAACTCTGAATAGGAAAGAAGGCCTGTTTGAGACCTTCTGGTGCCTGGCTGATGGGAAGAGAGGCCAGAATAAGGCCAAAGAAGGGTTAAGGGAGTTTGTGTAGGAATTTGTAAGCCTTGTTAAGGAGTTAGAAGCTATTGAAACAAGGGAGTAGCATTATCTCATTAACTTGATTTAAAAAGATTGTCCCGGCTTGGCTCTCTATCATGAGTTATTGGTATCTGCTAACTGTTCATTCATTCATCTGTCAAATACTAAATGTTTACTCTGTACAGATTAATGACCTATATACTGTAAGGGCTACAAGTATGACCCTTCCCTTAAAGTTATTACAGTCCACGGGCTAATTTTCTTGTGTTCTCTTGTTCATCTATTATTTTTTATTCCCCTTGACTTTGTGACCTGGTAATATGTCGATCTGTCATATTAATACTTTGTATTCCTTATTTCTGTAAGCCTATCAGATGTGATCCTTATTAGATAAATAATTCCATTTGTAAATTTCAATGTGAGATCAACTCTTTTGAACTCTACAAGTTATTTCTGCTTTGCTTTTGCCTCTGTCTAGAGTTCTTATGTTAAGAGATCAATTGGTTGCAGTACACTCTGTGATGATAGATAGGCTTTTTAATGTATATAATTAGAGATTAAATGTTCAAATTATCTTTTGATTCTTATCCTTCAGTTTACTGCTTGTACATTTTTAGATAATATTAACAGAGAATGGGTTGTAAGTAATTTTCTCCTTTCCAACTCATAAAAATTGTATCTCGGCCAGGTGCGGTGGCTCACACCTGTAATCCCAGCACTTTGGGAGGCCAAGGCAGGCCGATCACAGGGTCAGGAGATCGAGACCATCCTGGCTAACATGGTGAAACCCCGTCTCTACTAAAAATACAAAAAATTAGCTGGGCGTGGTGGCAAGCACCTGTAGTCCCAGCTACTCGGGAGGCTGAGGCAGGAGAATGGTGTGAACCTGGGAGGTGGAGGTTGCAGTGAGCCGAGATCGTGCCACTGCACTCCAGCCTGGGCAATAGAGCAAGACTCTGTCTCAAAAAAAAAAAGTATCTCTGTAGAGGCCATATTGGAAGGGATTATCTAAATTCAGTGATAATATATCTGTTTGGGGTTAGTTGTATCTGGTTAACATCTGACTTGAAGCCATTTGCCCAAAGGTTTAAACACTTACGACAAGCTGCCACAAGGCAAGGGCATCAGATCTCTTTAGTCAAGGCAAGTTTCTCAGCCTGTGTACTGATTATGTTTTGGGCTGGATAATTATTTGTTGTTGGGGCTGTCCTGTGTGTTGCAGCATCCTGGGCCTTTGCCCACTAGATGCCAATAGCATCCCTTTCCCCAATGTGGCAACCAGAAATTACCAAATGTTACCTGAGAGCAAATCCTCCCTTACTTCTCGCATCCACTATTGAAAATTAGAGTCAAGGGTCAAGGACTACAAGACACTAGAGCCCCAGCCTTTTATGAAAGCATGTGAGCAGGACATTGACTGGGTGTCTGCATTCTCTTCACCCTGAAAGAATTCCACCCCTGAATAGAGAGGCCAGCTTTTATGCCTTATACTGCTATTATCATTGTCTGATTTTAAAACTATATTTTAACTTAATGCTTATAATTTTAATTCTTCTCTTCTGCTGTTTATTATGTTTATTTTGCTAATTGTATTGACTTATTCTTCTTCCAGTATTTATAGTTAATCTGCCTTATTGTATAATAACACAACTTTTTTATGTTGTTTGTAATTTTAGCTCTTTTGATATCCTCTTGGTTGGTCTTATTTATTCTTTCATTATCATTTTGTTGCATTTTCATTGTGTTACATAGAGAATATTAATAGTTTATAATATTAAATAGATCACATGGGAAATAGTCACTCCTTTATCACTTCCAATTCATGGGTATATTTATGCATTTTCTTCATATTGAAGTTCTTGAGGTTTTGTAGAAGAGATTTGAGGCTCTTGATGTTTTCTTGTTTTTTGTTTCATCATTTAAAATTATCCACCATCTGGCACGTGCCTGTAGTCCCAGCTACTTGGGAGGCTGAGGCAGGAGAATCGCTTGAACCTGGGAGGCAGAGGTTGCAGTGAGCCGAGATCGCACTGCTGCACTCCAGCCTGAGCAACAGAGCGAGACTCCGTCTCAAAAAAAAAAAAAAAAAAAAAAAAAAATTTATCCACCATCCCCCATAGTAGAGTGGATGCAAACTTCTGAGGAAGTCTTTATACATGCTCTTGTTTCATGTTTTTCTTCTTCATACGTGCTCCTGTTTCATGTTTTTCTTCTTTATATATGCTCTTGTTTCTTGTTTTTCTTCTTTACCTTGTGCCTTTCCTCCTTTTCTGCAGTGATAAGATTCATGGGTGTTGTCATAGGAAACAGTCTACTTTCTTCCTATCAACTCAGTACTGATCATTGCAAATTAAATACTTGTATGTTCATTTAAAAACTAATTACTGATTTTCCAAAGAAGCATCCCTATTGTGGGAAGAGATCTTTAATGGTAGTTGGAAAGTATAGTGATAAATAAAATCCCCTCTATATATTCATATATTACCTAATCTGTATATATGTAATTTCAAGACTTGTATATGAAATAATGAAACCTAATGATTGTTTTTTTCAAGTGTGAGAACATGTGCCATTAAATATTTTCTCTTAAAAGTCAAGAATAGGGATATGACCTATTTTTTTGTGGATTAAAATCATGTGGATGAATCTAATAGGTGCAGGAGCTCTCATTTGACAGAATAAACTTCACTAAGGAAATAGCCTATGGAAAAAATTGTATAGGATACAGCAATAACTGTATCGACTTACCTTATGTTCTCCAGACTTTTCTTCACAGGAATTAGAGATTTTCATTTGCTCCTTTTCCTCCTCCTGGCTTCAAATGTTCGTTGCAGAGGCAGTCTTTAAAAAGTTGTGTCTACAGAGCTCTGGCAGTGTTTCTTCTGAGCCACTCTCTCTTCAGAAAATGGTAAGCACCTCTCTATTCTGGTTCTTTACATTTTCAAGAAGTGAGTTCACAAACTGTATTTATTTATTTATGTATTTAATTTGAGACGGAGTCTCGTTCTGTCGCCCAGGCTGGAGTGCAGTGGCGCAATCTCGGCTTGCTGTAAGCTCCGCCTCCCGGGTTCATGCCATTCTCCTGCCTCAGCCTCCCGAGTAGCTGGACTACAGGCGCCCACCACCACACCTGGCTAATTTTTTTGTATTTTTAGTAGAGACGGGGTCTTGATCTCCTGATCTTGTGATCTGGTGATCTGCCTGCCTCGGCCTTCCAAAGTGCTGGGATTGCAAGCGTGAGCCACCACACCTGGCCCACAAACTCAATTTTAAAAAATTCTTAGTTATTTCAAGTAAGCAGGCAGAATATATTAATTCATAAATATTTCAGTTCTGTATAAAAGCTAGTATATTTCTATCTCAAAATAGAGTAATGAAAGCCAGCAGCAGTGCTGAGTGCCTGTAGGTGAGTGCCTGTAGTTCCAGCTACTCAGGAGACTGAGGCAGGAGGATTGCTTGAGCCCCAGAATTCGAAGCTGTAGTGCGTTATGGTTGCACTTGTGCATAGCCACTGCATTCCATCCTGGACAACATAGTGAGACCCCTTCTCCGGGGCAATGGGGGGAAGGTAATCACCAAATAGAAATTTTAAGGCTGAGCATGATGGCCTCTGCCTATAATTCTAACACTTTTGGAAGCTGAGGCAGGAGGATCCCTTGAGCCCAGGAGTTCGAGACCAGCCTGGGCAACTTAGCAAGACTCTGTCTCTCAAAAAAAGTTAAATTAGCTGGACATGGTGGCACATGCCTGTGGTCCCAGCTACTCGGGAGGCTGAGGTGGGAGGATCCTTAATCCCAGGAGGTCGAGGCAGCAGTGACCTGTGATAACCACTGTACTCTAGCCTAGGTGGCACACTAAGACCCTGTCTCAACAACAACAACAACAAAAAAAAGAAAGAAAAGAAAGGAAAAAGAAATTTTAATTACTTTTGAGCATAGCCAAGGGTTGATCATAGAAAAGTAAAAAATCCTTGTTTCCTAATAAAATTCCTACTTGAGGTTATTTTGGAAAGAACTAGATCCAACAAAATTCTAAATGGTATTTAGAAAGCAAAATATTATGCATATAAGCTACATTTGATTTAAAGTTTTCCAGTTTTATTTTGGCTATCTTTAGATATTAATATCCAGTAGCTCTAGGAATTTTTTAATGAAATGCGAAATACGTATATTGGTCAGATTAGTCAAATTCTGTTTTGCAACAATCCTTTAAGGATGTTTTTATTCCTTATTTTGTTTTCTGTTGAAAAAAGGCATTATCAAAATGGAAATTACAAAATACCAGTTGACATAAATCATGCATATAAAATATGCAAATGAATCATACATGTTGGGCATAAGACTAATCAAAAGAGCTTTCCTAAACGAGGATCAAAATTGAATTAGAAAAAAATAATTATTTTTAAGAAGATATTTTTCTGCTTGTTCACATGGTATTGACTTTGACACAAAGCTAGTTTTCTTAATATTTTATTATGTTCAACCAAGATACAGTGGCAACCATAGTGATGCAACCAAGAAAATATAACTAAATGTAATAGTGAAATGAATCAAATAATTTCTCTTTACTGCTGTTTTTGTAGTTGAGAAAATAATGCAATATTATTTTTTAACAGGTATATTCCTATTTACCAGCCTTGGGGAAAACTGGTGTGCTTGGGTCTGGAAAGATTCAGATATCAAAGAAAATAGGACAGCGGCCTTGTTTTGACTCTCAGAGAGCCTTACTAATGCTGAATGGTACTAAACAAAAACAAGTCGAAGGGCTGCCAGAGTTACCGTAAGTGATGCTGATATCCCAGCTGTGCTTTGTTTTGGAGTACAGCTCTTTTTCTGATGCATTTCTTGAACTTTATGGTTATCTGTGATACTGTCCAAATTGATTAGATCAAAACTCAATTTTAGATCTATTTGATCAACATTTTCTGTTTCTGTAATTAAAAGTACATTTCTAAGTGCTTCCCAAAAGAAATAAAACTGCTCATCAAATTATTGATGAATTATTGATGAAATACAGTTTCACACAATTTTTGCCCTATGATTTGAATTACTACTTTGCCATAATGTAGATGGGATTTCAGAATGCATGGTCATATGAGATATCCTATATCGTTATAGTAGTTTCCCCAAAATGAGAAACCTCCTCTAAAAGTATAAGGTTTATAAAAGTATATGTTGTATAAAACTCAGAAAGCCTGAAAGGTTCTACGAGAGGAAGAAGAGAATAGAATCAGAATATGAAAGTAAGAATGGGGAGCAGAGGCCTGCTTGATCTTAGCTTTCTGTTTTATTCTCTCTGCCAAATATGGTTTAAGTTGTCTTTTTCTCTTTATTTGACCTTCTGTATTTATAAATTTAGTGAGCAGTTGGGGGAGTAGGACTAATAAAAGAAAATTCGTGCACTGAAATTTGTTTCTACACAGTTGAAATAAATTTTAAAATCAGAAAGCAGTAAAGATTGAATGAGTAAGGGGGTTTAAATTAAAAGGAGGCTAGACTTTTAAAAAATACCATCTAATGTATGCTGGCACGCCTTGCTGAAAAACAAGCTTTCATTATTTCTTACTTTTCCTTTCAGAGACCTGAACCTTGCTAAATGTTCCTCATCATTAAAAAAATTGAAAAAGAAGTCAGAAGGAGAATTGTCATGTTCCAAGGAGAATTGCCCCTCTGTAGTTAAAAAGATGAATTTTCACAAGACTAATCTAAAAGGTATTCCAAGTATCTAAATTAATTTATGCTAAGAACTTTTCATGGTTATAGTCAGTACTTGCAGGTTTCACACATTTGCCCTGATGAATATTTGAACTTAAATATTGGACTAGGTCCAGGAAGTACCTTGTTGGATAACGTATTATTTTCTTGAACTGTCATTTATGCAAAGAAAGTGATTGTTTAATAACCAGTATAATAGAGTATTCTTTCCTTTTTTTCCTCTCCCTGCCATTACAGATATGAAACACAGTGTAGCATTCATTGAGCTCATTCCAGACTTGCCCGCCTTACTTTTCTATTCCATCTCAACCTGTGCTGCTTAGGATCAGTGTCTTCTGATTTGAAAGTATAATTCAGTCTTCATCTCTTTCAGTCCTAGACATTTTGTGAACAAAGAATGAAGAGTAGGCTATGTTACATAGCTGTGTTAAGCATATGGGCTCTTTTCTTCCAGGCATTGAGCCCAGACTATGAAATGTGTTTGGCTTTTGGTTCTAACTATACTGGAACCTAAGTACCTAAAGGATGAAATAACAAGAATAGCATAATAATTCACTTTGGCACCTCTTTTACTTAGACACCTCTTAACTTGCAAATGGATCTTCCAGAAGTCTATACCTGGCCAAAATAAATTGCTGAGTCTTTTTTGTTGTTGTTGTTTATGAGTTATATCTTGTTTTTAATACAAATATTAACATTATGACACCCATGGAAATAGTGACAGTGAAGCGCTTATATTTCAGTGTGATATAAGTTCATAATTGCATATTACAGATTCAAAATAACTGTCCATTTGGCTTGGAATATGAAAATTATATTAGATGAGAACTCAGATATTAATTTCACAAATCAGCATTCTTTTTCTTTGTTTTATTGTTTCAGAAAGTAAAATGAATATGAATGATTTTAGGCAGAACAGCAGAAGGAACTGGGAGAGAGGAAGAGAATTGAGATATAGTAGAGAAAAACTTCAAAAGCTTTTTATGCATGTAAAAAATGTTTTTGTGGAAGTTACAGAGATAATCTGTAAAACTGAACACTGTAAAAATGTTCTACTTAGTATTTTATAGCAAGAACAAATTTGATTCAGTATTTCATTTTGTTTCCTAAGCAGTCATTTATAGTAATTTTTTTAAAATTCCTCTTAATCACTTATATCTTATTAATCTTGGTTATAACAGTGATGGATATAGACAATTTTAGCCAGAAGGCATTAATTGCATCTCTCCTAGAAAAAACCTTGTCATTTCTATTTGTTAGTCTTGTTCAGCTTTAAATGGTACTAGGGATTTTTTTTTTTACATCTGTGTGTGTATGTGTGTGTGTGTGTGTGTGTGTGTGTGTGTGGTGTGTTTATATTAAGATTCCTCCATTTCTCCCTCTCTGTGCTGTTGTAGCCAAGCCAGACAGCCTATTGAGAAGCAGCAAACCATCTGTTAATGGATTTGAAGTTCTGAATTATACTTGAGTGTGTAGAGGCACTCATGCTTAGCCAGAAACATTCATTTGAATTAAGCTATAAATGCTGTATAAAAAAGAGCCATACATTTAACGTAGGTTCATGAATAAATTTAAGAGAGGGCAATTGCACTCTAAACTTTTATTGCTGCAAAACCCAGTATTTTTGGTGTTCTCTGTTCATTTGGGGGTTTTATAGCAGGATTGAAGCTTTAAACCTTGAACTAGGGGAGACAATGCCTGTGTTAAACCTTTTGCGGTAGAATTTCATTGCTGAATTGCTGATAGAACAGAAGCACTATGGATTGGTGGGGGTCCTTCCCCTTCCCACCTCCCACCCCCGCCTTTTTTGATGCAAGAGATGTTTAAACCAGTCAAAAGGAGAACTCAATAAATAATTTTCTGGCATGGGGCCAGATCTCCTAGTTCATGCCCTTTGATTATTTTCTTTAGTTGATATCTTGTCTTCTCTGGAATAATCTATTAATTTTTTATGGCAGGAGAAACAGCCCTGCATAGAGCTTGCATAAGTAACCAAGTGGAGAAATTGATTCTTCTTCTCTCTTTGCCAGGAATAGACATCAATGTTAAAGGTAAGTTTTAAATCTTTGTGGTCTAGTCCAATGTCTTAATATTTGTGATATTAAACAGTTTTATATCACATTAAGAAAAATTATTTAAGTAAATTTACCTAAGGTATCTTAAAAGTATAACAAAAATTTCTTAGCAAAGCCAAGAAATTTCTCATATATTGATTTATAACTAATGGTATAAAAACATTTTTTGGTGTCCATATTTTGATAATACCCAACATTAATATTTTAAAATTGTGTTTATTTTAATTTTTTAAGGTAGAAATATGATTACACCCTAGACATTTTTATCACAGCATTCTCTTTGTATATGAAGCACCTAGAAAGTCACACTGATGAGAAAAGTAGAACATCAGTACTTTTCTACCAAAAGTCCTACTTCTGCCGTTTTAAAACTTGCCTTGATTTCTAATTTAGACAATGCTGGCTGGACGCCTTTGCATGAAGCCTGTAACTATGGCAACACAGTGTGTGTCCAGGAAATTTTGCAACGTTGTCCAGAGGTAGATCTGCTCACTCAAGTGGACGGGGTTACTCCTTTGCATGATGCACTGTCAAACGGACATGTAGAAATTGGCAAGCTGCTACTACAGCATGGGGGTGAGTGTGTTTATGCTAAATGGGTTTTGATAAATTACCCAGTTTTTTGATGAATCCTGCAGAGGTAGATAGCATTTTATGTTTAAAATCTGTAAGGAAAGATGCCTTTATTTCATATTAATGAAAAAGTAAGGATAAAAAGTCTCCTAAAATGTAAGCACCTTTTATTAGTAGAGATAAAACCCTTTTCATAATGTGTATTTGTTTATGTATGTATTATTAAGCCTATTGAGGTTCCTGTATGAGAGTCTGTTTTTGAATTGAGTTTGCTGGTTTTAAATATTTATCTTTTTCCTTCAGGTGTGTAATGTCTTTGTGAGCCCGTCATTTCTGAAAGCTTATTGATAAATGGATACAAATGTTCAGCTGTGATTACCTGGATTTTTTCATTCTTTTTTCATTTCCTGTATGTAACTACAAACTCAATCTTATTTTTAATGAGTCATTTCTGTACAGACTGTAAAAAAATGATATCCTAGAATATTTTTCGTCATTCACATTTTGCAGCCAATTAAGTTAAAGCAGGAGAATTTTCAAATGGTGATAACTGTTATGCAGGGGTTTTGTGAAGGAGGTAACTTGAGCTGAATATTCATCTCCATTTTTCCTGCTGATTTTTGATCTTTGCTTTCAGCAAGGCCCCACATTATTTTGGTGTCATTCTTCTTACATCTAAACCGAATAATATAAATTTTACAACAAAATGTTCAAAACGGATTGGTGCTTTTAAAAGAAAAAAAGAAAACTGATGACCAGCTTAGAATATGGAAACAAAGATTTGTAGAAATTGTGGCTTTTATTTGTATTAATTTCACATTTAAATTTAACATTATCTTATCCTGTAATTAAAACATTTGATTGTGCATAAAGACAAAAAGCGTATTTTCTTAAGATGTCTTTTTAGTATATATGCATCTAAGGAAGGCTGTATAGCATAGGAGTTTAAGACATTTGGTTATATATAGTCTTCTCCTGCCCCCTAAAGGCCTTAGTGTGTCTGTTTTACTGATACCATTTCATCGTCAGTGTTTTTCAGTTCTTCTACCTTGTTTTTTTTTAGTATTCTGTGTTTACTAAACTGTAAGTTCTACCTCCTCAGTGTTTTATTTTTCTACTCAACCATGTGCCTGGCATTCAGGCCAATGTTTGTTAGGAGCCATTATTGTATTAGGTCCAGCTCTTCAGTAGAGTATGGCATTATACCAACCAATGTGAATTTTTCTAGGGCCCTTAGTGGAGAATAGTAAAGAGATGAGTTTCTCATCCTAGAAGAGGAAATCTAATTGTGTTTGTTTTTATCAAGGTCCTTTAGCAATCGTACAGACTTGTTTCTGCCTTAGTCATATTCTGGGTTTGGACCTGTCAAGTGGTTTGACACTTATATTGAAGTAACTGCATTATCTATTCATTGTGAGTTACTCAGCCTCAAGAGCAATAATTTCAAGAATTTATTTATGTCTCTAAAACCTTTGTTTACTTTTGATATCCTGTGTCCATAATTTTGTCTTTTTTTTTTTTAAACAGAAGTAACTTGGAACAGTTTTTTTGAGATGTTGGCACAGTGAAAAGGAGCCTAATTTTGTTTTAGAATTATCTTCTTTCCATAAATTATACATGAATCATATATCAATGGTTGATCTTTTATATTAAGTACATTTTATATCTATGCTATTATATATGTCTGATCAGTGTTATCATTAAGAATTTTAACAGTTATAATAGTTCTCTCTTTCTGACAATATGATCTATGTTATAATGGTAGGACCTTGTGATTATGTCTGCTAGTACTAAAATCTTTATATCTCCTGTAACATTTTTATGGCCAAGTGCATAAATAATTATAAGACTTGACTGATGAAGGCACAAAGTACTCCTATACTTTTGCTATGTAACCAAATACTGAGTTATGTTTTGCCTTCTCCACATCATCCTTTAGTACTTAGGGGATAAACTCTATCTTTAGTACTTTCTAAGTAGGTAGTTAAATGAGTTTAACTAGTGTAGATGGATGAGATCTGAGTTTGATCTAGAAGAATTAATATGTAATTTGTATGAACCAGTTACCTGTACTAAACATTGAACACAAGCAAGGGTAATATGAAAACTGTTCTCTATCTGGCAAGGTTTTGCAGTCTTTGCACTGCTAGCATTGTTTATTAGCAAGGAAAGGGGCACTACTTTTTCCTCTTGATGGTATTTTG
The DNA here is from genome assembly GCF_009828535.3 of Hylobates moloch. Lineage (NCBI taxonomy): Eukaryota > Metazoa > Chordata > Mammalia > Primates > Hylobatidae > Hylobates > Hylobates moloch. Next base: position 53,534,538 of record NW_026652281.1, on the reverse strand, counting down.
AGATACCCCTGAGGCTCTTGTATAGAATTTATAAGATAAATACATTTTTACAGTTTCTTCTGGGAACACTGAAATTCTTATTTTAAAATGACAATTGATAAAGTTTTATAAAAGTTTTTTTTTATTTGTAATTGTATTTATTATTTATTTAAGGCATGCACGTTTGGGGAAACCTTATTAGGTAATTGACTAGAATGTTTTTAATGTACCTTTATTAGTCTATATATATAGCCAGTTAATTGTGTCAACATGAATTAATACAAAATATGATTGTAAAGAAAGCCCTGGATGCTTTGGGGAAAAGGAGAAAAGAGCTGTTAAGCTGCCAAAATAGAAATGTTTTACTTGCAACATTTTGCATTTTCTTTTCACAGGCCCAGTGCTTTTACAACAGAGGAATGCTAAGGGAGAATTGCCCTTGGATTATGTGGTTTCACCTCAAATCAAAGAAGAACTGTTTGCTATTACAAAAATAGAAGATACAGTGGAGAACTTTCATGCACAAGCAGAGAAACATTTTCATTACCAGCAACTTGAATTTGGCTCCTTTTTACTTAGTAGGATGTTGCTAAATTTTTGTTCAATTTTTGATTTATCTTCAGAGTTCATTTTAGCTTCCAAAGGGTTAACTCATCTAAGTGAACTGCTTATGGCTTGTAAAAGTCATAAAGAAACCACCAGTGTTCATACTGACTGGTTATTGGATCTTTATGCTGAAAATATAAAGACATTGCAGAAACTCCCACATATTCTTAAGGAACTGCCTGAGAATTTGAAAGTGTGTCCTGGAGTACACACTGAGTCCTTGATGGTAACATTGGAAATGATGTGTCGGTCAGTCACGGAGTTTTCATGATGATGCTAGAAAGTATGGATTGACTTTCTGAATCTGTTCAGTTTGCATTGGTACTTACTGTGGACTTCATAGCTTACTGACAGATAGTAATTTGATTTATTTATTGACAGACTTTGCAGCCTTGCTAAATTTTAAAAGCATTTTTTAAAACACTTCTACAAAACTCTAGTATGGGCTTCTGACTTTTTCCAGGGTGTAGTATTTGACTCAAAAGTAAAAATAATTTTGTTTTAGTATATTCTACTTTAATTTTTTTTGTTCTGAAAGTGATATTATATTGTACATGTAAAATTAATTTAAATATTTTTTCAAATCAGAATGTAATGTTCTGTATTCTAGATGTTTTAGGTCTTAGAATCATGGCAAGCATATTCATACAAATGTGTACCTATAAACTTGTAGCTCCTGACTCTTAGGGATGGATTTTGAGGAAAAAACAAGACTAAACAAAAACATGTAGCTCCCTATTTTTTCTCTGTAGGTTGTTGGACTGAAATATGCATTTTAGCTTTGTGTGTTTCTAAAATAAACATTTCTAAAATTTACAGTAATAATATTCTTTTGGTTTTTAAATGCAGCAAATATGCAGAGTCTGACAATTCAATTCCTTGATCTATTTTAGCAGTTCATATACAAAATGTATCTGTTGCTGCCCTATGTAACCAATATTCTGTACCTGAAAACATTCTGCTGCATAAGTTTATGAGTTTAATATTAAGATTATGAGTGGCATCTAAGTAATAGATTTGAGACTATTTAAGATCTTAATATATAGTATGAATTTACTGAGTAGTAATGTTTTAATTTGCAGTTTTTCCTAATAGCAGTTTGTAGTAAAACTAAAAGGGTGTGGATAATAACCACCTTTGAAACTGGAGTTTCTTCGCTACTGGGAGTAAGTTACATTATGATACAGGTGGAAAATAAACACTTCCATTTAGCTTTTATGTAATTCAAGTGATGACTTTAGCAGTTAATCTGCTAAAGCAACACACTTCAGTTTTATTTTGGAAATAGATATTTTAACAAGATACAGATGCTTAGTATCATATTACTGGGTTTGTAATCTAAATTGAAAACTGCTACATCAGTATGAAAAAATATTTTAAACAAGTACTTTTTCACACATACTCAGGAAATACTAGTTTCTATTTAGCCTTCAAATTTGGCATCATACAAATCTCTTTATTATTAATCTGCCAAAGTATCAGAGAAAAAATGATATAGTGAAGACTGTCTAAGAAAAGTTTAAATACTTATAGAGAGTAAAGTGCTTCTCCAGATGATGAATAAGAACGTTTTTTATTCCAATGAGTACCTCTTTACTTCACTTGTCAAGGTGTCTGGGATAGTGTTTGCTTGGTAAACTAATATAAACTTGTAAACATAGGCTTTGACATCATACACATTTTCAAATCCTTGTCTAGTTTCTTAATAAATAAATTGCAAGGCAAATTCTTTTCTGAGCTTTGGCTTTCCTACATGTCAAATAGAAATCACACAAGGTATCTTTGTCATGATAGAATTGTTAGCCTATCACATCATATGACACTTAATAAATATTTCCTTTCTAATTCTTACCTCCTCTTTTGATTATAATGAATCATTTAGACAAAAGGCAAGATAGTAATTGTTTAAGTTGGTAGTAATTCTAAGGTAATTAAGTAATCAACATCATGAGTTAGGGTTTTATACTGTTAGTACAAAGTAGTTTTCCAAATTAGATGTTCATAAGGTGTATTTGTTTAATTGCATTTAGCATTAATATTTCATAATTGACTCTTCTGTCTGCCAACTTCTACAAGCAATGATGACATGAAGTGTGAAACAGATGTCATTGAGGTCTCTGCCTTTAAGAAGTTTTACACTTCTTCGAAAGTCCAACATGGCAAACATAGGTTACTGTGTTCTGTGCCCTGGCTAACAATACCAGTATATTAGTATGAATTTAAATTTTCAGGAAAAGGCTTCATTACTTCTTATACTTTATTTTAGAAAGCATAATAATAATTGCCTTGAATAATTGCCCAAATCTATCTTGGAGGTATAGGAAGAAGAAATTCTCAGTAAGTAAAGTATAATTCATAGTCTTAGTCCTAGATTTTCAATTGCAGACTTTTCAAAGTTGCAGCTGAAGACAAGGTTGAGAAATGCTGTTCTTCATTGTATTTTGCCAGATATGATATCATAGTTCTATGGAATCGTATTTTTAAAAATTTCTATAAGAGACCTTATTACAGTGTAAATAAAGCTGGAGAGGAGATTTCTGAGCAGTTAAGATTCAGCTTTTCCCCATGCAGTGTTTACTGGCAGTTTCTTAAATCTCTTTGAAGTTAGAGTTTTCTAGGTTGTTAATTTTTAATTTCACTTTGCAGAATAAAATCATCCAAGTATATATATATATATTCTGTCATTTTATTCATTCCAAGATGACCAGAAAAACATTTATCCTCATAAAAGTCAAATGTGAAATTAATTCTTTTGAATTCAGCATTTCTTGAACACCTACTCTGAACCAGGTGGTGTGCCTGACAAGGGCTAACTACAAAAAAAGAGGAAAGGCCCACAGTCTAGGAAGGTAAATAAGGCTTAAGTATTGTGGATTTTAGTGTCTTCTACATCTGCTAAAAAATTAATTTCAGTTTTGTAGGTTCCTGAAATTTTCAGTAATAATTGGTGTTCTGTTTTAGTTTATAAATGTGAATATTCAAGTGTCCAGTACTTTAATCCTTTGATGAGTATTATTTTAGCAATTTTATTTTAGAGTGGATAGGATGTAGGGTGTGCTTTTGCAGTCTTAGTATTTTTAAGCAAGCACAAATGCATTAACACTAAGATACTTTATATAACCTCCAGAAAATATCTGCCATTTTTGTTTATGCTGTTATAGAAAGTTAATTAAATGAATACCTTCACATGAAAAAAAATATTCGTGGAATGTGCATTCCTTATGCCTTTATACACCTTTCCAGTTAAGCAGTGAACTTGATGAGAACCTGTCACTGTTGCTCCTTAATCAGTAGGAAGGGGTCATCTTTGAGTGACATGAGGCACTCTTTCCCTGAGGCATTTATCACGTAGCTTTCACGCCAATTGCACCTCCTGCTGACGTGGAGCTTGCAAAACTAGGAATGATAATTGTTTTTATGACAAATGTGGATTGAGTTAGAAAGGTCAGTGATAGCGTTATTGGAATTAGGCTCTGCCTGGTGTTGTCAAAACAGGAGACATGGAATTGTTAACTAATTCCTTGTAAATCAAAATACGTTATCAGAAAATTCACCTTGTAGGTTAAAATGAACTGTAGTTGGAGAATATACTTTGATAGTTATTTGCTGTGATATATATTTTGAAATTATTATAGGCTATAAATTAATTAGAAAAGGTTGAAGTGTTGTTTTACTTGGTTTTGAGCATACATTTTCAAGGTAATGCAAATCCTACTCAAAGAAGACCTTTTCAAAGGAAATAAAACATTTTTAACATCATTGATTATTAGATGTTTAAAAAGAGTTTGTCCTCTTAAATACTAATCTTACAGAACATCTAAAATATGTACAAGCTGTTCCTAATACTTCTTATATTTGAATTTATTACTATGTCTTTTTTAGTGTAAGTATATAGTTTTGATTATAAATACACTTAAACTATGTTTTTTAAAAAGCTTGAAATACAATCCTTAGTACTAGATATAAGTGATTTTTTTTTAGAATGTTATACTTTTTGTTTTTCAAGAGATATATTGATGATCCCTCCCACCCCCTTTTTAAAACAGACGTATAATGAACTCTGTTCTGGGTTTTTAAACTACTTGCGGAATTAAAGATCAACAATATTAAGTCAGCAAAGTGACTATTAAACCGTATTTCTAACCAAATATGCAATATTGTTATATATGTAATATATCATACTGCCTTTAACAAATATAGATCCCAAAAGCCCTTATTCAAGTATTTATAGTTATTTCCAATTAGAATTAAAACATATACTTCCAAATTAGTCATTTTTGTATCATGGCCCCAAATCTTTTTAGATGTAGAACCCAGATTTGGTAGATATAATCCTCTTCCTTGCCAAAGTATCCGAGTTGGATCAAGCGAATGTTAATGTATTATGGACGTTAAACATTAATAGAGAATGGCTCACTAGTTTGGGACATACAATTTCATTCTACCAAAGAGTGGAAGTTGAAACAAAAAACAAAACAAAAGGTTTAGCACTTCCAGAAAGTAAGATGCGCTGAACTGAAAACCTGGAATCCAGGTTTGAATTTATACCTATCATACTGTCATTTATCTTGATAGTAGATGAACTAAAATTACCACTACTTCTCTATTCTGTCTCAAAGTGAAATAAATAGTAATATTGAAAAATCATTAATCTTAAAGTGTTGACAGATGAAAATAGTTTGTTGTCAGTGACTTCTCAACCTAAAGGTTAGGTCAACAGTGGTTTATGTCATGACTCTTAATAAATTTTTCTAATGACCAGACTAGTTTGATTTATGATAGTTTTTTTGTTTTTGTTTAAAGGAATATATATCCTTGTTATCTGGCTTCATCCTAAAGATGCATTTTTCTACTTTGCATTCGTTCCTTTTTACATTAGAGATAAAATTACCGAGCAGTAAGTAAAATCTGTTAAAATATGTGTTTTAAATAATTTTCTAGGAAAACTTAAAAGCAGAATTGTAATGGTGCAAACTGGACAAGGGGATGAGGGGAAAAATGGTTAAGAATCATTCTGGTTAAAGGAATCCAAGGGGTAAAGATTTCTAGGTACTGTTTATTATATTGATGGAAGTTAGTGAAGGTGTAAAATCACACAAAAAGCATGTAGACTAATCTCAGAAATAAACTGGGTCTTTGAAAATTTTGAATGATATTCAATAAACTAAACCAAAGGTCCAGATAATTGTTTTATAGAAGGTTCTTTTGGTTGAAATTCAATTTAACCAAAAATAAAGAATAATGAAATTCCAGTTCTAATGGTATCAGAAACAGGCTAGATTTTTTTTCACTGTTTTTTAAAAAACAATTGACACATAATAACTGTACATGTTTATTAGGGTACAGTGTGATGCTTCATTACATGTGTACATTGTATAATGATAAAATCATGGTGGTTAATACATTGTTATTATCTGTAGTCACCCCACTATGTAATAGAACATCAGCACTTACTCTTCTTAGTTAATACATTGTTATTATCTGTAGTCACCCCACTATGTAATAGAACATCAGCACTTCTTAGTTCATCTAACTAACTTTGTAGCCCTTGAGACCATCCTCTCCCCATCTTTGCCTTCCCTCCCTTTCCCTTCCCAGCCTCTGGTAACCGCCATTCTGCTGTCTACTTCTATGAGATCAACTTTCCTAGCTTCCACATATAAGTGAGATCATTTGGTATTTGTCTTCCTGTGAGAAAAAGGTTGTTTCGAATAGTAATACTCAGTCCTTTCTCACAGGCAAATCTTGATGTTTCATTTCTTATTTTCCTGTCATTTCAGTTCTTTTACACTCCCAAAAATACTGTTAAGTTCATACATGTTACTGGAGGAAATGGACTCAGAGAGAGTTGAAAGCTACTTATTAAAAGTGGTTGGACCTTTTACCTAAATATCATTTTTTACTAATACTCATATTTTAAAAATTGAAACCAAATGTTATTAAAAAGGATCTTCTCAGCCAGACATGGTAGCACATGCCTATAGTCCCAGCTACTTGAGAGGCTGAGGCACAATGAGCACTTGAGCCCAGGAGTTCAAGGCCAACCTGAGCAACATAGCAAGACTCTCTTTTAAAAAAATAATAACATAAATACATTCTCTAAATTACATAAGGAAAAAGATTGTAAGTAAAAAATTGCTTATAGTGATTGTCTTTATGTGAAAAAATTTTGGATATTTCTTTTTCACCTCTCCAGGTTTCTTTGTAATGATTTATATTTGTTTATAATACCAGTAACCAATTTATTTTGAAAGTAGTGCTCCTGATTTAAGTAAGAATCAGTCCTTGAAATTTTTCTAAAGTTGCCTTATTTAAACTGGTACCTACTGGATTTTTAAAAGGTAAATTACCGTTTTAATATACTATTTAAAGCTGGATATAATTAAAAGTATAATTAGTATTATCTAACACAGATCTCAAAAAATACACTATACATGTGCTCCTTTTTTCAAAGTGAATCTGACCACTTTACTGATATGCTTCTCTAGTCTTTAAGACACTTCAAAATGGAGCCCCAAGTATGTTGAAGTGGGAACTGGGGGGACTTTACTCTTTTGTAGTATTCTTAAATTGCTAAAGATTAAACTTGCTCATGTGGATACTATGTGGAGTCATAACATATAACATATCTTTACTTTGTGATTTTAGTATTTATGGGACCTGAAGAATTACTTGTTCTCTGGTGAGACTTTTCAGATTCGACACAGAAAAGCAGGGAGAAACTGGTAAGATTAAATGATAGCTACATTTATTCAAAGAGTGTACCTTAAATGGCTTTGAAAGGATACTACTGTATTAAGAATTTTTTTCTTCTATCATCAATCTGAAAAAATATCCACTTTATAACTTATTATTTGCAACATTAGTGCAGATACAAACAACCCTCTGTTGAGAGAATTCTGAGAGTGTCTTACCACAGCTCTCTCAGAGCATATTATTTTGCACCTCTTCTGTGAAGCCCGGCAGAATAGCTTCTTGAAAGGTACTCTTTTAAGTAGTACAACTTAGAACAATCTTTTTACAGTTGTGTTTTGTATAAATATCCTGGATATCTACATGGTAACTATAGTACAACCTGATAGTATCAATCTGTCATTGAGGGGAAGGTTTCTTACCTACCGGTCAGGGCTGTTGTCACAGTTATGGGAGGGAAATCAAGTACATATGCATTAAATGTACTATGTATCAAGTACGTAGCATCGTAGTGTGCAAGATTGGATGGTGAATACTTGGTACCCCCAATCCATAAGTCAGAGTATTTTGCTCTTGCTTAAATTACCAAGTGCTTTATGTTTTGATTTTTAAAAAATGTTTTTCTCTTACTTCTGAAAATGAATGTTTTTAAAAGTGATGTTAAGCAATTTCACACAAATAATGGAACATCACATTAATCTGTTTAAAAACTCCTTTGTTAGATATGTATAGTGTTTTCTGGATGGCTTCTCGTGTGCTTCAAAGACCCTCTTATGTTTGCTAGGTTCTCTGTTAATGGAAACTGAAGTTTGTAAGAGTTTTAGGCTAAACGTAAGAGGTAGGTATACCATTGTGTTTTTTTGCTCAGAAATTGTTAGCTACTTCCTCTATTATAAAACAAAGATGACAGAATTACATACTCCGCCTTGTATAATAGCAAATAGACACTTCTATCTTTGTAAAATTTTACAGAGAGCTTATTAGTTCTTGACACTGACAAATTGTTTTCCATGGTTGCAGTGTTACAAGGTACACAAGAGATTTTGACTTTTCATAATTACTACGGTAGAAAAGAAGAATGTTTTGTGGGGCATGTAGTTATAAGGTTTCAGTTCTCTGATAGCTTTATTAAAAAGGGTTCTTTGAGCTTGGGACAAATATTGTCATTTCCTTCCCCTCATCTCTCTTCTGTGGTCCAGCTGTCTCTGTAACAATGCTTGACTATTCTCAGGTGTCTCCAGTAATGCAAAAGGCAAGTATGGGTAGTGAGGGCCGGGTGTGCTTTTTCTAAGAATTTAGCATTTCCTCCAAACCTGTCACCATTTGAACTCTGGCAAAATAAAATCCCTCAAATGGACTCAAGCCATTTTGAGCTTGTCTTTGACTAGAAAGTGAAGCTGAACCTATATTATCATCTTTCTTCAGTAGTGGGAGCAAGTTCCCACTAGCAAGTGGGAGTGAGTTCCACTCAGCCAGGCCTCAGGATCTCCTTAAATGTATTCCTCCAGAGAAAATAAGATAGTTTTCAGGTTCACTCATTGACTCAGGTTGGCCACTCCTTTTCTCTTTGGAAGGAGCATTGAAGAATCTGTAGTAGGGGATAATTGCACTGCAATTTTAATTTTGCTACATACTGAAAAAACTTAGGCACGGCTACTTACCTAAAACATTTCCGCTTTCCTTGAAACAAATCTTTCTGCCTAATATAATAACACTTAATTGACTAAAGCAGAACAGCAGTGTATTTTACTTTGTAAAAAATGGAGTAATAATTTTTCAGTGACATTTGGAGGTACAGATAATCATATAAATTTAAAAACCTGTCTTTACAAAAATACTGCTTGTGCATGTAATGGAACACTTCTTTTGTTTGGGTTTTTGTAGTTTTTTGTTTTTTTGTTTTTTTTTTTTTTTTTAAGCTTAGAATGTCAGGGAAGAGCCCAATAAATTGAAACTCATTTGAGGTCAATTACAATATTTGATTGTTTTTATTTTTTGATTCTTAACCCAGATCCCTCCTTTGAAAAGCACAGATAGAATCATTAAGTTCCAGGAAACCTTTCATGGTGCTCTTGGTTTCTACATTGTATTGCTTTGGACATTTGATAGTTTTGCTTTGGACATTTGATAGTTTTTATTTGCATACTATTCTTTTTTAATGAGATTTTTCAGTAGTATTTCTCAAATTTTAGCCATTCAGCTGAAACAAATCTTATAATGTGACTGCCTCTATACAAATTGACACTATATAAAAGAAACCGAGGTACCAGAGGGTAACATTTACATCAAAAAATAAAAGAAAAAAAATGTTTTCTTTCAGTGAGTTACACCAGTCATCCCAAGAAAAAGAATTATAATTGAAAGGAATGACACTATTGTAAGAAAGAATTTACCACATTATTTTCTATGTGGTTTTAATTTATACTTGACTGAGCAATTAGAAAAGGCTGATTCTAGATACCCTAATCAAACCAATGAATAGACATCTGTACACACACTCACACTAGAGTGTGAAATCACGCTATTCATTTAAAGCCCAAGGATTTAAGCAAGTATTAATTTAGCAATACCTGAGACGTTTTTCAAGAAGTATAATGGTAGCTGTCTTTACTTGTTATTTCTGGAGCAAAAAGGTATAACTGCCTTATACCTGTTTGTTCTTAATGCTGAGTCAACATTATAAACATTTAGGCCCATTTAACAAGTTTATTCGCCGAAATTACTACCTTTGAATAACATTAATACAAATGTAGACTACTTTGAGCATAGGAGACCTTAGATATGAGATCAAAGTGGAAAAAAAGCTCCTGTGGTCCCTAGATAAGAATTTACTTCTGAGTTGTTCTTCACTTTTAAATGCAGAATAAAAATTTTATAAAAGATAATTTTAGAAATGTATCAAATTTGGCTCTCACTGTACTTCAACTCCAGATTTGATTTTAATATACAATCATTGGTTTGACCGTTGCCTATAACAGGGTCATACAGTTGGTATTCGATAAATATATCACAGAGTCCTTTAAAGAATCTCCAAACTCAGATTATCCTAGTGCATATAGAATGTTCAAAAATTGGAATTCCTACAGAACCTATCAATCAATCAGGTTGAGTCTGGAACAGTACCAGAATGAATGAGAAGTACTATTATGTTCTTTTTGATAAGTGGGGAAAAATTAAAAAGCACAAATATGCATTAAAAGCACAAATATTTCTTGTGAATTATCACAACAAATGTCAGTAATAGTTTATAAATATAACTAATGACTCAGTGAATTTACTCACGGAAAGATACTAAAGGAATATATTTAGTAGTTCACAATATCTACAATAGTTAGCAGTCCAAGTAGATGTTTGAGTGACATTCAGTCTCTTACGATAACTTGAAATATTTACATCACAAATCTCAAAATGAAGGCAAGTCAGGCAACTCTCAAGACAGAATTGCACCTATGTGAGAAGGGGAAAGAAATAGTTAAAATTTTAACTATACATATTGTTTTCAGCCTGTGAATGTAGTTTCTAAAAGCAATGAAGATTTCCCTGAATATCACTTTTGTGCCTCAAGCTAGTTCTTATTCCTCTATTAATTTCATTGGTTGCTCACCCCTCCAGAGGTGTTTTCATGTAAGAGTCAGAGTTTCAGGAAAAAAGTCTTGTTTAAACCAAATCTGTTTTTCTCCAAGTGACATATAATTTTTAAGAATATGCACACAATCCCTCATCAATCTCTGAACCACCAAAAAAAAAGTGCTGATTATACATGGGAAAGATTATTTTCTTTTGTATTTAATGCAGTGAATGTGTAGTCAACATTACCATTGAACTAAACATCTGAAATTTGATACAGTGAAACAAACAAGTCATCTGTTAATGGTTACTATTGATACATCTGAGGTTGTAGAATATCAGGCTTACAGACATTTGAGTAGACATTGTCAGCACAGAACATGAAAGTCTCACATAAGGTATAATTGAAAGTTATTTCAAACAGTTATCAATAAACTTTCTGTAGTAACATCATGTTCATGGAACATTATGCTTTTAGCAACAAACAGTGATGGTATGCAGACAGAAGCATGTCATTTTCAACATGATACATTAAATAAAGCATGTTGAGGTCAAAGCCTTTCTGTAGAAAGGGAATTTAATTGACATTCAAGCATAGTATATAAACAGATCAAAATAGTTCTATTATAAGAAATAGTATTTAACAACTTACCTCAAAAATAAAAATACTTTAAAAATCAGCTTCAATGAGATTACATTTATTGTTAAAGAATCTTCCTTTAGAGTGAAATATACATTTCTTTTAGCTTTTCTATAGTTTTTCCAGTATAACCCCCACTTTTACCCCATCCAAGTTTATTATTAATAAAGTAGTGCAAAGCATTGCCTGCTGCAATTTCAACTGAGTGTAATCCCCTACCACGTCAGGGAAGTAAGACATTCTCAACCAACCAAATTATTTTTTCTCCAGAGTTATGCTCCCTTAGTATACCAGGGAGTGAGATACAAAAACTACTTTAAGAGTCTTGGGAATGCAATTTTTAAGTATAGATTCTATGATAATAGTGAAACATTGATAAAGGCAGCCACCACCCCCAAGCAGTTTATTTTACAAAACAGGTTTTCATGCATAATCAAGAATGATTTTTTTTTAAATAAATGAATGTAGTGAAACACTGGCATATCACTTAGCACACTGAATTCTCTACATTAAAATTCACACTAATAACAAAATCATAGTATGAATTAAAGCATTTCAGTAATCTAATGAGAAAGCAGAGGTTTTCTGTGAGAGCACTTGAGTATTAAAATATTTTTAGATGCACAGATACAATCTGACACCAAAAGCGATATGGATATAGTTTCCTAGTATTTTTGATAACTGTACTTACTGGGTTGCTAATTTGCTAACTAACTCTGTATAAATTAAAGTAGTGGTAGGTATAAAAATTCAGATAGGCAATCATTTATAAACTGGCAGTATTTATGTTATGTAGTCCTGTAGAGATTTTAAGGTTTTAGATGGAATGATTGAAATTCTATAAAGAAAAATTTCTAACCTGGGTATTGATTCTCTTGAGGGAGTGAATGAATGTACCTTCACTTATTAGTTTAAAATCAGCCTAAGTCATACCTAAGTAATTTGCACAGGAGTGAATGTCGGGATCTAAAGCCAGAATATATGTTAAATTGAAATGCATCCATTCCATTATTCAGGCTTTGGAATTTCCCTCCCTTTTGAAATGTATAAAACATAGAAAACTGTAATGGATTACTTTTCAGATAAAAAATAGTCACATTAAAAAAAAAACTTTAAAATCAAATTGACATTTACAATTGATGTAGATTTAATCAGAGCACAGGTGAGTATTTAATCCACTTGTAATTAGATAAGAATATATCTTCCAGTGTTATCATTCTTATATTTGTTCTTTCAGTGTGTTATATTATTATCCACAGCTAACAAGGCTTTGACACAGCAGTAGCAAAACCTTTATCAAGTTGAGTCTGTACAATAGAAGTATATTTTCAAAGACATATGCCTTTGTACACTATTTACAAATTCTCTCGATCATGATAAAAAGGCAAAATAAATAAAAAGCAGAAAGAAAGGAAATGCTGCTGAGGCTGAGGGCTTTTTCTTTTATCTTCCCAAACAGATGTTGGTCTCCTCAGTGCTGGGAGCTGGCTAGCCAAGATTGTTTTTCTTTCTTTTATATGGGCTATGAGAAGGATCTGGTTTCAGTTCTTGGTATTGCACCTGTTTAAACAGAGTTCAGAGGAAGACTGGTCAGGTGGCCACTTTCTGGCAAAGAAAGGAAAAGCAAAGGAATGAGAGACTGTGCTGAGGGGAAGAAAGTGCTCACTCTAGAAGCTGTATGGGATCTGCAGCTGAGATACAGAAAGCAATAGAATGACAGAGCAAGAATAAGGGAAATCCTGTTGGAAACTACATGGAGCCCTGATGTGAACTTTAGTAATGGTATTCACTGTCTATAACACATTACATTAAAACTAACCATCTACATCAGTTTTTTAAAGGGCTCATTAATGGTTTTTTACAATTTATCGTGTGTTTGCTTAATACAGTCTTAATCTCCATCCAGCCCACTGTCATGTCATAGCAAATGAAAAAGGTATCACTGTAACCCAGCTTCAGGATTTAAAAAAAAAAAAAAAAAAAAAAACTTTTATTTTGAAAGCTACGCTCCACTCTTCAAAAAGCAGTCAGCTTTCCTCTCCTCACTGATCTCCAAAATCTACTTCTTTAAAACTTACTTGTAATTCTTGCAAATTCTGGAAAGATTTTTTTTTTTCTTAAATGTCCACTGGCATATTTTGCTTTCATCATCTAATATTCCTGTTTCCTCCCCTCAGGTCATACTCCCTGTCACAAACTCCAGCTGAACTAACTTGAAGGAGGAGCTTCCCTGACAGCTGTGGAAGGTTCTTTATGCAACTGCTCTTTCTCCCATTCTCTGTAAGTTCTTCTTGGATAACACCCCAGGTGGGCTAAATTTTTGACTGGTAAAATCTGCTACACAGGCTTTATTAATTTTACTCAGCTCTTCTAAAGCCTTTGAAATTAGAAGGATATAAAAGCTAAAACGCAGTGCCACACTACCTTAAAATAATAGCAATAATAATAACGAAACCTACATACCACTTGTACATCGGAAGGGACTCTGGAAAGGAAGTCAAGTAGTTCATTGTTATCAATTGCATATGGACTCCGAAGCTTTTTTGTAAATTTATTGATGCCTGAAACAAAGTTGGAGTTAAACAAAGCACATTTCTGACAAAAGTGTTGTAGTAATCTGAAGATCTAACTTGTATGCCTTGACTCAATGAATCAATACACCCAGTTTTTTCCCTCTCTTCCTCTTTTTCTCCTTCATTTCTTCCTCCTTCCCAGCTCAGCTGCTTTTTCACTTTGTACCTTAGTAGCTTCTTCCAGGCAGGAAAGGCTTTCTATGTGGGAAATAAAGGAGGTGCCCTGGGGGTTAATTAGCAATATCTTGGGTTTTTTCCCCCTGTGTTACAGTCTACTTAGAAGCCTTGCATTAGTATTTCATTTATGATGAAACTTGCTTTCCAACTTTTTGGGTTAAGATTGTTAAGGCAAGATGTCTAACTTATTTGGTTTCCCCTTTTCCAAAAGATGCACCTTTTTGGAGGTGGGGGTGTGTGCTGCTGTTATGCCAGCTAAATGTTTAGAAGACACATGATGTTTTTTTCAAACCTGAAATGAAAAGATTTGCCCCCAACTTTGTAAAAAAATAAAATAAAATAAACACCTTTACATGAAATCAACAAACTGGTAAAAAGTGAGCCATAAACTAGAGCATCTTGGCTCCTCTTCAGGGAGTTCATGCAGAATAAACTTCTGGAATCTTGATTTTGGTCCATCTCCTCATGTAAGACCTATGTCTTAAATTTCTGGCTAATGTTTCAGCAATCACCTACCACTAAAGGAATACCATTCTTGTTTTATTTTGTTTGATGAAAGAAGAGGCCCAAACACATCCTGCAAAATTACTTTTAAGACAGCTAGTCAGTGAGGGCACTGCAGGTTACACAGCTAGATGTCTGCCCTGGGCTCCAGTTTCTGCAAACCTGGGAGAACAGGGCATTCACCACCACCTATTGCAACAGAGATGACTCCACAAGCCAAGGCAGGTCTGACCCTAGGTAGATTAGAGTTAATAAACTGCCACACATGACATTCTACTCTAATTTTTTCTGTAAAGCAGCATCTGTTTTAACTATCAGGAAGAAATGAAAGATGAATATACAATAGGAAGCAAGAACATAGTGGAAATTATTCTTCCCTTATATAATGAAAGGGCTGTCTAAATTGAATTTCTTTGAATTATAGAAATTAGGAAAGGAAAAAATAATTACCATTTCCCCCACCTCTCACCCAGACTGAAAGGGTAATTATAGTGATAATAAGGGGTAAGAGGGCTTCCTCAATATACAGCAAGTTGGGCCAAAAAGAATAGGGACAAAGTATCTTAAAAGTGGAGGGCTTAGAGTCATCAGACTTGAACTCACTTTATTCCAATATATTTCTTCAAAAACCTTAAAAAGAAAAGAATTTTGCTTTCAGTGTAAGCACATGCTTTCCGAAGCTAAGACTCATTTTGGTTCTTTGCATTTTGTATTTGATTTGTTTTAGCAATCTTAGGTGTATGTGTAAGCAGGTGAGGGGTAAGTAGAGAATTCTTCTTCTACCCAGTCTAGTTTATATATTATTAATGTTATAGTAGATCCTAGAGACTGAAAATTGTTTTCCAAACCAAGAATTTTGTCAGGAAAGAAAAAAAAAAAAAAAGAAGAAGAATGCTGCAACTGACAGTCTCCTAAATGGAGCCCAGGTGCGTAAGAATCGTTGGCATGCAGCATAGTTGCATTAAAAATTAGGACCGAAAAAAATCACCTTTGATGTAGGTCTTTATAGAAACATTCTTGTTTAGTACACATAAAAGGATCTTTTTGTTCCTAAAGAACCTGCAAGTGCCAAGGACCCTTTTCCCGAATGCTAAAGATGACCTCTTAAACCGGCAGCCATGTGTAGTACCATGTTTACATATACTTCCACAAGATAAAATACAACAGCAAAAAAAAAGCATATTTTCCTAAATGCACCATATGGATTGAAATGCCTCTGTTTGTATATAAATGGTGAAAATAAATCAGAGGGATATCTAGACAAAGCTACACTTTGATATATGAAGAATCTGCACAACTAACATGTTTATAGTATGATGAAGCCTAGTGTGCCAGATAAGAAAAAATACATTTTGCAGGTGGACCTAAATCTTTATACTGTTGTGATTTTTTAACTGACCTGTCTCTTTGCATCATGGAGTAGCTTCATGACGATAAATACAGGGAACTGCTGACAGTGTAACTCATCTCTTAAACATAGTTTGTTCTTAGCAGCTAAGACAGTTTGGGGGGAGTGGGGGAGGCTTTACTTACCCCAGACAAGGACAATGTATCTCAGCGGAATGCAGTACAGGACGACTGTGAACACACAGAGGGCTATAATGGCCAGCCAGCTTAAGAATGGGACAGTCCAGTTGAAAGTACTGAATGGAAAATTAACATATCAGCAATCTGAGTAGTTCATACTTTTTTCAAATATTAAAATACATGTGATTCCAACTTGGGACCTAGTTAGTCTGCATTTCTCTCTGGAATAGATTCCAATTGTAATAGGTTATCAGAGGACGCAGGCTAGCCATAATCTGCTCAGTTCCATGAACACAGGGCCCAAGTAAAGAGTCTTGCTGCCAACTCCTCCAGATTGTTCCAGGTGACTTCAGAGTCTAAAGCCATTGTGCTACTTGGGTGACTCCCCACATGAAAGATCTTTATTTTTCTACTGCTAAGACTAGTACCCACCCTTGTTTTCTCTGGCTTTTCAGAGGGGAATGCCCCTGGACCCACCATTCTTCCTTCTATCAACTCTCAGTATTCCCCACGTTGGGAATAAAATGTTGCCAGCAACTCTTCGTAGATGTAACTCTTACATGGTTGTGTAAAAAATCCTCTAAATGTTAGAATTCCTTAGAGGAATACTCACTTGTCCTACCTCAGCTATGTTGCAAATAGAACTGGAAATCAGGAAAGAGGAACAAAACAGTTAGCCTTGCAAAAATTCACCTCTTATTGCCCTTCTTCCCAGAAGTACATAGGTAATTAATAAAATCAGCATTGCGTACTATTCTCTCTCATGTACTCCTTGTTGAAGGACAGCATTCTGGCAAAAGTAATTGGTAACGTAGAGGACTGGGTCAGAGAAGGCTGCAAGGCTCAGTATTGACAACAAGACATGATAACAAATGGAAACGACACCAATGAACAGAAGTAGAAGTTACAAAAAAAAAAAGTACGAGGAGATGGGAAGGAATTTACTGAGATGAAAAGGGAAAAGAAAAATGAAGACAAAGGCAAAAACTATGATGTAAAAATGTTTTTAAAAGTAGAAAATCAGGGAACTGGAACATGGGAAGATTATAATCACTTAAGGCTTTTTGTGTGGAAGCCAGTCTGGTACTTCTTAAGAGTGTGCCAACATTATAAAGAAAATAGAAACACTGTGTAGAGCCTCCAGGGTTGGGCATATAATTATATCACCATTTACAGGCATACCATTGCATTCTTTGAAATTTCTCCTAAATGTTCATCCACTAAAGAGGAACTAACATATCATGTCGTCTGACCCTTTAGCCTGAGAGCCAAGAAGTTAGCAGATTTGTATTCAAAGCCTAGATTCTGTTATGTGGATTTAGCTGAGTCAATCTCTCTAACCCTTTCCCCATTTATAAAATGGGGATAGCTTTTGTTGTGTCAAGGAAGACTGGTTGTGATGGTAACATGTTTATGTGAATCAAGATGAAATTATTAGAACTAATCAACTCAAGGAATCTCATTTATGGCACTTTTTTCTTACGAGACAGTGAGAAGGCCCCTAAGACACTTCAGCAAAACATATTGTTCATGTGGATAAATGTTAGTGTTTTTTATTTCTTCTAATTTCCTGGTATTGTATATTGTACTTACTTGAGGTGAGTTTTTTTTTTTTTTTCAGGGCAATTTTGACCCAATAAAGGTTGATTGCTAAAAAGATTTTCTTCTATACAATGCCTCGGCATAATACTTGGGAATTAGTTGTTCCTTAGCTTTGTGGCATGTAGCTTGCTTTTTGTCTCTCTCTAGGTCAAAATTGTTTCCTAAAATTTTTTTCTACTGAAAGAGTCAATGTTGGATCAATCTGGTTATCCTATTTTCAGTAATCCTTGGGGTCTGGCTTTTCTGTCTTTGTGTTCTTCCTCTTATGTTCAAGAGTGAGCATCTGTAACTCACCAGGTAAAGGATCATGCCTTCCCTTCCTGATGGACACCTGTGCCTCGAGAGAACAGAAGGCTAAGGGGATCTGCTTGCTTTCCTGTGGCTCAGCTCAGAGTCATCCATCACACGACTCCATGTGTGAGGGCACTGGCTCTTCACTCAGAAAACCTTCCTTCTGGGCAGCCCCACTGAAGAACTCCCTGTGTTCTCCTTACTCCTATTGGAAGGATAAATGGCAAAGAATCCCCACCAGTGTAGCTGTTAGAAAAAAAAATAAAATAAAACTGCCCTTCTCTATTTCTACACTCTGCATTATGGAATCTAAATCTAGAATATGATCTTCCCCCAAAAAGGGATGCAATTCAAGAAAGTTCTGGAATGATTATTTAGTAACAAGACGTAATTATAGAGCCCTTTCATTTTGTGCTTAAAGATTGCTTCTGAGTCTGCTTTCTGGGTAGATGCTTTTAATTCCATGTGACCCCAGGAGAATTTCTCTTTTTTAGCATCCAAAAGATCATTTTGCAGGAGAGGTGGCTCCTCCAAGACTCACTGGCTCCTGTGCCATATTCCTGTACCTTAGCATAGGAAGTTCTACAAAACCCAGGTTTTCCCTAGGCTGAACCACTGCCAAGATCTGGTCATATCCCTCAGCTAGTCATGTTTTCCAGCCAAGCATCTGTTCTGAGGCCTTCTACCACCGAGAGTTACAAAGGAGTTTCTTCCTCTCAGGCATTCACTGCCTGATCCATGGTCTTTTGGTATAAATGAGATGTTTCTGTCAGGTATCAGCACACCGTACCCCAGATAAAAGACAACACTCAATGGGGAAATGCCCCAAGTTCAGGGCTTCACACTGTTTCAGTGGATAGCGTGTGGAGGACAGGTAAACATTCTTGGAGATGAGAGGAAGAAGGAGAGAGAAAAGATACGGGAATAGTCTTCAGAAGTCCAAGACTGAATGTTTCCTAAAGGCACATCTGGGAGTGAGATGAGGGCTGTTCTGTCTAATGTAAGAAAGTGGAAACTCAGCACCTACACATGTGGAAATATACAAAATAAAATGCATTATCCCTTACAACATGAAAGGCACCAGATGAATGACTCACACCTTTAGTTTAAATAATTTACTCCTTTCAAATTCTATGTATGCCTGAGGATTCAAATCTGTAGAAAATTTCTGGCTATGAATAACAAACAATGAATAGATACATTATACTAGGAAAATAAAGGTTTGTCCAGAATTTGGCACCCCTTCAATAGACCATTAGCAATCATTATGTAGGCCAATTTTTACATAATTTAGAAGTATGAGGGTCTTAGTATATCTTTTAACTGATAATTGCTGTAAATACACCTTTTTTAAAAAAATATAACATTAGTTTAGATAAAACACATAAGTATATAAGAATGTAAGTTTCTTAATTTTGCATTAGAGCCCCATGAAGCTATATTTATTTTGAAAAGTTAAGGAAAAGGGATTCTGTTTTTATAATTTTAAAAATTGTGTTCATTTTCTAAATGAAAGAGCATTAGTTTATTGATAATTATGGATCTCAGCTATTTAAATACAAACTTGAAAAATTTTTGCAGGGTACCAGAAATATTTTTTTAAAAATTTAGTGTCACTTGATGAAAATATAACTAGACCAATAATAAAATACAGGTGTATCTTAATTACCCGAAGTCCTCATTTAGCTTGGTTTATTTTTTTCCTATCACAATTTCATATTCCGTTTAAGAACAAAGTCTTTCACAGTGAAAAATGTGCTAAAATTTAGGACGGTGTTATTTCTTCAAAGCTACAAGTATGACTTCTTTCCAACCAATATGTTCTAAATTTCAGGAAGGAAATTGACAGAACTTTCATAAAGCCAAAGACTGGCAGAAATAAAGTAAATAATGATGAAACTGAGCAATAGAGCACCCAGAAGGAGTGTCCCCTGCCAAAAAGAATGTGGCATTTCACCCTCCGAGAAACAAATGGACACCTTATCCCACAGAAGACCGGGGCTAACATGTCACCATCACTCACTTCTTTATCCTTTCGCCAAAGGAAGCCACTTCATCTAGGATGTTCTGGACACTGACACATACCTCTTGGATGGCATAGATTTTATTTATAAATCCCTTTTTTTCACTGTCCTAAAATGCAATAAAAAAGAAATTCTGTATGAGTAAAGGTACTCTTCATTGCTTGAATTCTTTGTGTTGTCCCTCTCTTACATTTCTAAACTTCATTTTCGTGTGTGTATAAATGGATAATTGGAACCCATGAAAATATCAGGATTTTAAGGAACATGAGGAGGAAGGGGACCCAGCGTCATGGATTTGTGCTTATAAAGATGGCTGCAAAGCAAGAGCCTCGGGTTCCTTTGCTCTTGCCCTGATGAGCAGAAGAAACATTTTGGGGAGGAAGGTACAAGAGAGAGGGGAGGTCCCAGAATTACCAAATCCAGATTCTACAGTGCTTCTGGATCCACCGAGACACTACTTAGCAGACCCAGTTTCTTGACCCCACCACCCATAAACCCAACTTTTGTTGTGGCTCCATATATTTCAGCAGCAGAGAATGCTGGATGCACGGAGATTTGTGAGCAATGAAAACTACAAAAAAAAAAAAAAAAACACCACCACCACCAAAACCTGGAGTCCACTATGTGGATACTGCTTAGATCATATACAAACTAAGCCTGACCACCTTCTTAAAAATAATAGTCATATATTTTATACAGTAGTATATGCTGGATTAGGTTCTAACTAAACATTTTTTCCCCTTTTGGTGCTTAGTTCATTTTAAAACATACTGAATTTAAGCAAAGCTGGTGTGCTCCAGGTAATAGATGGGTAGAGATTGAGCATTAAAGCACCTAGAGAGTGGTGTGACCCTAGGAGAAATGTGCATATTTTGCAATTTTAGACCCAAAGGAAGAAACAGTGGTGGCCTTTCACAATTGAAAATTCTGCTTAGTAGCCTGGCATCACAGGCACTTGCCTAGGCTGTTTAGTGGAGACCATCCAACCCTGATTCTATGACTCCATTCCTCCATGCCAGCTTGAATATCTATGGAAATGTAGATCCAATTTCATTACTTTAACTTCTTTTGAACACTTGCACACTATGCCAGAACACTTGAGACCTCATGTGGCAGTCAGTGCTTGCTGAAAGCAGCCAGGAAGCTAGAATAATAATGTCATGTTGCACATTTACATACTGACTTTCATTTCAGAAGAGTCTAAAGCACTCTACAGTGTGAACACTTGGCCAGGGCTGGCATCCCGCCACCTCAGAAACTGCGGGTAAGTGAATGACAGATGTGTGTGCCTCCTCCAAGGACAACAGGGTACACTGGGACCAAGGACATGGAGGCCAGTTTTATAACGATCTTTGTTACAGATACCAGTTACTTAGAGCCTTAATTTTAAATTTAATTCACATGGGAGAAATTTGTCTATTATTCATCTTGCTTATGCCAAAATGGGTTGTCAATTAGACAAGAAGCATAAAGCTTAATAACAGTATTGGGAACAGCTAGTTAGCTACTTAGGGTTCCCTACTGTCTTCAGAAGTCACCATTCACTTGTCATGACAGACGTTGGTGCATCAATTTATCTTTCACACTCTCCAGTAAAAAAAAAAGAAAAAAAAAATTCACCTATACAATTGCGCATGTTAGAGTAAAATGAATAACCAGTGGCTTTTTCCTGTTCCTTTCAAAACTACAAAGTTGGTCTGCCCCAACTGTGTGTCCCTTAGTATTCTCATCTCAAGCACCAGCTAAGTTCATTTATGTCTATGAAGCAAAGTACTCATAAATATTTAACCACATACAGAATAAGTCAAACTGGAGTTAAAGCATGCTGGTTGTACAGTGAAAGTCCACTGAGAATGTCTTTCAGCTCAAAATTATGTGAAAAAATATTTCACAGTAACAAAATTATGAAATACCTAGGTAAAACCTCAGCAGGAAATTTACGAAATATATGAAGTTTTTTTTCAGTTGAATATATAGGCTTAATGAAATTTCAAGCAAATCCTAATGTTTAGAGGAGAAAACGGGGAGAATGTAATAGTGTTTCTAAAGCTTGTTGGACACAGAAATAGGTAACTATAGCTAAGAAATTTTACAAAAGAGAAATCATGAGAAGGCATTCAGTGTACCCGGTATTTAATTAAAATGAGATATGGGCATCAAAAGATTGGTATATGATAAGGTGCCATGCACAAAGGAAATAAGTATTGTTATTGGGTAGTTGTGTTAACTGTTTGAGGAAAGTTATGTTAAATCCTACCTAAAATAGACATTCACATCTGAGATAGCCAAAATCTATCTTAATATCTGCCTCAAATAGCCCCAAATACATTCCATATTAACGTTAAGAAGTTAAAAACAATATCTACCATAATCAAGTTGGCTTCATCCCTGGGATTCAAGGCTGATTCAACATACACAAATGAATAATTCATCACATAAACAGAACTAAAGACAAAAACCACATGATTATTTCAATAGACGTGAAAAAGGCCTTCAATAAAATTCAACATCCCTTCAAGTTAAAAACTCAATAAACTAGGTATTGATGGAACATACCTCAAAATAATAAGGGCCATTTATGACAAACCCACAGCCAATATCATACTGAATGGGCAAAAGCTGGAAGCATTTCCCTTAAAATCTGGCACAAGACAAGGATGCCCTCTCTCACCACTCCTATTCAACATAGTATTGGATGTTCTGGTCAGGGCAATCAGGCAAGAGAGAGAAATAAAGGGTATTCACATAGGAACATAGGAAGTCAAACTGTTTCTGTTTGCAGATGACATGATCCTATATCTAGAAAACCCTATTGTCTCAATCCTAAAGCTTAAGCTGATAAGCAACTTCAGCAAAGTCTCAGGATATAAAAATCAATGTGCAAAAATTGCTAGCATTCCTATACAGCAACCATAGACAAGCAGAGAGCCAAATCATGAATGAACTCCCATTCACAATTGCTACAAAGAGAATAAAATACCTAGGAATTCAGGTAACAAGGGAAGGGAAGGACCTCTTCAAGGAGAACTCCAAACCACTGCTCAAGGAAATCAGTGAGGACACAAACAAATGGGAAAATATTCCATGCTCATGGATAGGAAGAATCATTATTGTGAAAATGGCCATACTACCCAAAGTAATTCATAGATTCAATGCTATTCCCAAACTACCATTGACATTCTTCACAAAATTAGAAAAAACTTCTTTAAAATTCATATGGAACCAAAAAAGAGCCCGTATAGCTAAGACAATCCTAAGCAAAAAGAACAAAGCTGGAGGCATCATGCTACCTGACTTCAAACTATATTACAAGGCTACAGTAACCAAAACAGCATGGTACTGGTGCAAAAACAGACACATACACCAACGGAATAGAAAAGAGAAATAAAACCGCACATCTACAATCATCTGATCTTTGACAAACTTGACAAAAACAAGCAATGAGGAAAGGATTCCCTATATAATAAACAGTGCTGGGAAAAACTGGCTAGCCATATGCAGAAAATTGAAACTGGATCCCTTTCTTATAAAAAATTTACTCAAGATGGACTAAAGACTTAGATGTAAAACACAAAACTATAAAAACCCTAGAAGAAAATCTAGACAATACCATTCAGGACATACGGGCAAAGATTTCATGACAAAAATATCTAAAGCGAACATTTTGATTTGGTTGCAATGCAACCAAAGCAAAAATTAACAAATGGGATCTAATTAAACTAAAGAGCTTCTGCACAGCAAAAGAAATCAGAGTGAACAGACAACCCACAGAATGGCAGAAAATTTTTTCAATCACTGACAAAGGTCTAATATCCAGCATCTACAAGAACTTAAATTTACAAGAAAAAAAATCATTAAAAAGTAGGCAAAAGACATGAACAGACACTTCACAAAAGAAGACTTATTATTATTATTTTTTTTGACATGAAGTTTCGCTCTTGTTGCCCAGGCTGCAGTGCAATGGTGCAATCTTGGCTCACTGCAACCTCCGCCTCCCACGTTCAAGCAATTCTTCTGCCTCAGCCTCCCAAGTAGCTGGTATTATGGGCATGTGCCACCACATCTGGCTCATTTTTTGTATTTTTAGTAGAGACAGGGTTTCACCATGTTGGCCAGGCTGGTCTCGAACTCCTGACCCCAGGTGATCCACCTGCCTTGGCCTCCCAAAGTGCTGGGATTATGGGCGTGAGCCTCTGTGCCCAGCCCAAAAGACATTTATGCAGCCAACAAACTTACAGAAAAAAGCTCTACATCAGTGATCATTAGAGAAATGAAAATCCAAACCACAATGAGATACTATCTCATGCCAGTCAGAATGGCTATTATTAAAAAGTCAAGAAACAACAGATGCTGGTGAGGCTATGGAGAAATAGGAATACTTTTACACTGTTGTTGGGACTGTAAACTAGTTCAACCACCGTGGAAGACAGTGTGGTGATTCCTCAAAGACCCAGAACCAGAAATACCGTTTGACCCAGGAATCCCATTCCTTTGGTATATACCCAAAGGAATATAAATTATTATTTTTTTTTTTAATTTTAATAACGTATTTTTATTTAACCTAACACATCCAAAATATTCTCATTTCAACATATAACCAATATATTAATAAAACATGTTACTGATATATTTTGTATGCTGCTTTTTGTTCTCCATCTTCATACTTGGGCATGTGTTTGCACGCTTACATCTCACTTCAGAGTCACTGTGTTTCAAGGGCTCAGTGGTCACATCTGGCTGGCGGCCACTGCACTGGACATTGCAGCTTCGGAAGTGTGTATTAGAGGGCTTGGGAAGAACTGTCTGAGGAAGGTACATTTTGGTGTGGCTTGTAGGATGGGGAGTCAGGAAAAGGGAGGGGAACACACGTTTTAGGCAGAGGGAACAGATTGGGCAAAACCTCCAAAACAAAAGCGTTTGGCATATTTGAGAAGCTAAAAACCATTCTGGGCAATAGGAACAAGGGAGCCACTGTGAGGCTGGAGAGGCAGGCAGAGGTGACGTTCTGAAGAGACTTTGAAACAGTGGTAAGGAGTTTGGATTTGTTCCAAGAAGAATGGGGAGGCACTGTGTTTAACTAGAAAAATGACATGATCAGAATGGCTCTTTTTAGAGAATCGCCTTTACTTTAAAGGGAAGGTAAGCAAGGACACTTTCCTCAGAGGGCAGCAGACAGTAGTGCAAGTGGTTAACCAGAGAGTTCCTATCCCAGAGCTGCCAGTTTCCTCATCTGTGAAATGGGAATAATGGGAGCTCATCAAAGGGTTGTTGTTAGTATTCAATAAGATAACTGATGTGATGCACTCAGCACATAGCATTTGATAAATGCTTGTTCTTATCCTTGCCTGAGCCTGGAATAGTCTCTTATAGGAGAAATCCACAAACCTTCCTTTGTCTTCGGAACATACTTCAAATCTTTGGCTTCCCTGCTAAATTATTTTATTATAAAGATACATGCACATGTAAATTGCAGACTATTCACAAAAGCAAAGACATGGAATCAACCCAAATGACCATCAATGCATAAGTGATAGACTGGATAAAGAAAATGTGGTACATATATACCATGGAATACTATGCAGACATAAAAAGGAACTAGATCATGTCCTTTGCAGGTACATGGATGGAGCTGGAAGCCGTTATCCTCAGCAAACTAATGCAGGAACAGAAAACCAAACACCACATGTTCTCACGTATAAGTGGGAGCTAAACAATGAGAACATATAGACGAAGGGAGGGAAACAACAAACACTGGGATCTGCAAGTGGTGTGCGGGGGGCAGTGTGGGGAGAGAGGGCATCAGGATAAATAGCTAATGCATACAGGGCTTAATACCTAGGTGATGGGTTGATAGGTGCAGCAAACCACCATGACACGTGTTTACCTATGTAACAAACCTGCATGTCCTGTGCATGTGTCCCAGAACTTAAAATATAACTAAAATTTTTGGCTGGGTGCAGTGGCTCACGCCTGTAATCCCAGCACTTTGGGAGGCCGAGACAGGCAGATCACCTGAGGTCAGGTGTTTGAGACCAGCCTCAACGTGGAGAAACCCCGTCTCTACTACAAATACAAAATTAGCCGGGCGTGATGGTGCATGCCTGTAATCCCAGCTACTCAGGAGGCTGAGGCAGGAGAATCACGTGAACCTGGGAGGCAGAGGTTGCGGTGAGCCGAGATCGCGCCATTGCCCTCCAGCCTGGGCAACAAGAGCGAAACTCCGTCTCAAAAAAAAAAAAAAAAAAAAAAATCAAAATTTTTTAAAAAAGTTAAAAGCAAAAATGAATTCTAAAAAGACAATACAGAGAAGTTATTTATTGACCTTGGAATAGGAAAGAACTTTCTAAACGTACAAAAAGTAAAATAAATTACAAAGGAAAATAATTTATAGCAATGGTTACATAAAATTTAAAACATGTCGAAAATCATAAATTTAAAAGGCTAAGTGGGAAAAAAAAATCAACAAATGCTACAAATGATGGGATGATATTTCTAAAATAGTAAACATCTGAAAATGTTTTAATTGCATTTTTGTTTATAACAAAAAGACTAATAGTATGTTGGATGAGATTAATTATAGTACATACAATTGATAGATTATGAAATCAGAAAATATTTAGAGAGAATATATAATGACATCAAAAATGCTTATGATCTTATATATATAGTGTAATCCTAATTTATGTTTAAAATGCCTATGTTGGGGGAAAAAAGGATGAAGGAGATGCATCAAACTATTCCAGTAATGGAAGTTTATCTTCTTCATACCTTCCTGTAATAACCAAATTGTTTGCAATTCATATTTTACTTTTGTAATAAGAATATTTCCCCAATTTTCTTTAATATTACTAAAAGAAGATGGTTAGAAGAAATAAATGAACTGGTACTTGGCTTGTCTATTTTTTATATTTTTATAAGCTATCTTAAATTATTTTTGGAAAGAAATGGAATATAAACAGACACTCATTAAGTAGTGTAAAGTACTTTTCTCATAATTCATTCAATACTCACAACCACCCTACAATGTAGTTATTTTTCTCCATTCTACAGAAGAGGAAACTGAGGCTCAGGAAAAAGTGACAGAACTTGGGTTGGGACAATGCCTGGCTAACTCCAGAGTCTATACTCTATAATAACCATATGACCTTCCTATTCTATCCAGGAAGGTTTCAGTTCCTACCAAGAATTCCTTCGAGATAAAGAAAAATGATTTGAAAATGTTTCGAAAGTGCAGACACCAAAATTTAGCCTTGAGAATCATCATAGAGCTAAAATCTTGAGCACGAGAATGAAATCCAGTAACTTGATTTGAAGGTAGAAAGTGAAAGATGTGTTAGAAACCACCACATTTAATATCAATAAGGTAAGCAAATATTAAATGCAGGACCTTCATTAATAAGATGTGTCACTTGAGGCATCTGTGAAGAAAATTTTTAATAGCCACTTTAAAATCCAAGTACTGATGTATGATTACTGGCTAAGGATTTTTAAATATTCACTCATTCTTCATTTGCTTTGTTACTACTGCACTCCCAGTCCACTGCCACTCCCTTACCCTCAACTACCAAAAGACAAAATAAGATGGTCTGTAAAGTTGGTGCAGTTTTGAAAAGCAAATGCATTAGGATAAAATTTTCATTTTAAAATCTGTCATCAAATTCTATATTCTTTCATTGTGCTCTCCAACCAATGAAGTAATTACTCTTTATATACAGTATATGACCCAAACCTGCAATGGATAATGGAATTGCTGTGTTGCATTCCAATATTTCATACTTTTTTCAATAATGTTCAATACTTAATTGTAGAGAATAAATTGGTACATTCCTTTATTGTTGTTTTTGCTTTACTTTATAAAGCAGCTTGGATGAAAGAAATATCATAGAGTAGTTAATCACCCAGTCTTGGTAGTAACACTTTTTTTTTAAATGCATTATTAAGGTTTCTTTTGAAGATGCAAAAAAAAAAAAAAAAATACCCACAACAACTATAACCATGAATCTGAGAATATGTGAGATTTATATTGCACAACTATTTCTAATGATTCTATACAATATTTCTAAAAGCTCTCTTATTAGGTTTTAAATAGTCTCTAAAACATCACTAACTGTAAAAGTTGAAGTACAGTGATTCTTTAATATATGCCTACTTTACTATGACATATTGCAACAGAAAGTTAACTAGATTCTTCCAAAGAAGTACCTACCACGTAGTTTTGAGATATTTAAGAAAATCTAAAGACCTAAATAATCAACAGGCATACCTTACATATTCGAAGAATCCTATTCATCGACTTTCAAGCCAAAATGACAGATTCTCCCCTTCACTGAGTCTGTTCTAAATGGAAACATGAAGCCAAAGTGATAGACATCGGGGTGAATATTCTGGGACTGGTTTTTCCTGCCGAGCTGCATCCTAGCTTAGTCATTAATACATTTAGGAACCCTGCCATAGTGGTCATTGTCAGCCATGTTGAGAAGTTATCTGTTGAACACCTGTGCTGTATTAATCAGAATTAGCAGGTATGTAGAATATATTTGCTACAAATATTACTATTATAAAATCAATGTTATTTCACTTTCTAAGGTGAGAGAGTGTCTTAAGAGAAAGGAAGAGCTATTAAATCTTATGCTACGATAATGAACATAAAATGGAACTATATATACCAGGGCATATGGTCACCTTATTATTTCCTGGAGGAAGTATTTAGATTTGAGGTATCTTCTATCCCAAAGAGCTAATTAATCTTTATCATAATTTTGCTTTTCCTTTAAAGTCGTGCTTACATATAACCTTTGGCAAAAGGTGAATGGTAAGGTTGATATTTTCTGTGAGACATAATTATTTATTATAGTTTACCATTGATTGGAGCTCTTCTTTGGACAAGTATAGACTCACATAGCACGACGTCTAAAATTATGTTTGGAATATGTTTATGTTTCCCGTGATGGATGCTAAAGATGGTTTTGGTGCACTACTTTCTCTAGTTCACTTAGTCGGGTGCTGTGCAAAATAGACTTCCTCTCAGATCTATAATTCCAACCTATGGAAAATACATTAGATGAGAAGAATGGAGTGGATAAAGGCACAAAAAGAAGTGATCAAATGTTTTCTCTGTGCCAATCTTTCTTCTTTTTCAGATATAAAAAAAAAACCATGTTGCAACCTGAAATCTAGAATACTGAAATTCTCAGAGAGAAGTTTGGCAATTCAGAGTCCCTTGGCTACTGAATCTTATCTAAGTGTCTTACTCAGTTCTTACTGTATCTAATCTTGTGCAGTTTACTTGGTGCCTTGCCTCTCTTCCTGATAGTAGCCTTGAAAAATAGAAACACTCTATTGAGACACTGAAGTACTCAGAGTTATTTAAGGTTAACAGGATAAATGGACACCTTTTAACAAAATAGTATATTTTTCTCTTAAAACAGTTCTCAAACATTTTGGCTTATGTTAAAAACAAAATTTTGAGATATTAGAGGGAATTCTCAACTATATGAAACATTTTATGCATGTTTCGTTTTGTACCAGGTGACTCAGTGTTAACTTGTCAGAGTCTATTTTAGAAAATGATGGTAAATTCTTTATAATGTTACACTGAGATTTTTTTTCCTTTCTGCTGACTTGGCAGAGGTTTTGTTTTGTTTTGTTTTTGCTTTTTTGCAGAATGAGTCTTTACCTGGTTTTAATATTTGCTTCCTCTTTTGCAAGGTAGCCTTATGCTTTTCAGAGCTCATTTCTACTACATAATTTGTGATAGCATTTAGTTGTGCTTTACCTTGTTGGCTTAATCTTATACATGTAATTTGCATGCAACTTTAAAGGTGATTGTAATGTAAAAAGAATTTGGAGAGAAATATACCCTGGGCTAGACAATGCAAACAACAGGCATTTTTAAGTGGCAGCTGGTACTCTAAATGTTAAAATGAAAGCCAGGAAGGAAAGAATGGAAAAAAAAAAAGTGAGGAAAGAGAAAGAAGGAAAAAAGAGAGAGAGGAAGACACAAAGGAGAAGAGGGAGAGGAAAACACGGGAAGAGATACTCTAACGGATAGAAGATGAGAAGACTGAGAAGTTGACTATGAGGAAGGGAAGGAAAACGTCTCTGGTCAGAAACACAAATGACATAAAGCCAAGACAGAAACAAAACTTGCTAACCATATTAACTTCTAATTCAACAAAAATTATTTGTAAAAGGCTGTACATAAAATATTTTTTATTAAATGTAAATAAACCTTACAGCAAGCATCCAGCAATACAAATGGACTTGTTGTCAGGAGGGAGAGTTCCCTGGAGCCAAAGACTGAAGAACCCCCCCAACCTTTGCTTTGAGATGAGGTCTCGCTTTGTTGCCCAGGCTGGAGTGCAGTGGCTCCATCACAGCTCATTACAGCTTCAACCTCCCAGGCTCAAGCAATCCTCCCACTTCAGCCTCTTGAGTAGCTGGGACCACAGGTGTGCACCACCACATCTGGCTAATTTTTTTTTTTTTTTTGGGTAGAGACAGGGTCTTGCTGTGTTGCCCAGGCTAGTCTCAAATTCCTGGGTTCAAGCAATCCTCCCACCTTGGTCTCCCAAAGTGCTAGGATTACAGGACCACCACACCTAGCCAAGAAAACCCTTTTTAACTGTCCTGCAAATATAGTCAGCGCTCCACACAGTGGGTTTGCATCCATCGATTCAACCAATGGGCAGTTATATCAGAGACTTGAGCACTCACAGATTTTGGATATGATTTTTGTATCCATGGGAGGTTCTGGAACAGATCTCTCAAAGATACCCAGGGACCTGTATTTGAAAGATCTTAAAAGAACCTTATCAATATCAATATCAAAACCTTTGACTTAATTGCCCAGCCAGCAGGCAGGAAAAAGGGGCCTTATAGATTATCCCATCTCAGGCTTTTGTCCCAGAAATTCTGCTTTCAGATGGACTCCAAGTGAAAGGGCCAAAGAGGACTAGTTCTAGGCTAACTCTGATAGAAGCCACAAGAGAAGCTGTGAGGCTGAGCCTCCCAAGTATCCAGAGATTTAAAAAAATAAGTAACAAAGGCTACTTTCAACCAAGACAAC
Organism: Hylobates moloch; assembly: GCF_009828535.3. Classification (NCBI taxonomy): domain Eukaryota; kingdom Metazoa; phylum Chordata; class Mammalia; order Primates; family Hylobatidae; genus Hylobates; species Hylobates moloch. Next base: position 53,503,287 of record NW_026652281.1, on the reverse strand, counting down.
ACAAGTTTTGAGATAAGAATTTGTATGCCTCACAGGATTTTCTGTAAAATCAAAATGAACAGATTGTGGAAAGGTTTTGAAATGTGAAAGCATGTGAACCTGTGAATTAGGTTGAAAATAAAGCACAAGAAAATGTGGAAGCACACTCAGGATTACAGGTCACTGCCTGTCCTTAGACCTCATTTGAAAAGAAAGGAAAAAAAGAAAAGGTGAAATAAGATGTTTACTAAAATCACTCCTGGTTAGGTTTACTCATTTTACAGATAAGATAAAAAGGACTGTGAATAGTCTCTGCCCTTCAGAGTCAGTTGAAAGCTTATTTGAGAATAGTTGGTGGGTGGAATTTCTCCTGCTCTTTCTACAAGCTCAGTAATTAAAGCTTGAGTGAGAATACCAAAGCTTGAGTGAGCTCAGAAACACTGAGCTCGTTTCTGAATCCAGATAGCAAATGCTGGGCTAGGTTTTTTGTGTGTGTTTCTTAAATCTCAACTTCTAATGAAAAAGTTGTAGGATGTACGTTTGTTTTTAAAAAAACTTCTTTTGAAATTGTTTACTTCATTTTCAAATACGTGTTTGAACATGGTTGAAAGTTCAAATGCAGAGCTGAGAAGGCAGTTGAGAGTTTAGAGAAGGCGGTGGGCACTAGATGACCATATTTAGAAGATGAGTAGATTTCTTAATAACTGGCTGTCTTGCTACGTATGGTTCAAATGCTGCTTCCATCATTTTCTTAGCTAGGTGATTTTGAGCAATTTATTAACTTCTTAATCTGTAAAATGAAGATAGTAATTCAACCTACCTTTGCGATGGTTATAAAATTAAATTAGTTTAATCCATTAAAGCCATAAAATCCATAAATATCTGGAACATAGGAAGTGCTTGGTAAATATTAGGCATTAATATTATTAACAATTTGAAGACACTGAAAAAGGAAATCCTGTAACACTTTTAAAAGTTAAATTGTGTTAAATCTTAATAAAGACAACAGAATTTTCTCCTTTATATCTCAGGAATATTATTTCATGCTTGTAAAACTTCTTTGTCATATATATCATCACATATGATCCTTACAACTATCACACGAGGGTGATGGATATTATTCTCATTCCCAGCTTGAAGAAACTAAAGATCAGTTGCCTAAAGATGCCCCTCAAACTTCTGCCTCAATTTGTGCTCACTCTCCTTGGGTGCCTCCAGTTGTGTTTGTTCTCATCTGAGATATGGGACTTGAAAAATGGCACCTGAGCAGAAAGTTCATTTGTTTACAATATTCCCCACCCACTGGAAGTTGTATATCCTCTGAAGGCCACTGGTTATACTCATAAGATGCATGCCTTTTATCATGTGATTTTATCTGTTAATGCTTATTCAGTTAAAACTATCAGAATCAGCTCTTCTTCAGTAAGCCTCATGGCTGAATCAGCGCCAGAGTTATTTAATCTTAAATAGCACAAGTTCTGTTGCTAATATACTTACTAGTGCAGTTTTTAACCAAAGAAAGATTCTGATCCTTTTATTATGATTATGTATAAGTTACAAAAAGTCATATACACAAGGTATGGGGCCCACAAAGTTTTTTTCTTAAATAGATTTGTTATGAAAATAATCACATCTTTTATAGGACTTTATGGCTTATAAAGCATTTTTATCTTTCCACTTGAGGTGGCAGGGTCATATGGTTCCTCCATTTTACAGATCAGGAAACTGAGGCTTGGAGAAGCTAAGTTTTCATTACTAGTTAAAAAGAGTTCCTGGGACTATAACCCATGTCTCATGGTTGAAATTGGGCTCCTTTAAGGTCACTGTCAAAAAGTTGTCGAGTCCCATATGGTATTTTTTCAGTACATTGTTTTAGATATTTAAACTTGGGTCTTCCCCAAAACTAACCTTGAGTTATAATCAAATTGTGTGAGAAAAGAATCATATTAGTATTAGAAAAACAATGCTCTTTGTGACATCTCCACAACCAAGTAAGGACTACTTTGTGAAATCCAGAGGCTATTTTTCTTTACAAATATTTTACAAGACAAACTTATACCTTTCCAAAAAGGCACATCTGTTGTTTATTACTCCCTTACAGAAAGAGAGAATCACCATCCCTTCTCCCCATCTGAGCTTAAAAGAGATTTGTTGACATATTCTAAGGCTAGCATAGACAAAACACACAGGAAAGAGGAGGTGGTCAGCAGGACCAGGGTTCAGCTTTGCTTAAAGTAATTCCACATGCCCCATGACCATTAGCTGTTTTTTATTTCCTGCTCTAAAGATCCATAGTGAAAATAATCTGGGATAGGGAAAAGCTGCACTTATTATTTTTTTTCCCCAACAAGATGCTGTGTTAGCAAATAGAAGACATGAGCCACCTTCAGCAAACCAAGGTCTTTAATAACCCATTTTTCAAACACTACTGGTATTTCCTTTCCAAACAAAGATGGACTGTGACTGGAATCAGTTTCATCATTTGTATGGTTACAATTGCCAAGTTTCTGGAAATAATCACCATTTAAATACTGGATAATATTTTTATATGAAGCCAACAACAGTTTTATTGCTATTTAATTTCCATGATTTGTTTGTTTGCTATAAGTCTTCAGTGTCTGCGAGCATGATGTTTGGGGATAGGGAACAGTCTTAAGAACAAATCAGGATAAAAGCAATGTCAAAGTCATGTTTAAGGCCTGACTTGAATCCACCAAATGAGAAATTAGCATTAGGAAAAAATGATTTGCTCCACCATTTTGGGCTTTTATTTCTCAATTTCCTTATAAGCTGCAAAACCAGTAACATCATCCACCACTTTCAGACCTTGGCATAATGCAGGAAACCCAGAACAGGACTGAGAATTCAATTGTCCTCCTTAAGATAATAGAGTTCTTCAATGAAATTCAAGAAAACATAGCAGATGTCAGTATAAATAAAGAGCCTGGCAAATTTGAGGGGAACTAGGTCATCCTTCTCTATTGATGCCATATGTAGCACATACCTGAATAACAACTTAGTGTTCTATGGGATGCTGCTGATATATGGGGTAGGCCTGTCCCCTAAACCCCTTCCTTACTGCAGAGTAAATCACTAAAACAGGCTCATTCTGAGGTCAACCTGGAAGAAAATTCCAAAGGCCTACTTTATTTAGCTTATGATAACGTTGGTTACTTAGTGGTGTGGATCATGGTGCCTTTCAATTTATTTGAGGGAGAAAAGGCAAGAAGAAGATGAGAATCAATTTCGAAAGTGGCTCAAATTCTTAAACTGGGGATGGCTATTGGTTTAACAGGATAAAACAGTCTTAAGAACAAATCAGGATAAAAGCAATGTCAAAGTCATGTTAAAGGCCTGACTTGAATCCACCAAACGAGAAATTAGCATTAATAAAACAAGTTCTTTAGAAATGGTAGTTTATGTATCTGCATTTTAAAATTCTGCATTTACAATAAAAGTGGGATGGGCATGGATTGAGGCTATGATGTACTTTCTTGGGCCTGTCCTAATCAAGCCGAGGGATGTTGTAGGCTTAAATCCTGTTGTGCATTTTACGAGCCATGTGACCTCTCTTGGTTTTCTCTTCAGTAAGACAGAGATCATATCCACCCGATAGAGTGGATGTGGGAACAGAATGAAATCATGTGTGTAAAGCAACTGGCATGCTAATAGATACTATATAAATACTAGTTTTCTTCTCACCGTCTTTCTTCCCAAAGGGTAATATTTTCATTTTTTCTGCCTGATTTCTCTCTCATTTTCTTTCCCCCCCACTGGCTAGAGTTTGTGTTTAGGGGCCTGCTTATCATTCACTTCATTCATGTCTTCTCTTCATTTGAGTAGTATTTTGTTTAGCCAAATCTCAATTCATTTCTTTTATTCATTTACTCAGTAAATATTTATTGAACACCAACTACATATCAGACACTATTCTGGGCTCTGAGGATACTGGGTTCTGGGGATACAATGATAAGCAAGATAGCACCAAGTAAATACATGGATAAACAAACAAAAACAGCAGATAGTAAAGAGTGCAATGAAGAGACCTGAAATGGGAACATGGGCTGGACAGTGACCCAGTGGTCAGTGAGGGCTGCTCTGATGATGAAACTCTGTAGTTGAGAACAGTTTTGGTCAGGAAAACAGAAACTACTCTAAGTATTTCAAACAAAGGGAATTGAACGCAAGAAAGTAGCTACACAGGTGATGGAGGAATTGAGTGTCAAATAGAGTGTGGCAGACATGAGCAACGCAGAAAGCCACTAGCAGAGGGAGGTTACTGAAGCCCAGATGATGACCACATGGACCAACTGTGTGGCAGGAGTGGCACCATGGAGCGGGTGCTTGGCAGTACAATATTTGGGGTTATGGAGGGATCTGTCTGGTAGAGAGCTGAACCACAGAGGAGACCCAGTCACCTAGTCACTGCTGGGTAATGCCCCCGAAACCAGGGAGACATATCAAGGGGGATGAAGGAGAATGAGAGAAGAGAGAGAATTGTCCTGTTTTTTTGCTTCTTCCCTTTTCCTAGTCTCCTTCCAGTATCTCCCATTGGCCAAATCCCCAAAAGAATGTGATTTGCAAGAGAAGAGTAAGTGAGGGTCACCTGGAAGTATACAAGCAAGAACCAGCACAAGATCACAATGATGGGAAGGAATTAACCAGGAGAAGTGCACGTAGTACAAATGTGCTAAGGCAAAATACAAGCTCAACTTGCTTGAGGAAACAAAGGATGCCTGAACATGGTAGCCAGTGAAGAGGGAGCACAAGATGACAGAGAAATAGTGCCACAGAGGGAGGCTTGTAACCAGAATGAGGAATAGAGATTTTATTCCAAGCCTGATGAGAAGCCACTGGAATGTTTTAAACAGAGGAAGAACATTATATTTTGTTTATTTGTTTTGTTACTAGCTCTTACACAGAATAATTTACATTTTAAAAATACCACTTAGGTAGAATATACCGTGTGGGAAAAACAAGATAGTTAGGAGGCTACTACAGTAGCCCACAAAAAGAAGATAGCTTAGACCAGGGTGGATATATTCGGGATGTTTTGAAAGTCACCATAGACATATTACTAGATTGAATGTGGAAACCAAGAAAAACAGAAATCAGAGAATTGCTTACATGTTTGGCTTGAGCAACTGGGTAAATGAGACTTAGTTTTTTGAGACAGGGTCTCACTCTGTCACCCAGGCTGCAGTACAGTGATGCAAACATGGCTCACTGCAGCCTTAACTTCTGGGCTCAAGCAATCCTCCCACCTCAGCCTCCTGAATAGCTGGGACCACTGGCACGTGACACTACACTCAGCTAATTTTTTATTTTTTGTAGATATGGGGTCTTGCCATGTTGCCCAGGCTGGTCTCGAACTCAAGCAATCCTCGTGCCTTGGCCTCCCAAGGTGCTGAGATTACAGGCATGAGCCATCACACCTGGCCGAAGCTGATTTTACTGCCCTAGGGAAGAGTGGAGCAAGAGCAAGCTTGGGAAATGGGCAGATGAAGAGTTGTGTTTGGGCTGTGAAAAAGTATGAGGTGCCCAGTGGACCTCAGTCTTGTTTGTGCCAAAGATTCCTGCATCAAGTAAGGAGGAGGAAATCTTCTCAATGGAAACCAGCAAGAAACGGTAACACAGAGACAGATTTTAAAGCCATGCCTTATAGAAAGAGGAGCTCATTGGACATCTCATGAAAGTACCCCTGGCAGTAATCTATAACTTGCCCTTTACCCATTCTTTGAGGACTATTCTTCCTTGGTAACACCCTATTCCCAGATATTTCAGAAGGAAATCTGAAGCAGATACTTGTCACCATTTGGGAACCTCTATAATAAAATATATTATATATATATAATATAATAAAATCATAAATACTCTTGAGTTCTGGATCATAGTTGTTAGCATCTCCAGCCAAAGAAACAAACACACTCCACACACACACTCCACACACACACACTCCACACACACACACATTGCAGAACAACTTGACCAATATAAAATCAAGTACCTCTTAAAATGTAAGAAGACCTTCACTAGGAAGGAATTGGGAAATACTGCCACTGCAAGGGAGGGTGATCTTACTTTTACTTCTTTTCTTTGAATATACATTCCAGGAAGACAAAGAAAAGTTTTTTTTTGGTATAGTTTCTTGTAGAGCTTAATAAATCTCCACATACATGGGGGAATTTAAGATTGTTTTGAGTTTAATTTAGGATTGTTTTGAGTCTAATAGGGGGAATTTAGGATTGTTTTGATAATGTGGCCCAAGACAATTCTTCTTCTTCCATTGTGGCCAAGGGAAGTCAAAAGATTGGACATCCCGATTCTAAAGGTTTGTGTATTTCTTCTTAGAATTCTATTTGCTTAATAAATTTAATCAATTAGTCCTGAATTTTTTAAGTGTTTAGACTACTGCCTAGTATGTAGTAAGTTCTCAAAAATGTTACTTATTAACATTTTATTACTATTATTTGTTACTATAATTATCTAAGTGCTGAAAGATAGATTACAATAAATATTGACTTTTCCTACCTGATTCTTGATGTTTCTGTGATGTCAGATATACACAAACGTTTAAATGCCTCTGTTTATGAATGCTCCCTGATTGTAAGCATGAAAGTTACAACAATCTGCTCTTCCTCAAACATACTGTGCAGAGTTGATAGAAATTATTTTGAACCTTCTGGTTTGTGTGACTTTTTGGCACATCTACCAGTATTATGAATTAGATGATTTATCTGAGCCAAACTGCTGCTATGTAGAAATACAAATAGAAATACCATTCTGCAGACAGACAGATAGCTGGGGAAAACAAAGACAATGTTATAAATTAACATTAAAAATTTATTATTCATTTTATTAATCTAAATATCAAAACTCTAATTTTGACATTCTTGTTTTTCTATTTCTGAGAATAATTTAGATACTTTTCTTTAGTAAATGGGCATTTATTTATTCTTTTACCTTAGGAGAGATAATGGGCAATATTCAATTAAAAATGTAAAATCAGTGATACCAGGTAGCATTACTCCTGTAAGGTCATTTTATAGAAAGCTACCTAGTGGCAAATGTCCTGTGAGTTTCATCAGTTAGGAGAAAAGTTAGTTTTTAGCAATTACATTTAAACATGGTTTTAAGAAATATTAAAAGACAGTATTGTTACATTCCACAAAGGATTCATTGACAGGCAGTGTTAATAGTGCAGATTGCTATGATTTTATTCTGCTAGGATACAGTGTGCATCCATCTAAAGCACGCTTGCCCAATCCGTGGCCTGCATGCAGCCAAGGATGGCTTTGAATGTGGCCCAACACAACTTCGTAAACTTTTCTTAAAACATTATGAGACTTTGTGATTTTTTTCTTAGCTCATTTACTGTCGTTAGTGTTATTGTATTTTATGTGTGGCCCAAGACAATTTTTCTTCCATTGCGGCCTAGGGAAGCCAAAAGATTGGAAACCCCTGATTCTAAAGGTTTGTGTATTTCTTCTTAGTACTCTATTTGCTTAAAAAATTTAATAAACTTTTTAGCTGCTTAAAAAATTAGTCAAATCATCCTGGTGCTATAGACTGAATGTTTTTGGTCCCACCCCACCCCCACCAAATTCATATGTTGAAAACTAATCTCCAATGTTATGATATTTGGAGGTGGGGCCTTTGGGAGGTGATTACATCATGAGGGTGGAACTCTTATGAGTGGGATTAGTGCCCTTATAAAACAAACCCTAGAGATTCTGCTCCATTCTGCCATGTGAGGACACAGCTGAAAGACAGCTGTCTATGGAACCAGGAAACAGGCTCTCACCAGACACTGGATCTGCCAGAGTCTCGATCTTGGACTTTCTAGCCTCCAGAACTGTGAGAAATAAGTTTCTGTTGTTTATAAGCCACTCAGTCTATGACATTCTGTTACAACAGCCTGAACAGATTAAGACACTTAAAAAATTATTCAAATCATTCAGGTATGGTTTATAAAATTATTTTTATATATTAAAATTTTATGCCTATAGTGTTTAAATTTAAAGTTGAAGTTTGCATAATTATTTAGAGTAATTTTATCTATTCCAAATATGGCAAATTTTATCATTCTCATCTACTTTATTATTTAAGCTAGTTGTGTTAGAGAGTGTTAAAAATTATTTGGAACACATGTTGGAAAATCATTTTCAAAGTTACTGTTTCAAAAAAATTTTAATGCAACTGAAGTCAGAGAACAGGGAGAACAAAGAATTTTCCATTAGATGTCCTGCTTTATCTTACTTGCAGGAATTATATGAGTGATGAGGTATTTCTCAGGGCTAGAAGCTGGACATCAAAAGGTTTGTGGCTTTAGGCAAATATCCAAAACCCATACTAATGTAATAAGTTATCCTGTGTCCTCAAGCACAACAATATGATCAATACAGGATTTCCATCATCTTTCCTTAGAACAAAATTCTAGAGGTCATAAAGTGGGTCTGTGTGTATTTTGTATCAGCACAGCATAGGTGCTAATCGCTGGGGTCTTAGGATGGTCACAAGTAATATTCCCTTCTCAAATCAATAAAATGAGATAATCCATATCTTAAAGGAACATTAGTAGGATTAAGGAAAATATCTGATTAGAAAAGAAGCCCCCTCCCCTATTTCCTAGATATGTCTGTAGTCACCAACTTGGAAAAAACAAAAATCACATCTAATGTTACAAAAAAATACCTCAATATGGCTGGGCACCAGTGGCTCATGCCTGTAATCCCAACACTTTGGGAGGCCAAGGCAGGCGGATCACAAGGTCAGGAGTTCAAGACCAGCCTGGCCAATATGGTGAAACCCCGTCTCTACTAAAAATACAAAAATTAGCCGGGTATGATGGCGGGCACCTGTAGTCCCAGCTACTCGGGAGGCTGTGGCAGAAGAATTGCTTGAACCCGGGAGGCAGAGGTTGCAGTGAGCCCAGATCATGCCACTGCACTCCAACCTGGGCGACAGAGCGAGACTCTGTCTCAAAAAAAAAAAAAAAAAAAGAAAAAAAAGAAAAAAAAAAATACCTCAGTGCTTATACAACTCTGTTCAATCAAATAACCCCAATTCTAGTTCTGTGATCTCTCAAACATGTAGAGTGATACTGTAATTAACATTCAAATTATCCCTTCATGTACCTCCAATGCGCACTAAATGTACCAGCTGCCACTTACATACCACCACCACCATCCTTTCCAGAATTTCTGTGAGCACTGCTGATCAAACGCAAACACTCACTGGTACTAATTAAAATAGCTGTTCATTCCTCTGTAGACAGACATGGCATGAAAAGCATTAATATTTTTTAGGATGCAATCTTATAACATGTATTGTACTTCTTTCCAATCATAAAGTAATAACTCTATTGTGAAAAACTTAGAATATAAACACAAACATAGAGTAAAAAAAAATCTCTGGTAAACTATTAACATTTTAGGGTATATCTTTCTAGTATCTTTTCTACTTATTAATCTTTGTGTTACTGTTAATCATGTGGTTACTATGTGTCAAACACTGTGTCAGATGATGGGATTAATGAAGAAGTCAGGCCTGATCTGGAATCTATTATATTGAACATATACATTTGTTGGGTCTAAAGCAATCCTTCCACCTCAGCCTCCCAGGTAGCTGGGACTATAGGCTTGTGCCACCACACCTGGCGAATTTTTGTATATTTTGGAGAGATAGGATCTCACTATTTTGTCCAGGTAGGTCTTAGACTCCTGGCCTAAAGCAATCCTCCCACCTTGGCCTCCCAAAGTGCTAGGATTACAGACGTGAGTGAGGCATCATGCCTAGCCTCTTTCTTTCATTTTTAAGGCACAAATAGTAGCATATGATAAATATTTCCATGCTCTTTCTTTATTTAACCATGTTTCTTAGAGATTGTTCCATATTAGTGTTGAAAAGCTTCCTCATTCTTCCAGCTGCATCATGGCCTATGGTATTGATGTACCATTATTTATTTAATCCACTTTCCCTTAATAGATGTTTAGGTTATCAGTTTTTTGCTGCCACAAAAAAAGTAGTAGCAAAGAACACCTTGTCTATGTGATAATTGACCTGTGTGAGTGTATCTGTAGTATAAACTTCTAGAAGTGGAATTGTTTGGCCAAAGGATTTGTGTTTTCGTAATTTTGGTGCTTACTGCCAAATCGCCTTCCAAAAGAAATTGTACAGTTTCCACTCCCACCAGGAGGACACGGAGTTACCCATTTCCTTGCCAGGCTGTGTCACAGACATGCCTTCTCTTTTCCATGTATTTTGAAGACTATTTGGAGACCCAGACTAGTTGCTGTGGGGGCTCCATAGGGTCACTTTTTACACTTTTAACCACATATTTGTCTACATTTTTGGTTTTTGTTTTTGAGACAGGGTCTCAAAATAGTTTCAGCCTCCTGGCTCAAGCAGTCCTCTCATCTCAGCCTCCCAAGTAGCTGAGACTACAGGCGTGCACCACCATGCCTGGCTAATTTTTTTTTTTTTAATAGAAACAGGGTCTTGCCATGATGCCCAGGCTGGTCTTGAAATTCCAGGCTCAAGAGATCCGCTTACCTCAGCCTGCCAAAGTGCTGGGATTATAGGCATGAGCCACTGTGTTGGGCCTACATTATGTTTCAGATTAAGTGATATTCATTTTGATTTACAGGATTGAGTACATAATATACATTAGATAAGAGAACAGTTTTACTCTATATAAATGGCCAAACTAGTTGAGTATTTTCCAGTATAAGGTCATGAATAACTTCTAAACTACTGATGGACTAAGTAGAATTTTTCTTAAAGTGCCAGTTTCCACCAAAATTGCTACACTAAAAGAGACTTTAAAATATTATTTGTGCATTATATCTAAGGTATCTAACTCAATAGTATGTTCGAATAAATGTGTCTATTTTATTCCTTTGGATGGGTTATCAAGCAGGGAAGTCAACACAGTAGTAGAGAAAGGCAGTACAGCAATTGGGTAAAGTACACAGGCTATAGAGCCAATCACCTTGGGTTTGGACAGACCTTGGTTTCAACCCACTACCCCTGGTTTTGGACCTTGCTAACCATTATGTATGTCCACATGTACCTTACTTATTCCATTCAAACTTCAGCTTCTTTATCTCTAAAACATGATTAGTAATACTTGGTTATTCGAAAGATTCAATTATACACAATAAATGGCTACCTCAACCACCACTATTACTTACAATATTGCTATGGTAGCACAGTCCCAAATTCAAATATTTGATCTTCTGGGTGCAGTGGCTCATGCCTGTAATCCCAGCACTTTGGGAGGCTGAGGCAGGAGGATTGCTTAAGCTCAGGAATTTGAGACCAGCCTGGGCAACGTAGTGAGAACCTGTCTGTATGAAAAAAAACTAGCTGGGCTTGGGGTGCATGCCTCTGGTCCCAACCACTCGGGAGGCTGAGGTGGGGGAATCACTTGAGCCTGGGAGGTTGAGGCTGCAGTGAGGCGAAATTGTGCCACTGCACTCCAGCCTGGGTGACAGAGCAAGACCCTGTCTCAAAAAAAAAAAAAAAAAATTTTTTTTTGGATCCTTTTGTGATATGCATTCCCATGTTTATATAGATAAATAAAGGCAATGTAAATATAGATTAACCTTGAGAACTTAGCATAACCAAAATCACAATCTTGAATTAACCTTGAAAGATTAATACCAAAATGCCAGCCTCTTTCACACATACATACCCACACACCCTTGCGTGCATATTGTAAATGAAAGACTGCAAGAAACACAGAGTCCATGAAGATCTCTGTGTGAACTCCTTCTGAGTCATTTTCCGGAGGTAATAGAGGTAAATTCTGATTACCTAACTGGCAAAAATACACTATGTAGTTGTATTTGATTTACTGAGATAACATGGAGAGGACACTGCATTATTTTTTTAACTTGCAGAAAAAGTTCATTAACTCACTGAGAATCTACTCTGTACTTAGTACCATGCCAGGCATAGGATAGAGAGCTAATCCCAACAGACATGGAGACCCTGACGACTTCATGATGCTTATAGTCAAGTGAAATTTTTCTTTTCTTTGGAGACAGGATCTTGCTCTTTAACTCAGGCTGCGGTGCCGTGGCAATGATCACGACTCACCGCAGCCCTGATCTCTTGGGCTGAAGCGAACCTCCTGCCTTAGCCTCCGGAATACCTGGGACCACAGGCATGTACCACCACATCCAGCTAATTTTTAAATTTTTTTTGTAGAGAAAGGATCTTACTATGTTTTCCAGGCTGAGGTAAAATATTTTTATCTCAGGGAGGAAGGGAGGGAGGGAGGGCGGGAGTGAAACAGTGCAAGTAATATGCTTTTGTTGGGCCTCCTGGTGGTAGCAGAAACACTGCCAGAAAATGATAGTATCTAACATATTGGGGCACACATCTAAGTAGAAGAGATAGGCTCTAACCCAGAGCAGTAAGCTTAGATATTAGAATAAAGCATAATTTCAAATTCTAAGCACGCAAATAGTTTGATGTCATTTATTACCAAAAATTCTTGTCACTGTTTGAATACTAAATAGGGATGTTTCTTGAGTGAGTACTGAATAGAAAAAATTAAAATAGGGAGTCCTGTAGTTTTGTTTCAATAACTTCAATTTATACAGGTTCTGAAATACTTGCAATAACCATTACTGAGGAATAGTTCCATTTCCTCTATCAATAACCAGTTACATAAGTTATCAACTCTTTACTAAAAGAGAATCTAATTTGATTCAATTAGAATTACTTTTTTTTGAGACAGAATCTCACTCTGTAGCCCAAGCTGAGGTGCAGTGGTGCAATCTTGGCTCACTGCAACCTTTGTCTCTGGGGCTCAAGTGATTCTCCTGCTTCAGCCTCCCAAATAGTTGGGAGTAGAGGTGTGTGCCACCACACCTGGTTAATTTTTTTGTATTTTTAGTAGAGACGGGGTTTCACCATGTTGTCGTTAGTGGTCTCAAACTCCTGAGCTCAGGCGATCCACCTGCCTCGGCCTCCCAGAGTGCTGGGATTACAGGCGTGAGCCACTGCACCCGGCCAGAATTTGAATTCTTAAAACTAGCTAAATGCCATTCATCAGAAGCGAAACAGCTAATCTCAAGCCACGAATAATGCGTGCTCACCACCTAGTGGCACTTGTGGCAAACTGCAGGGACATTATACTTAAAACAGTATGTTCTGCTAATTTGATTCATGGGTAACATTCAGAAGCTTTACGGATAACCCTCATCTTCTAGTTAATTTATGAAGTTTTAGCCCCCAGAAATTTGGCAGAATAATATCTTTTGAAATTCCTTTTCAATCCCCACTGCACTATCTAGGTCGGACCACCCTTGCCTTATCGTCGTGGTCCTGATTGGATTCTCCATTGTCCCTTAAGAATTGCCATTTTTATTATTCCTGTGCTTGAGAAAAATGAAACAAATTTGTTTGCAATACATTCAGCAGAAGCACCTTGTCCCAATGCAAAGTGCCCAATTCTGAACTTCCTCAACAAGCTGAATTCTAGCAAGAGTGTCAGATGTGGCCTGTGAACACACACCACACTCCCCAGCCTGTCCCCCCATACTGAACATTCTACCTGAAGCAGCACCCTCTCCACGTCACCTCTACATTGGGAATTCCTACTTATTGTTTAAGACTTAACTCAAAGCCCATTGCCTACAAGAAGCCCTACTTGACTACTACAGTTGATTCATCTCTCCCTGTTCTGAATTCTGAGAATGATGATTGTCTGCAGCCTGAGATGTACTCCTGATCTGTTTCTCCTGCCCTCTCATTATTGCCCATTATGTCTGTGGGCTAGCAGATGGCTTCTGTAATGTGAGAAAAACCTTGAGGACGGCAATTGTTGTGTGTTTTAAAATATCCCCTTCTCCACTGTACCCAGCTCAGTAAAGAACACAAAGCTTTCTAAATACTTGGGTTGTGTCCACCAATACAGCATTTCATTATTCTGATCTTTTAGGCTGCAGATGTCTCCCAGGTGTGGCTTCTGATCACCTTGTCATCTTTTGCTAGTTAAAACACATGTGGTCTTTTCAGCAACAGCAGTAGCTTCACGTCAATATATCTGCATATTCGGTGAGAAAGAAAACTGGCATAATGTTTCCCAGTAATTTAGGCCAAGAGAGCAATTCTTTGATTACCTTGGTATTTATGGTGAAAACTGTGTTTAAAATTTGGCAAGGATTTGTCTCATTTATTCATTTCGCTTTGTATTTGCAGGTTGGTTGTGATTTATGAATACCTTTCAAAAGGTCACTATCGATCTTCAAAATACATCAATTCTAAGTAGACAACCTTCCACCTTTGAAGAACGAAACCTTTACTGTTTCACAAACACATTAGACAAGAATGTGGTTTGATCAACAGGGCATAGGATTCATGAAATCAACATTTATTCATATGATATCACCTGGGGCAGCAGGAATGCTTCTGGTTCTGATGAAAACCACTGCAACAACTTGTGGATCTAGGGGGACACTTTGTTCTTAATTTAAATATATCATGGAATTACCAAACATATTGAACTTCCCTACAGAAGGCTTCAATGGCATGGCATTCGAATAGGAAGATGAATTGATCTTAATAAAATGGATAATCCAAGGAGTGCCCAAACCCAGCCTTTTGGCATCTCAAATCGCAATTTTAACCCTGTAATTATAAGTGTACAATGAGATCTTAATGTTCCTTGATTTGGAATAAGGTTTAAGGTAGTTTTGTTTGTTTTTTTGTTGTTTGAGACAGAGTCTTACTCTGTCGCCCAGCCTGGAGTACAATGGCATGATCTCAGCCCACTGCAACCTCCGCCTCCCAGGTTCAAGCAATTCTCCTGCCTCATCCTCCCGCGTAGCTGGGATTACAGATGTGTGCTACCACGCCCAGCTAATTTTTGTGTTTTTAGTAGAGATGGGGTTTTGCCATGTTGGCCAGGCTGGTCTCGAACTCCTGACCTCAGGTGATCCGCCCACCTCAGTCTCCCAAAGTGCTGGGATTACAGGCATGAGCCACTTTGCCCGGCCTGTTTAAGGTAGTTTTAAATAAAATTTTCTTAAGGCTCAAATCTCTTCATCACATGAAGTGCTACAGTAATTACTTGCCAGACACAATATTTTCTTGAATCATACACGTATTGGAAATATATGTATATGTACATTTCAAAAATAAAATTCATGTTGACTTATCGTTCTTAAAATAACTTTCTCTACACATATCCATTTATCTTTAGACAAACAGTCATTGAAAATATGATTTGCCAAGATTTTGAATTTGTGTCTCTACAGGCTGCATACTCTTACAATAAAAAAGCAGGAAAAACCTCCTTACATGCCTTCGGTTATCTTTGTTGAATTTGATTTTTTAGATATAAATAACCAAACTCTCTCAATGCAAGCCTGACACTGATAATGAATATGTTTCAGATGGCAACAGGAAAACATACTACTGCTGTAATTAAATGCAAATTTTTTTTAGTGCATGCAGTATTAAAGTCGAGTTTAAGCCACTGAATGGGGGAAATTTAGAAGTTAAGTGGCGCAAAAGGAATAATTTAAACCTGCTGAGTCAGGTTTTCCCAGTGAACAAGCTGCTACTTGGAGTAAATTTGGTGTGGTTGTAAGTGGCAGAAACTCAGGCTGTTGGATTTCATAATTCTAATATGAATACAGACATTATTCCCAATACCTTAGCAATTTGTATGCAAAGTACATAGAGCTTCATTGTGAGAGAAGCTCTGCTTCTGTTTATTTGGTCAGTCAGTCCATATTTCTGAGTGCCAACTGTGTGCAGAGTATAGCAGGCCAGGCTTTCGAAGAGATACTGGACTTTTATGCTCTTGAAGAGCTGAACAGACCCAGATGAACATATTTCCAAATACTTGAGAATCCTGACTCTATTAACTTTGGGAAGACCTTCAACAAAGGAATGATTAATTGGGAAGGTGAGATTAATCAAAGAAGACTTCCTGGAGAAGGCGAGAACACAGGATGCAGAAAC
The DNA here is from genome assembly GCF_009828535.3 of Hylobates moloch. Classification (NCBI taxonomy): domain Eukaryota; kingdom Metazoa; phylum Chordata; class Mammalia; order Primates; family Hylobatidae; genus Hylobates; species Hylobates moloch. Next base: position 53,487,321 of record NW_026652281.1, on the reverse strand, counting down.
ACAAATTATTGCATGAAGATGAGAAATCAAAGTGCTGGATTAAAGCCAAGAATCCACAGCAAGGAGAATGAAGTTAGAGGAAGTTGGTGGGGAAGCTGTCAAGAGTCTTCATGACCAAGGGCACCTGCTCGGCCATCTTGGTAGCATCTCCTTCCTCCCTGGAGTGTGAAATGTTCACTATTCATCTGCAAACTGTGTGTAATGTGAGATGACCTTGAGAAGTAAATTAGAGTCTTATTTATAACTCTGTTGTCAAAACTTATAATTTCACAAATATGTCATCGAAAATATTTGGCTTCTGGAAACACTCTCATATAGTGACCCTTGTAAATTAAAATTTCAAGTTAAAAAAAGGAAATGATGATTGCTCACAATAAGTATAAAAATGGAACACTGGTTTATGCATTTCAAGCTGCACTTTCCTTCTTAGACTCAAAAAATAGAGAAAACATGAAGAGACACTCTGGTTTCTACCATTCAAACATTTATATCTGCTTTTGGTTAAATAAAATGACTTCTCTTTTTGTGCCAATTATTATGGTGTTGAATTTAAGATAGAGTCCAATACAAAATCAATCTTGGATGACAAAAGAGGAAACAGGCAAGCTCCAGGACTCAGACCTGGCGGCTACTTTGGGAGGCTCTGCTAATGCTGCTAAGAGCATGATTTTAAAATTAACTTGTGCTCAGCTTCCTCTCAGATGCTTTAATAATAATTAAATAATAGCAGCCCATGCCACCAAGGTAAGAACCTCATCTAGCAAAAGTCACTAGTACCTTCTGGATGAGGAATTTCTGCCAAACAGCCTATAAGAGCAGAATTCTGGGATAGCAGAGGGGCAAATGCTTGCATGCGTTGAATTAGAATTCTACTCTGTGATTTACTGCTTGTGACTTTGCATGAATTCCTTAACCTCCCTAAACCTCAGTTTCCTCAGATGTGAGATTGGGGTTAACAGTGCTACCTATTTCTTAGGGTTGTTAGATGGATCAAATGTAATGATCCAGTTAAAATGCTTAATCCAGTGCTTGGCTCATAGCAATGTTCCATAAATGTTAGTCCCTACTTTATTTCTAGAGTGTTTGAACGACACTGTATAAGCCATGAAGTGTAAGGCGAAATCTTGAGTATCATTAAGGCAATAACATATTAGGGTAAAACTGCTGGAAAGTGGAAGACTATAGGAAGAAATGATGCTGTAACACATCTACTATAGCCCAATAGCAGAAAGTGAAAAAGAATGTATGTTTTTAAAATTTTTTTAATTTTCTATTATTATTTTTCTTATAGAGATGTGGTTTTGCCATGTTGCCCAGGCTGGTCTGAAACTCTCGGGTACAACTGATCCTCCTGCCTCAGCCTCCCAATGTACTGGGATTACAGGGGTGCACTGCCATGCCTGGCCAAGAATGTATATCTTTTTATCAGTTTTAAGTATGTCTACTGATTTTTCCATCTTGGGCTTAGTGATACTAAGTAAATGAAGTACCATAGCTATCATTGCTTTGGTCAACAAAGTCAGAGCTGAGGCAGGAACTGTGGCTGCCTAACAGTCTTAGGTCAAACCCACAAGTGCTCCCTGGGTCTTAACAGCTTGCCTTGGAAAGAGAATCATGAGCTAATGATCCCAATTACTGCCTGTTAAAACCAACACCAAAGAAGAATGCATAGAAACTTCTAAAGCCTTTTTTTTTTTTAATTTGACAGAATATCTCTTTGCTGTTTAAGGATTAATGTTACATTTTTAACTGAAAAGAAATACAAAGAAAAGTACTATATTAAACTATCAATACCACTGATTAACTTGAGGAAGTAGAGTCTATGTTCCTTCATGTCAGACTAAAGAAATTTCAATATATATCTTCTATCTATTGTGTACCTACTTCAGGCAATAATTCACTCATTGAAACTGTATTGAACGCCTATTATCTGCTAGGCTGGGGGAGATACGAAAATGAATAATGCACAGTCCCTGCCTGTAAGGGAACAGATTGGTAAACAAATCCTTAGGATACTATCTGATAAATTCTACAATAGAGGCATAAGAAAGGTGGGGAGATGACCAACCTAGAAGCACGGAAGACTTCATAGGGAAAATAAAATGTGATTTCCTCATCTACCAAAACAGAGCAATCAAGAACAAATATCTAATGAGAATCTAATGAAAACACTGATGTAACCCAATGTAAAAAAAAAATGTGGGGGATTATTCACTGGCTTCTCATTCCCATTTTTCTATAAATGGGACGAAGAAAGAATTGGCTACACTAAAATTAACCAAAAACTGTATTTGGAGCAGTATTAAATGTTGAACTTATTAGCAAATCTGCAGGCTTATATTTCAATTCAATAAAAAAAAAATGAGAGTCTATGATATGCCAAGCACTGACTCCATGCTAGAGAGAGGAAAAACACAGCAGAGAAGACAGAAATAAAAAAGGAAGCTTGCAGCCTCAGGAAGGTGAGATAAGAGAGAAAGTGAAAAATGCTTTATGACAGGTGCCAACAAGGAGCTATCTGACACAAATGGAAATGCCTGCACAGGCCAGGCTGGGTGAGAGCATGGGGCCCATGGAGAGGGCATCCCAGTAATCATGGCCATATTGGAATCCAGGCCCAATGTTGCCAGAACTTTCCGTCTTTCAAGAGAAGCTTAAAACCCACTTTTTTTTTTTTGAGATGGAGTCTCGCTCTGTCGCCCAGGCTGGAGTGCAGTGGCGCCATCTCGGCTCACTGCAAGCTCCGCCTTCCAGGTTCATGCCATTCTCCTGCCCCAGTCTCCCGAGTAGCTGGGACTACAGGCACCTGCCACCACACCCGGCTAATTTTTTGTATTTTTTTTAGTAGAGACGGGGTTTCACCATGTTGGCCAGGATGGTCTCGATCTTCTGACCTTGTGATCCGCCCACCTCAGCCTCCCAAAGTGCTAGGATTACAGGTGTGAGCCAGCGTGCCTGGCCAAAATCCACATCTTTCCATGAGAGTTGATTTTTCTTTTTCTTTTTCTGAGTCAGGATCTGGCTATATCACCCAAGGTGGAGTGCAGTGGTACCATCACAGCTCACTGCAACCTCTGCTTCCCAGGCTCAAGTGATCCTCCCACCTCAGCTTCCAGAGTAGCTGGGACTACAGATGCACACCACCACACCCAGCTAATGTGTTTTTTTTTTTTGCCATGTTGCCCAGGCTGGTCTCTAATTCCTGGGCTGATCCAAAGTGATCCACCCACCTTGGCCTCCCAAAGTGCTCGGATTATAGGCGTGAGCCATTGAGCTCAGCTTCTCCTGGCTTTTGAAGACTGTTTTAAAATCCTGTCCACAGCTGAATTCAGCCCCTTAGCTGCCTGTTAGCAGCCTCTGTACTTCTAAAATGCACAGGGAGCAAGGAGCAAGAAGCATGGATAATGGACTAATTAGATGCAGGACAGGGGATTTAGCACTGGATTCAAATCCTGCCCTGCTGGTGTTATGCAAACTTGGTCAAGTCCTGAAAATGGATCTCAGTTTTGGTTTCACTAACATTTTTTTTTGAGACAGAGTCTTGCTCTGTCACCCAGGCTGGAGTGCAGTGGTGCCATCTCAGCTCACTGCAACCTCTGTCTCCCAGGTTCAAGGGATTCTCATGCCTCAGCCTTCTGAGTAGCTGGGATTACAGGCATGTGCCAACACACTGGGCTAATTTTTGTATTTTGTATTTTTAGTAGAGATGGGGCTTCTCCATGTTGGTCAGGCTGGTCTCGAACTCCCAACCTCAGGTGATCCGCCCATCTCGGCCTCCAATGTGCTGGGATTACAGGTGTGAGCCACCGTGCCCAGCCACCAATAGGGAGTTCTTGACTGGATTACATCCCGAGATTTGACACCAAGACCAAAACTGTGTTCAGCTCATTTCCCAAAATACAGTAAGGGGCTTTAACATTGGATTCAAATCTGCCCTGCCTGTGCTGTGCAAACTTGGACAAGTCCAAGGGCACAGCCTTAACACAGCATTTCTTGTCGGATAACCATTGCTTTTAAGATGGTGGAAACAATAAGAGAAGGAAGACTCCAGAGTAATCCTATAACGTGCTCCCACCCACAGAGAGTGAGAATGTTTCCCAGCCGCTTCTCATGACCATAGTTTCCTTACTGGATACGCCTGAGTGCAGCAAGGTCTAAGGGGAAGTTTAGGGCTTCAGGTTTGAGGACTTGCTTAATAACACCTTTCTATCTATAACCAGTATGCCCACAAGTGAACAAACCTTTTCCCCAAATGGGTCAATTATAATGTTCTGGGTGGAGATTCTATAGCTGCTTCACAGCTCGGAGAGTGTGCTCTTTGGTGCAAGATGTGAGGAGGGATAAAGGGGCTGCACTGGCTTTCCTGTTCTCTTACAGAGTGTCCACTTGTTTCCATTTCTTCTGGGAGAATGGGGAGGAGGCATGTGTAATACATATATTTGACTTCTCTTAGCCTCATTTTCACTTTGTCTCTTATTCCCATTTTGCAGATGAGCTGGTAGGGGTAGAGGGCAGATAGGGTGATATGAAAGAAAGGTGGAGAGGAAAGAGTCATTTTACTATTCTCCATTTGAGTATCTTCAAAATCATCAGGTATTCTTGCAGAGAAAAATTAAGGGAGGCATCATTATATTTGTATTTCTAGTGCCTAACACTGAGCCTGACACATAGGTGCTTAATAGAAACTTGAAGAAAAATGTGTTGAAATAAGTACTCATTGAAGAAAAACATATTTACAGAAGAGAATAAGCACAAAGTGCTGAGCTGCAAGCAACAGAATATTCTAGTAGTAGATTAGGTAGTAGAGTTAATTTTCCTCATGCAATAGGAAGTTCAGAAGTCAGTTTATTGATATTGTTCCAGAGGTTCAAAGAGATCATTTGGGCCCTAAGAACTTTCTGTCTTTCCATTTCTTCATCCTTTTGTTTATTGCCTCATGGTGTTAATATGGCTGCCCCAGCTGTAAGCATTGCATTCACATTCAAAGGTAGACGAGAGGGGGAAGGATGGAGTCAGCAATATCTGTCCTATGTTATCAAGAAAGTAAAAAACTTTCCCAGAAACCCCCAGAACACATCCTTTTCCAGCTCTTTGGCCAGAACTATATTAAAGAGTCATTCATGGATACAATGAAACCTTAGAAAACTGAGGATTTAGGCAGAATCTTTGTCATTATGTACAAAGTCTGTCTTCCATTAGCAAGGGAAAAGGGGGAAATAAACACTGGGTAGACAATATCAGCCACACTTCTGGAGCCCTTTCTGCCTCCTACTCCTTCTGAATACTCAAATGACTCACAGCCCTCTATTAATTCTTTTATGTCATTTATTTCCCCTCCCAGATTGAAGGCGTTACTCATGTTTGACTCATTTTCTCCTATCTTTTACACAGTAAACCCCTAATAAGTGCTAATATTATGAATGTTTTGAGATATATGTAAAATAATGCTCTTTAAGTAGTTACACAAAGAATAAAAACCATGAATTCATTTGTACATTTGTACATTAGCTACTACTCCATTTTAAATACAGTAGGTAAAGTAGACTTAAGTGAAATTTCACAAAGGTGAATAAGAACAAATATAAACAACAAATAGACATTTTTATAATGTAATAGTGCAGACAAAGCTGAAATTCATCTCTCTAAAATGAACTTAATTTCCTGTTTGTCTTCTCATGCATTCCGTATCATAAAGATAGGTAAATTATTCTAGAAATACTAATATTTTTCAGGTTCAGAAAACTTCAGTGGATCTCAATGCACATAAGAAACTTTCTACGTTCCTTGCTCCAGTGCTCAAAACTCCACAACCTGGTCCCAACCAACCATTCTTACCCTGTCACTCACAACTCTTGCATCAGTATATTTTGCTGTGGCCAAATTCTTCCACAAACTGCCCTCTCAAGGCCTCTTGGGAATTCCACTTCCCCTTGACCTTGAATACCTTTAAGTTCCTCTTTTGGCTTGTTTGAATCTGACTTAGCCTTCAAAGGCTAGCTCAAGTATCAGGTTGATAATTAGATAATGTAGGTTTCCAGCATTTTTTTAGGCTGGAGATACAGTTTGCCTTTATCCATATCTTCTGCCTATACTGGATTTTGTTATTTCAGTTGTCCAGGAGTTCTATGTGTGAACTGCCATCTTTTCTGTTCCATGTAATAGCATAGCACGATAGCAGCAAGTATTTTTTCTGTAATGGAAAACTGATTGCTACAATTCTTATAATGGTCATGCTCACCATTTTAACAGTTATATAATTATATTTCCTATCATTTCCTATGGAGAAACTGTATTAAGAACCGTCATTGAATCCTCATAATCTTATGAGGCAAGTATTATTTTTATTCCCATTTTGCAGATGAGGAGATAGAGGAACTATCTCTTGGATAGCTTCCAATTCAGAAGTAATTTTTTTTTTCTGTAAAGGGCTAAATAGTAAATATTTTAGGTGTTCCAGGCCACACAATCTGTGTTGCCGCTATTCAACCCTTCATTGAAAGCATGAAAGCAGCCATAGATAGTAAGAAAACAAATGGGTGTATTTGTATGCCAGTAAAACTTTATTTACAATTGGCTGAATTTGGCCTATGGACTGTAGTTTACTGACTTCTGTTCTAGCTCAAATAATCTTTTTCATATATAAAGCTAAGAGAGGTAAAGTCCAGATTGCAACAGAGGCAGATCTAGAATCGAGGTCTTCTGATTGGTGGGTTAGTGGTCTTTAACTATTATACTAACTGGATGGGGGTAATTATTCTGTAATAAATAGAGCTTCTGAAATTATAAGGAGGCCAGGCATGGTGGCTCACGCCTGTAATCCCAGCACTTTGGGAGGCCAAGACAGGTGGATAACCTGAGGTCAGGAGTTTGAGACCAGCCTGGCCAATGTGGTAAAATCCCGTCTCTACTAAAAGTATAAAAATTGCTTGGCGTAGTGGCACGCACCTGTAATCCCAGGTACTTGGGAGGCTGAGGCAAAAATAATTGCTTGAACCCAGGAGTCAGAGGTTGCAGCGAGCTGAGATTGTGCCATTGCACTCCAGACTGGGTGACAAGAGTGAAACTATCTCAAGAAAGAAACCATAAGGAAGTTTTGATACTATTGACAAATTATACTGTTTGACCAAGATGATTCGGTTTCTGTAATTTGATGTGGGTCTTATTCCATCTTCTGTGTCTTCCAAAGATATGTGGACTTTTAAACTCCGTTTATCTTTTATAGGAAAGCATTTTCCCGACTAGATAAACACATGCCAGTTGCATGTACAGTTAGGACTCAGAGCTTGCTAAAGAGCATAGGGTGACGACTGTGGAACTACTGAAACATTGTCGAGACAGCAGTCCGTTAAGGCTTCTCAGAGTAGTTCTGAGTACATGGCTCCCTGCCAACTTTCTATCCCGGCCCCCTAGTTTACCAGGGGACATTTTGACATAGTTAAATGGGTACATACATCCTTTGTGGCTTCAGGACAAAACCCATGACTGCCTGATCTCTTTAGTCCCATGCTCTAAAACATTTAGATTCAAATCTTTGACTGGAAATAAAATTTCTGTGGGGCAAGTTTTTATTCTCTGATCTTTGTTCTTTCTATTAATAGATGGAATGTAATAGAAAATATAGTTAACATTCCCTTGCATATTTACTTTTTGAGCATAGTTATCAGCACTCTAAGTTTCTCGACTGTCTCAGGACACGGATGATACTAATAGATTCCAAAAAGACTTTCTTGAGCCAGAAGCACTGTAGCACTATATTTCCAGCTCTCTGTTGAGTCTTCAAACTAAGTAGAAAAAGAGAAGCAAATTGAACCTCATATATTTTACTATCCAAGAGGATATTACCTTGACTGGACATGGTGGACTAACTATACAGACTGGCCACCGTCTGCAATAGCGCTCAATGCAATTAGAAGGCTGGGAGATGAGCTGACACTAGAAGGTCAAGAAATACAGTTTTGTTTTGTTTTTTGATGCTTCTGCTGTAATTGTGGCCCCAGAGCATTCTTGTCCTTGACTTATGTAATGATCTGAGGTTACATTTTGATTCTGAGCATCTATGTCTTATTAGGTTATGTGCATCATATTTAAATAACTAGACAAACCTTGAAAGGTCAAAATCCTCACTAGCCTGTAAAATTTTTGCTAAGCCAATCTATCATCAGGGAGACTACAGAAAGAAAGTGTTTCCTTCGCACAGACAGATGTACCCTTTGCTGTGGATGACTGAGCAAAAAACACCTGCAATAGTGTTTTATTAGGTGGTATCTCCTGGCACTTAAGATATATGCAACCCTGTGCCCTGAAACCTGCTTTTGAAGAATGAAAGAAATATTTAAAACATCTTATCGGCTAGCCGCGGTGGCTCAAGTCTGTAATCCCAGCACTTTGGGAGGCCGAGGTAGACAGATCACCTGAGGTCAGTAGTTCAAAACCAGCCTGGCCAACATGGCGAAACCCTGTCTCTACTAAAAATACAAAAATTAGCCGGGCATGCTGGCATGTGCCTGTAATCCCAGCTACTCAAGAGGCAGAGGCAGGAGAATCACTTGAACCTGGGAAGTGGAGGTTGCAGTAAGCTGACATCGTGCCACTGCACTCCAGCCTGGGTGACAGAGCAAGACTTCATCTCAAAAAAAAAAAAAAAAAAAATTATCAAGGCAGTGGAAAATGAGCTATTTTTCCCAAATTTCAGAATCTACAGTTATTGGTATTAAAGTGAATAATAAAATTCAGTGATTCTCCTGCTAGAGAACATCTATAAAGCCTTGGGCCAAGAGCTATAAATACATTTTATCAATGCTGTGAGGTAAGTACTATTACTATATCCATTGTACACATGGAAGCAATGAGGCTACAGAGAGGTTAAGCAGTTTACCGAAGATGATTTAGGTACTAAATAAAGCTGGGATCTAAACTAAAAGAAGTCTGACTCCAGAGCCTGAAAAACTATTACTTTAGTCTGTACAATCACTTGATAAAATCTACATCCTTTAGTAGAAAACTTGCTGAATGAGAAAGAGAGAGAAGAACTTGCTGAATGAGAAAAAGACAGAAAATAGCATATTCCAGTCCCTTGTTCCCTTTGCCTAGATCAGTGCTGACATATTACAGAGTACATCCCACCTTACGCTATTGTTTATGCCTAGGCAGTCACAGAGGGAGCTACCAGCCACAAGAACCGGTGATCATATCTCATCATTGCTGTTCCCCCATAGTTACCAAAGTCTGCACCTTGCTTTTGTCATGTTATTGATGTACAGGGGGAAACATTATTTTCTTAATGGTTCAAATTACATATCTGGGGGGCAAATGAAACTTGGTTTTTATTCTCATTCTCTCCTTTCATTATTTTAGAATCATAAGCCTACTAGACAATTGTATAATCATTAAGGTTATATACAAATATTCTGGCTATCTCTTTTTGGGCTTGTAGTAGGACTGCACTTCCTTATCTGCTAAAAGTGACTTGCTCTGACCAATGAAAGGCAAACAGAAATGGTCTATGTCTCTTCTAGGAGGAAGCTTTAAGAGCCAGTGCTTCTGTTTCTAACTTGGTGACTGGCAATATTTCAAAAGGCAAAACATTTGAGCTTAGGGCTTAACGTGAGGGTGACAACAAAGATGTGGCATGAAGTCCCCTGCCCATCCTGGATCGACACGTAGTATAAGCAAGAAAAAAGCATTGTGGTCTTAAGCCCCCAAGACTTGCAGTTATTACTGCAGCAAAACCTAGTCATCTTGACTGGTTTATTCTTACAGAAAATACTGATGCCTAATTCAAAGCAGCAACACAGAGAATATGGCAAAAGGGGATTCAGCATCTGGTGATTATAAAGGCCATCAATGCTGCCAGCTAGCAGGAAATACCCAAGTCTTTCCAAAAGGACTGGGAGTAGCATACAAAAAGGAAATGTCCCCATCATCCAGAACTGAAACCTGGGCAGGATTCCTTTGGAAAGAGAATTGTGGACTTTCTAATCCCTGCAACTGACCCAACAGTCCCCATATCTCTCCTATATGCCCTTAAACAAGAACAAGCACACCTTGAATGCAAGGTGGAGGTTTTAACTAAACACTGGCCAGGCTGAAGTAATCACTCAGAAGCATAATGTAACTTTCCTGACAGATGTGATAAGTCAATAGTGCGACCAAGGGCCTTTCTCTCCTTTTCTCCTTTAGTAATAGAAAAAATGATGCTATGAGTTAGGGGTTTAAACAGAAAGAAACTGAAATCCATGACAGTGATGACTTAATAATATTGCAAATTATAGTTTTTAGTTCAGGTAATTTAGCATACCAAATCACAGCTTAATTTCCTTCTAACAGAGCTCAGGCATATGAGATAGTGTATGAAAGAAGGGGCAAGGTGGGGTGGAGAGAGAGGGTGAGGATGAGCATGAAGAAAAAAAATTCTAAGACTTCTCAAATGCAGGTGACCTTGAAAGGCTAATAAAAGTGACCTGGAGAATGTAAATGGCAGTTTATTAATATGTGCGAGGGCTGTAGCCCTGACCTCCGGGAAGCTGAGTCTTTGCTTCCTTTTGTTCAGGTGCTTGCTTCTTCTGCCTGGTGGAATGTGAGGATCAAGTGCCCAGAAGGAATGCGTAAAGTGTGCAGAGCCCTGACAGCTGTGAAAGAATGACTTTGAGAGTGTCAGCAAAGTGGAGCCGTTGTTGAATGGCATGTGTCCTTGATTGCGCACAATGCCGCATGAAGGAACGGAGAAGGGGGAGCTGAATCACTTAATGACTTGTCTTTTGTTCTAGGATCAACGTTCCAGATGAAATAAGCCACGATTCTCAATCCATACTTACCAGTCGCCTTACAAAATATTCAAAATAGCTTCCTCAGGTGGGTGAATTATCTTGCCCGGCTGAAAGAGTGTTTGCGTGTTTGGCAGGAGAGTCAGGGAAGAGCGCTTGTGACTGGATTTTATCCAAAGTGGATACCTGAGTTCTAACCATGACAAAGTGGTGAGGATAAGCCCTCTGAGCTAGCTTGGGAAATACTAGTTGTTCAACCCTTTCAGTATTATCCAGCCAAACTGCAGCTGATCAGCTTGACCAAATGTTCACCAGAGTATCCTGAAATAAGTATGCCCCTTGTACGTACCTAAGTTCAGAGGTTAAGGGTCAAATAGGTAGGTTGAGTTTGCAAGTGCTTGAAGCTAAAATTCTCAAACTCAGCTGCCTAGGGACCACCTAGTTAAAACAATTCCTAGGTTCCACCTTATTGAATCAATCTCTTGAAGTGGGGCTAAAGAATCTGTGTGTTTAACCTGGTTCCTAGGTTATTTTGAAAACTAGGGTGTTTTTAAAAAATCTACTCAAACTTACCTGAGTACAAAAAAAGAAAATGTAACCCTTCATAGACATGAAAAGCATGTAGACATAAAAAGCACAAACACAAAAACACCTGGGGAAACAAAATTCAGTCCAAAGACTTCATGTAAGTAGAGATCACACAGTACTTATCATCCAAACAGGGACACCTCTGAAAGTGAAAGAGAGCTTTTGATTATAGCAGGATAACAGGTATAAACAGGGACTGTACCCTGTAACTGGGACTTACGGTCATCTGAATTCTAAGACTAATCTGGGCAGGAAAATTGTTTGGGATTTAGGCCACTAACCCAGCAGAAAGCCCTCATCCAAGTCTTGAAGCTTAGCAAGAGCTGCAAATATTTTGATTAGGAGGGTTATATAAACCATAAACCGAGAGGATCTTGATCAGGGGTTCACTGTGGCTTGGAGTAGAGCAGGATGAACTCTCAGGTCCTAATTATCCTGACTGAGAAGAGACCAGTAGAAACTTTGATCCCACAGTGGAGGAGTGCATACGGCAGTGACATTTATCCACAGCAACTTCAGAAGTCGGTCTTATGAAATGTAAAGGATTGGTCCTTTGAGATGGAGAGAGGAGAAACATATTCTACTCCCTACACTTACCTTGCAATTTCTAGGAAACACCTTTTCTCCCAAGTTTTTAGTTCTATAGTCATGCAGAGTTTGCACAACCCCCCTAAAAATTACTGCCATATAGCTTCCTATTGCTTTCCCCCTCTGGTGAATACTGCAATATTCTTATAGGGAAAAGAAGAATGGGTTGTGCGTTTTCATTATTCATTGGATGCAGAAAATTCATTGTGTAAAGGTTGTTTTAGAAGTGCAAAATAGCTAAATGAGAAATCATGTTATTGCTAGGAGATTTCATTTATTTCCTTTGTTGTAATAATGATTGTGGTGTGTAGTTGCTTCTGTAATAATTACGGTGATGCTATTGCACATTTACTTTCACGTATCATTTTCATTTAAAAATTAATCTCAAAATATAGTGTTCATTCAATTATGCCTCTCAGCAAACAAACTCTACTCTGAGCTCTAAACTACCCAGTATTGAAACTACCTTTTTAAAATGGGAGGACCAACGAACATGCATATGCAGAAGTGCCTGGATCTTCACAAAGTAACTTCTCTTCTAGAAATTATACTTTAGGTAGACTATGCCTCTTCTGTGTTCAGTTGCCAGTGCATGGGGTGGAAGGAAAGCATAATTGGTACACTGGCCCCCAGGAGAAAAGCAGTATCTGAGGAAACACTGAAATAATTACAAAATATGTGTTTAAAAGGGGCATGGGGATAGTTACAGGAGAAGGGAAAGAGAAGGAAAGGAAGAGAGAAATCGCTCTTAGATGATTATAAAATATATCTTATTTACCTGAGAGAGTTAAACTGTATTGGCTATGCTTTTTAAAAACGGGTCTTAATTACCCTTGAGGCCAGAATTCCATATGAGATAAATATGTTTTTAGATAGTTTTCTAAAATATGTATAATTTACTCAAGGAAAAAAGGACTGTGTCCTCTGGAGCCAACCCAGCCTCACAGGTAAATACAAATTTAAGTAGATTCCTAAGAAGCACATTATGAACAGTGGCTGATGGAGTGGAATGTCTGTGAAGAAGCTGGGAAGGTCCGTCAGTTAAGTACATAATAAAAATGTATTGGAAAAATACATCATTTCCTCAGTGGACTATAATTGGCTATGCATAGTAAAAAGTCTTATTTTCAAAAACGTATTCTGCATCCACAGAGTTTTAAATCTCAATAACCACATTATTTTTAAAAGTCAGAATGCTAAGCAATATTAGTGAGAGTGGCAGAAGAACCACATGGTAGATGTCATTCTGCAATTTACAACTCTTTGACATCTTGTTTTTCTTCTTCTTTTAAAGCAGACTTCATCTGAAGCCATAGGTAAAAAGTTAAAGACGACGGAGGATCAAAATTCAGCTTTCTTTACTAAACGGTTCGATCAATCTTTTCAGACGTGCCAAAGTACGTTTAATTTTAAAAGCATATCCATTTTTTATTAACCAGGCAGAAATTTCTGGTATAAACAAACAAGACAGACAGATGTAAAGGTCTACAGTAACACAATTACCTAGCCCTGCCATTTACACCTTTCCCCATCCCAGTGATTTTGACCTTTCCCTTGCCTACCACCTCACAGTTCTCCTAGCCCATCCATTCGGTTCTGGCTTCACTTGTCTCCTTCCCTTGCAACCTACAGGGATGTTGTTGGACCTGTCTTTATGTTCTTTCTGTATTATCCTGTTTTTATACAACTCATTCTGGGCTGCCGAGCTGTGGACTGCCCGTTTTGGCGCCCACACATTCCTGGTGTGTCACACAGCCCCAGGCGGGCCTTGACAGTGACTTGGGCATTTGTCCATTTGGCTTGTGCTCACTGGCTGTCACAGTCCTCCCAGTCCTCCCAGTCCTCCCACTTTCTCCAGAGCCTCCCATCCTAACATTCACACTCATAGCAGGTGACCATTTCTTTGTCTTTCCTGAGAGAGCTGAGCCCATGTGTGCTTCTTCAACGCCTATGCTCCTCACCTGGAGGATCCCCAGGGAGCTTCTTCCCTGACCCCTTCCTTCTGCCACTGCCATCACTTCTGAGACCGTGATCCTCCCCCCTTCTAGCTTTGGATGCCTCCCTCCTCACTGATTCCTTCTAAAAGAGTGAGTGACCTCCCTAAGTATTAATACTAAAATGAGCCCCAAGGTCCTGTCAACTCCTTAATTCCCACTTTCCTCTCTTTCCCTGCTTCAGAATCAAACCAGCTCTCAAACCAGAGTTCACACCAGCTGCCTCTCGTTTGCCTTCTGCGTTATGCTCTCACCACACTACGGAAACTCTGAGGACCAAGACCATGACTAATCTAATCACCAACGTTCATGACTTTTTCTTTAGTGCTCATCTTCCATGACCGTTTGACATACTTCATTCTAGCGAAATATTTCTTAAAACATGTGGTTTCCATGCTTGGGATCCTTTGGATTCCCCTCCTGTCACTCTGAAGACTCCTTTTCAGTATATGTTGTTTTTCATTCTCCCGTTGCCCTTTAAATAGATGCATTCTCCATAGAACTGTCCTCGGCCCTCTTCCTCTCATACTCAACTTCCTCTGCCTCTGTAATAACTTTGTATCTCTAATGGGTAATTCTCAAATTTAAAAGTCTCTGCTATAACCTCTTCTTTGAACTCCAGATTTCTATTTCTACCATCTGCTAGAATACCTCACATTTGATGTCCTGGTGACATTTCAAACTCAACATGTTAGAAACAGAAGTAATTTTTTTCCCTCTAAAATCTATCCTTACTCAGACCTTCTGTTCCATTTAAGAACTTGACAATTTTCCTGGGCACCCATGGCTGACAGTGATGCTGCTAATGATTATAACAATAACAATATTATTACTCCTATTAGACCTAGGAAATTCTGACAACAGCCAAACCTTGTTCTAAGCTTCACTAAATATATAGTCATTTAATCCCTACAACAACCCTATGAGGTTGGAACAATTATTAACCCCACTTTACAGATGTGGTAACTGAGGGATAGAGGTAAAAGTTCTTGCCCAACATCACATAGCAGCCTGGTTCCAGAATCCATACTCTTAACCACTATGCTCTACTGCCTCAAGAAGTCTTCAGTGATTGTTGGCAGCAACTGTAAGATGTGTTATAGCTGACAGTAGCTAGAAGGTGGCTAATTTGAGGTCTGTGGGATTTGAAATTAGGTGGTGGTTATGGGAATGGAAAGGAGAGTGACTGACAGGAGACAGTGGAGCTCTATGAAGACAGGAACTGCACTCAACAAGGTGTCATCTGTAGCATTATGGGCACTGGCTGGGTCTCAGAGGCTGGTGAATGGGCGATAAGAATGAATTATACACATAGAAAGCCGAAACTCCCGTTGTCTACCATTCTAGCAATAGTAGATGCAATTCTGGTTACTTACGGGAGGTATAAATATCAGAGGGGAGTTGACAAAGAAAGATGTTGGCAAAATGAGATCCTTTGACAGCCAGTTTTCTTTTGCTAAAGAATACCCAGCACACAACTATGGCTACTTTGAGTGATTATGGGACTCTGATGCCTGAATTGCTATATTTTATTCTATTCATATGTATCCTTCTATTCTTTCAATATTCAATCAAATGTTTACTTTTTGTATAGGATTGTGCATGTTATGTATTAAAGTACTCAGTTCTGATTACTAGAATTTATAATATTTTTTGTGGAAATAAGGTATGTGAAAACTAAGTAAGATCACGAATAAATAATACCTCAAGGTCATAGGGCGATATGGCATGCTGTTTTAAAGTGTGGGCTTTGGAGTCCATATAGAACTGGGTTCTAATTTCGGCCTTTGTTTGTGACTTTGGACAAGTTGCTTTGTCCTCATCTGTAAAATGTGAATGACAGAACCTACCTAATAGAGTTGTCATGAAGAAGAAATGAGATAACGCACATCAAGTCCTCAGCAGAGTGCTGGGCAAATAATTCCACACACATGGGCGCACACACTCACACACATACAACTGAGTATTACTCTATGTTCCGAAGGGTAGTTCCTATTGGCTGAAGAGTTTATTGGGTGGCAGGAGGCAGATTTCAGCTGAGTCTTAAAAAATGGATGGGTCTTAGATAAACGGAAAGAGCATTTCATATAGATACCAAGGCAGACCTCAACAGAGGCTAAGAGGAAGGTGCAAAGTAAGAAATACCGCAACAGCAAAATCAATAGAATTTTGATTACAAATTACAGAGGGAATCATCAAAGATGATTTGAGTTTTTATGTCTTCATGATTAAAATAATTGTGCTACTGGTAGAAATCCATTAGCCATGAAAGGAAGTTAGTTTTAGAGGAAGAAGGCAGGTTTAGAGTGAAATATATAGAATCCGAGGTTATGATGGGACAATTTTCAATGTCTAAGAGGATGGAAAGAGACAACAGACTTGAGACGAAAGGCAGAAATGGAGATTTCTAGCTCCTTGAGGAGTTAGGTCTCATTTCTCTTTAAATCCCTCAGAGCAGCTAGCATACTGCTTTGAACATTCCACATGCACAATGCTTGTTGCATGGATGGATGAATAAGTGAATAAAAGTAAAGATTTTGGAGTTCTCTCCACAGAGGAGATAGTTAAAACTGTGGACATAGATTAGTCTCCAAGGAAGAACAAAACAGAGAGGTACCCAAACATTAGAGACACAAGAAAACCAAAGTGTTAGAGTAAAGCAACAACATGAGTGCACAGGGAAACAGAAGGGGTATCAAATGGTGGTCAAGGGAGTCTTGGGAAACAGGCACTGCCAAGGAGGAGGATCAAGTGAAGTTATTAATGTCTTCAGGAAACAAGTTTAGTAAGGTGTTATAGATGGAGGCCTCAAAAGAAAAAAATGAGATCGAACAAAAGTGGGGAGTAAATGGAGGCAACAGATGTATGTCTGAGATTAATGGCGACTGAAGGAAAAGAAAACTCACTATACTCTTTTCTAAAAATGCGTCACTATATGATACACAGACTAGACATTTGTCATAGGTACTCAAATATTAAGTGCACATATGCATGACTATGTGGACAAATGGATGAATTGAATGAATAATTCATATTTGATATGAGAAAAGTACTATATCTTGATTTCTTGTTTCTTAATTAGAAAATCCCTCACTGGATGTGGTGGCACATGCCTGTAGTCCTAGCTACTTGGAAGGATCACTTAAACCCAAGGGTTCAAGGCTGCAGTGAGCTATGATTGCACCACTGCACTCCAGCCTGGGGGACAGGGCGAGACCCCATCTCTTAAAAAGGAGAGAGAGAAAAAATAAAAATAAAGAAAATTCCACCTTCATTTCTGTGCTGTAGGTATGTAAATAGATGTAAAAGCACCTGCAGGTAATGAAGTCAATCAACTCTTATAAGACAAAAACTGATTTCTTTTTACCATATTATTCTTTTACCTGTTTTTATGGAAGCTATACAACTATGATGTAGATTGTGGGAAGGTGAATATTTATGAATAAATAAGAAATTTTAATTTTTCATATCAACTGTTTTAGTATAAGCTCGAACCCCTCCAAGTGACTCCCCACCTGGATAATTTTTTATTAAAACAAATTGTTTTCTATGTTTGGAAAATGCACAATTTTGTCATCATGGAGAAAAGTCTGCACAATATAATTATTATATAGAAAAACAAACATGACTTGTAGAATAGGAAAAAACATCTGAAATCAGTAAGCATCTATTTAGTTTTCCTGATATACACTAAAAACAGATATTAAGAAAATATTTTAGCTATGGATTTGCCTTTTTTTAACGCTATGAAATTCATGCTGAGTGGAGAAAATCTATGCTTGATACATTCAACTTATAGTACATTTTCAAGGTGAATTATTAAATTCTCAAAACCTGACCTTCTAATGAAGGCACTGATGCAAGCACAGAGTTGGTGAAGAAAACCACAAAGACATAAAAATGCACAGATATATGATCAACTAGGGACAAATTTTGATGGAATTATCACCAGATCTTTACAGACAAGGCATATCTATCAAACATGCCTACCATAAGCTTTGATTCCATTAATTCCCGAGAAAAGACATCAGGTAGAGTTCTGGATACCAGGTGTGTAAACACTAAGAGATTCTGATATTATGATATCTTTCATGTAGAAACCTGAACACAACCCCACCAGATGCAGAAGCTAGTTTCCACTGGGAATGCTACCTACCCTTTTACTACTGGTATCATTATTTAAATGTTTAATGTAGGAGAAACTGAAGGCCAAAAAAGAACATGTCTGCACTTAATTTCAAGTGACAGCTAATATAGTGCATTAAAAATGTAATACTATACATATGATAGTTATATATAAATAGTAACATTAAAAGGGGTTACAACATCCCTACGACATCTTAAGTCTAAAACACTTAAAAAGCACATTTGCAGTACAACTTAAATTATTTTAATTGGCTTCAAGAAGACTTCAAATTAGTGATGGGCTTTGACTTTTTCTGATTATGAAAGAGAAACACAGATGAATGCTTTTTAGGCAGCCTAATATCATTGCCAGGTAGACTACCACATAACCTGTGTTACTTAAATGCCATTAACTATCAATGAAAGTTATTTTCACGTAAGTGTTTTATGTAAATTTTGTTTTCCTAAAGTCATTAGTTCTCCTAATAAATATACCTAATGCAAAATGTCTTTTTTTTGTTCTTTCTTTGCATTCATTATCCAGGAACTTTTTCAAAGAGAAAAAAAAAAAAAAAGCAGAGTGACAGAGCTGGAATACTTAGCAACCATTTTACTGTTGAGGGTTTTGTTTTGTTTTGTTTTGTTTTTTTGGTACCAAAATTAATCCAGTTACATTCTCTAGCTGAACTGCTTACAAATAACTTATCTGGAAAAAAAAATCAAGTAAATCTGTCAGTTGTGGAAGTTTATTTTTCCATGTGTTATCTAGAGATAAGCCAACCTGTAGTGTTAGATTTCCACTGACATAATTGTGCATGAATTCTGATCTGATTTGATATTACATGGTGCAAAAGGTGACACATTTTCTCTAACATATCCCATTAGAAAGGGAAGAAATTGCCAAAGTATGAAATCTGAGGACCTTGATTCAGAAACTATATGACTTTGAGGTTAGCTCAATGGGAAAAAAAGAACTTGTTTGACTACTCCAGGCACTGAAGGCTGTGACAAGCAAACTACCAAGGGTAGCTATTCTGTTGGATAATCAATAAAATCTTAGATTATCAGACTGCCACAGCTGTGTATTCGTTTATCATATTGCCTTCGATGTCTCCAAAATATTTAAGTGTGCAATCACAAAGAGAATACAGATGCTGTCCTCTTCCCAAATCATTGCTGATCAGGATACTTGGCTAAGACTCCAGAACAAAGAAATAGCATTTATGCACATAACATGCCAAACATTGATTTCAACACCCACATATGCTACCTAGGTACAGCAGAGAAACATTAGCTCCAGGGATATAGGAAATGGCTCCTAACTGAGCTACCTACAGTTCCTACAACAAAATTGTTTTATTTTTTTGAGACAGTATCACTCTGTCACCCAGGCTGAGTGCAGTGGCACGATCACAGCTCACTGCAGCCTTGAGCTCCCCAAGCTCAAGCGATCCTCCTGCCTCAGCCTCCCAAAAGCTGGGACTACAGGCACGTGCCATCATGCCAGGCTAATTTTTATATTTTTCATAGAGACACGGTCCCACTATGTCACCCAAGCTGGTCTCCAACTCCTGGGCTCAAGCAATTATCTCACCTCAGCCTCCCAAAGTGCTGAGATTACAGATGTGAGTCACCATGCCCAGCCCTACAACAAAAGTTTAGAGATATTAGTGATCTTCTAAATCCTATGATAAATGCCCCTGAACAAATCAATAAAATACCAAATATGAACTGTTGGCAATTTTAAATTGCATTTTCAAAATGCAGAAACTATTATGTTTTAAGAAGGAAATGTTCTGCAACCTCCTTTTATCACTTGACTTTTTATATTTGGCAGACAGTCCCAGTAGGTAAAGTCTGGCTTCCAGAACACAGACTGTTGGCATTTGGATCTCCTTTATCAGAGGAAGGCAATGGATGTCCATTACAATTTAGATCGGAATTTCCTACAGGATTCTTTGCAACTCCTTCCTGCTTCCCAACTAGCTTTGAGGGAGAGCTTAGCTAGAAAGTGAAATTTTTGGATGGAATTCTTATCTACCAGCAAGATAAAAGAGTAATTGGGTAGTCCTTTCATGTTTTAGTGGAGACGTAGAAAATGACAATTCATCTTGTAAATCAAAAACAAAAATAAATATGCACAGGATAATAAAGCTTGAATCTACCTGACAATATGAAGGCACCTTGTTTGTATAAATTTTGAGATAACTTAATCCAGTACTATGTGCTGATAAATCTTGGATAAAGAGACTCTTGGGAGGCAACAGGCTCCGTATTTCTTAATGCTACATGACATCTATTAGAAGCTTTTGGTCTTGGGAAATTGTGGCCAATTTTATTTTCTACAGATGGCCACACAATATCTCCAATCCCATAGATTCTTATGCACTATGACCTTTATAATCCCTAGCAGGAGGCAGAATTGAATTACCCTTTCCTTAAATCTGGGCTGGCCTAATGTCTTGCTTGACTACTAAGACAATGTGGCAAACGTGACGTTCTGGGACTTCCAAGGCTAGGTTATCAGAAGCCTTGCGGCTTCCACTGGGTCTCTTGAAATAACTTGCTTTAGGATTCTCCCTTTCCAAACCAAGCTGCCATGGTATGAGAAGCCAGCAACAACCGCCAGACCAAGCCACCTTGAATGTGCAGCCAAGTTGAGCCTTTTAGATGGCTGCAGTCCCAGGCATCTGACTAGAACCATACGAGAGATTCAGGAAAGAGGAGACCCCAGTGAGCCCAGTCAACACAATGAATAATGACAGAGTGGTAAATTATTACTTGAGATCACTAAGTTTTGAGGAGTTTGTTATGCCAAAAATGGTGGGCTTTGGAGGCAGACAGACTACAGTTTAAAGTCTGGTTGTTTCACTCTTTAATGACTTATAATGAGTGACTTATGCCTCAGAAGTTTCTAGTCTTTTCATCTATAAAATAGTGACAGTAGTAGCAGCTTCTCAACTGATGCAAGTTCTTCCAGCATCATATTGTCCTAATGACTACTTGATCAAAGCCAAAAAAGCATGGTTACTATATGCCTTTCCCTCTGAACCAACTTGAGGCACTGAAAATATTTTTCCATTTACATTTGTCTTTCTTGTTTCCACGTTGGATCTGTGCTTACTTATG
Source organism: Hylobates moloch (assembly GCF_009828535.3). NCBI lineage: Eukaryota > Metazoa > Chordata > Mammalia > Primates > Hylobatidae > Hylobates > Hylobates moloch. Next base: position 53,466,134 of record NW_026652281.1, on the reverse strand, counting down.
AAAGCATACTGAATGGGTAAAAGATACTCTGTATGGACCTGTGGCCATCATTTTTCCAAATGCTGTCAAGACCCAGTGCCTAGGAAGAAGACAGCCAGGCAGGCATATGGGACACATTCTCTGTCTATTCTGAGCAGAATGGGCTGTGGGTACACAAGTTGAATTCCAAGTGGCCTAAGTGTCACCTCTACATGGGTCAACAGGCTTTGCTAAAACATCTCTGGGAAGGAAAATTAATTAGTGGATTTGTTTTCTGATCTCAGTTTCTTCACCACCAGACAAGCTACTAATTCCTAGTCTTAGCTTCTTTGTGAGACTTTCTAGGCTCACCTACTTCCCCATTATCTGATTTCCAGTCTTAGCTACTTCTCCACTAGCCAGGTTAATCTTCCTGATACTGGAGCATGGGAATGATATTTCATGTGCCAATATATAGAGTTATTGTGAATATCAAATAAGGTAAGAAGGGAAAGTACTTTGAAATATGTAAAGTGCTACACAAATATATCTCAGCTAGATACATCATGGTCATCCACAACATTAAAATCTCCTTTACTCTCTTCAACATAAGTTTTTTCGATAATCTATTAGCTATTTAAATATCTCTCAAATTTGTTTCTTTCTATTATCATTTTTACTGTTAAGTTAAAGATGCCTTTATTTCTTGCCAGAGCTGTTGTAAAACATCCTAGCATATTGCTCTACTTCAAGTCTCATTTCCTCCTTATCCCATTCTGTGTCCAGTTGCCAAAATTCTCTTCTTAAAGCACACATTTCATCATACCAATTCTCTCCTTTAAAATTGTCTATGATTCCTCATTACTTGAAGAATAGAATTCAGACTCCTTAGATGATGTCCAAAGCCTTCACAATCTTAAATGTAGATTTCTAGTGTCATTTTCCTCGACTCTCCCTCCTGCACATTATGCTTCTATGATACTACATACTCCTTGATTTTATATACTAAACTTTCTGGTACATTCTCATTTATCCTTCGAGACCCAAATTAAATGTCAGTTCTTTTGTGGAACATTCACTGACAATTCTGTGAAGCTGGCTACCTTCCTGTTTTCTCACCAAAACTATTCATTACTTTATTATAACATTTTCCCATTGTATTATAATTATTGGCCTACCTAACCAAGGATCCCATCATACAATGACTCCTGGAAGGCTCATACTGTGTCATATTCATCTGTGTCTACCCAGTGACTTGTCTCTCAATATATGTTTATGGAACAAAAGCGTCATTTTTCAATGAGAAAGACACAATAGCAAAACAGTTCAAACTTTATCTGAGGCTGAGCTTTAAGTAAGGAAGGGTAGCACTGTGAACTTTGAAAGAAAAAAGTATTTTAAAACTTCCTGAGACTTTGATTATTGCTAGACAAAATTCATGTTTTATGTCAAATTATACTATTAAGACATCGATTTACACAGAGGGATATGAAATAAGATGTTGTATTTATCAGCCTAGATTAAGTTATGTTGCAGTCACAGAGACCCCCAAAATCATAGAGGCTTATAATCAAGATTTATTTTTTTTGTTTACATTACATGTCCATATGAGTTGGTTCCATGCCATCTTTATTCCAGGACTCAGGCTAAAGGAGTAGCTTCTCTGTGGATAGTGCCAGCCTTGTTGCAGAAGGAAAAGAGAGATGGTAGAGCCAAGGATGACTCTTAAACCTTTTGCTTGGATGTGGCCTGTGTCACCCAAAGCAAGTCACATGGACAAGTCTGATATCAGTATGCAGGGACGTATATCCGTAATGCAGTCTGCCACAGATGCCATCAAAGGTAAAAAGGCAGGTGACATTGTCACCACCCTGTTAACACCTCTAGAATAGCTTCCCATTGATAAGAACCTAATTGATAAGAGCCCACCATGCTAACATCACTATAATCCATGCATCCTTTTTTACTTCGAGTCTGTAATACATGCATCCTTGTTTATTATGAATCTAGATTAAGTGGAAAATTTTCAACGAAAAAACAACACTACCACCAAAAGAAACTCATTTCACCTATAAAGACATATAGACTGAAAGTGAAGGGATGAAAAAAGATATTCCACACAAATAGAAACCAAGATTGAGCTGGAGTAGCTATACTTACATCTGATAAAACAGACGTTAAGTCAAAAACTGTAAAAGGAGACAAAGAAGGTCATTATGTAATGACAAAGGGATCAATTCAGCAAGAAGATCAACAACTATAAATATATATGCACCTAACACTGTAGCACCAAGACATATAAAACAAATATTAGATCTAAAAGGAGATAGAGACTCCAACACAAAAATAACTGGGGACTTCAATACCCTACTGTCAGCATTGGATAGATGACCTGGACCAAAAAAAAAAAAAAAAAAAAAATCAAACATTGGATTTAAACTACACTTTAGACCAAATGGACCTAACAGACCTTTACAGAACATTTAATTGAACAGCTGCAGAATACACAGTCTTCTCATCAGCACATGGGACATTCTTCAGGATAGACCATATATTAGGCCACGAAACAACTCTCAACAAATTTCAAAAGATTTGAAACCATATGAAGTATCTTCTCAGGCCCCAGTGAAATAAAACTAGAAATCAATAAGAAGAGGACTTTGGGAACTGTATATATATATATGGAAATGAAACAGCATGCCGCTCAACAACCACTGGGTCAATGAAATCATTAAAAAGAAAATAAAAGATTTCTTATAACAAATAAAAATAGAAACACAACATGCCAAAACCTATGGAATACAGCAAAAGCAGTGCTAAGAGGGCCATTTATAGAAATAAATGCCAATATACATAAAGTAGAAATATTTCAAACAACTAATGATGTACCTCAAGGAACTAGAATGGCAAGAACAAACCAAACCCAAAATTAGTAGAAGGAAAGAAGTAATAAAGATCAGAGCAGAACTAAACAAAATAGACAGGAGTGTGGTTGCTCATGCCTGTCATCTCAGCACTTTGGGAGGGCGAGGTGGGTGGATCACCTGAGGTCAGGAGACGTTTGAGACTAGCCTGGTTAACATGGTGAAACCATGTCTCTGCTAAAAAATACAAAAATTGGCCAGGTGTGGTGGCATGTGCCTGTAATCCCAGCTACTCAGGAAGCTGAAGCAGAAGAATCGCTTGAACGCGGGAGGTGGAGGTTGCTGTGAGCCGAGATCACACCACTGCACTCCAGCCTGGGCAACAAGAGGGAAACTCCATCTCAAAAAAGAAAAAAAAAAAGCACTAAACAAAATAGAGACTAAAAAATTACAAAGGATAAACAAAATAAAACATTGGTTTTTTTGAAAAGATAAAATTAAGCCATTACCAAGACTAGCCAAGAGGGGAAAAAAAAGACTCAAATAAATCAGAATTGAAAAAAGACATTATAATTGATACCACAGAAATACAAAGGATTATTAGAAACTATTATAAACAAGTATATGCTAACAAATTAGAAAACCTAGAAGAGGCCTGGTACGGTGGCTCACGCTTGTAATCCCAGCACTTTGGGAGGCCGAGGAGGGCAGATCGCCTGAGGTCAGGAGTTCAAGACCAGCCCAGCCAACATGGCGAAACCCCGTCTGTACTAAAAAATACAAAAAAATTAGCTGGGCATGGTGGCAGGCACCTGTAATCCCAGCAATTCGGGAAGCTGAGGCAGGAGAATCGCTTGAACTCGGGAGGTGGAGGTTGCAGTGAGCTGAGATCATGCCACTGCACTCTAGCGAGGGTGAGAAGAACAAAACTCCATCTCAAATAGCAAAGACTTGGAACCAACCCAAATGTCCATCAATGATAGACTGGATTAAGAAAATGTGGCACATAGGCCGGGCGTGGTGGCTCACGCTTGTAATCCCAGCACTTTGGGAGGCCGAGGCGGGAGGATCACGAGGTCAGGAGATCGAGACCATGGTGAAACCCCGTCTCTACTAAAAATACAAAAAAAAAAAAATTAGCCGGGCGTGGTGGTGGGTGCCTGTAGTCCCAGCTACTCGGAGACGCTGAGGCAGGAGAATGGCGTGAACCTGGGAGGCGGAGCTTGCAGTGAGCCGAGATTGCACCACTGCACTCCAGCCTGGGCGACAGAGCAAGACTCCATCTCAAAAAAAAAAAAAAAAAAAAAAAAAGTGGCACATATACACCATGGAATACTATGCAGCCATAAAAAAGGATGAGTTCATGTCCTTTGTAGGGACATGGATGAAGCTGGAAACCATCATTCTGAGCAAACTATCACAAGGACAGAAAACCAAACACTGCATGTTCTCACTCATAGGTGGGAGTTGAACAATGAGAACACTTAGCCATAGGGTGGGGAACATCACACACCAGGGCCTGTCATGGGGTTGGGGGAAGGAGGAGGGATACCATTAGGAGATATACCTAATGTAAATGACGAGTTAACGGGTGCAGCACACCAACATGGCACATGTATACATATGTAACAAACCTGCATGTTGTGCACATGTACCCTAGAACGTAAAGTATAATTTTAAAAAAAAGGCAAACCTAGAGGAAAATTCCTGGACACATACAACCTACCAAGATTGAACCAGGAAGAAATAGAAAACCTGAATAGGCCAATAAGAAATAGTGAGATTGAGTCAGTAATAAAATGTCTCCAAACAAAGAAGACCCCAAACTGGATAGCTTTACTGATTAATTATGGCAATTTATAAAGAACTAACAATTCTTTTCAAACTGTTTCAAACAATTGAAGAGGACAGAATTCTTCCTAACTCATTCTATGAGGCCACCATTACCCAGATCCAGACAAGGACACAATAAAAAAAATTACATGCCAATATCCCTGATGAACATAGATGCAAAAATCCTCAACAAAAATACTAGCCAACTAAATCCAACAGTACATCAAAAAGATAATACACCATGATCAAGTCGGATTTATCTGAGGCATGCAAGGATTGTTCAACATCAGCAAATTAATAAATGTGATACATCACATTAACAGACTGGACAAAACCATATCATAATCTCAATAGACACAGAACAAGCATTTGATAAAATTCAACATCCCTTTATGATACAAACTCTCAACAAATTAGGCATAGAAGGAACATATCTCAACGTAATAAAGGCTCTATATGGCAAACCCACAGCTAATACATGGAATGGGGAAAAACCTGAAAGCCTTTCCTCTAAGAAGTGGAACAAGACAATGGTGCCCCTGCTCACCACTCTTGTTCAACATAGTACTGAAAGTCCTAGCTAGAGCAATCAGGCGAAAGAAAGAAAAGGCATTCAAATTGGAAAAAAAGGAAGTCAAATTATCCCTCTTTACAGATGACATGATCTTATATATAGAAAAACCTAAAGACACCACAAAAAAATCTCTTAGAACAGATAAACAAATTCAATATAATTGTAGGATGCAAAATCAACATACAAAAATCAGTGGCATTTTTATACACCAGTAATGAACTAGCTAAAATAGAAATCAAGACAGTAATTCCATTTACACTAGCTACAAAAAACTAAAATACCTAGGAATAAATTTGACCAAGGATGTAAAGGACCTCTACAAGGAAAACTAAAAAATACTAATGAAAGGAATTGAAGAGGACACAAATGGAAAGGGATCCCATGCCCATGGATTTGAAGAATATTGTTAAAATGACTATACTACACAAAGCAGTCTACAGATTCAATGCAATCTCTATCAAAATACCAATAACATTCTTCTGAGAAATAGAAAAAACAATCCTAAAATTTGCATGGAACTATAAAAGACCCTAATAGCCAAAGCAATCCAGTGCAAAAAGAAAAAAGCTGAAGACATCACAATCCTTGACTTCAAAACATGCTATAAAGCTTTAATAACCAAAACAACATGGTATTGCTACTAAAACAGACACATCAACTAATAGACCAGAATACAGAGCTCAGAAATATATCCATATTTTTACAGACTACTGATTTTCAACAGAGGTATGAAGAGCATAAATTGAGGAAAGGACACTCTCGTCAATAAATGGGGCTGGGAAAACTGGATATCCATATGCAGAAGAATAAAACTAGATACCTCTATCTCACCATACACAACAATCACCTCAAAATGGATTAAAGATTTAAATGTTAAGATGTAAAACTATAAAACTACTAGAAGAAAACATAACAGAAATACATCAGGACATTGGTCTAGGCAAAGTTTTATGGCTAATACTTTAAAAGCACAGGCAGCAGAAACAAAAATAGACAAACAGGACTATATTAGAATAAACAGCTTCTGCACAGCAAAGGAAACAATAAGAACGAAGAAACAGCTCTCTTTTGCAACTATTTATCCAACAAGCGACTCGTAATAAGAATATACAAATAACTCAAACAACTCAACTAAAAAAACCCAAATAATCCAATTAAAAAGTGGGCTAAGGATCTGAACAGATACTTCTCAAAAGAAGACATACAAATGGCCAACAGACGTAAGAAAAAATGCTCAATATCACTAAATACTGGAGAAATGCAAATCAAAACTACAATGAAATATCATTCCACCCAGTTAAATGGCTGTTATCAAAAACACAAAAAATAATGGATGTAGTCAAAGATGCAGAAAAAGGGAACTCTTGTGCCTAATTGGTGGGAATGTGAATTAGAGCCATTATGGAAATCAATGTGGAGGTTTCTCAAAAAGCTTAAAATAGAACTAGCATATGACCCACAATCCCATTACTGAATATTTAGCCAAAGGAAAGGAAATCAGTATATTAAAGGGATTTCTGAATCCCCATATTCATTGCAGTGCTATTCACAATAGACAGGATAATAGGATCAACCGAAGTATCCATCAACATTTTAATGAATAAAGCAAATGTGGTACATATATACCCAATGGAATGCTATTTGGCCATAAAAAGGAATAAAATTACATCACATGCAGCAATGTGGGTGGGACTTGAGGTCCTTATGTTAAATGAAATAAGCCAGACACAAAGAAAAATATCACATATTCTCACTCATCTGCGGGAGCTAAAAATTTTGGTCTCATAGAAGTGAAGAGTAGAATAACAGTTACTAGAGGCTGGGAAGGGGGTGGGGTGAAGAGAGATCGGTTAATGGAAACAAACATACAGTTAGATAGAAGGACTAAGTCCTAGTGTTCAATAGCACAGTATGGTGACTATAGTTAACAATTTATATTTTGAAATAGCTAGAAGATTTGAAATATTCAACACTCGAAGAAGTGATAATTTTTAAGATGATATATATCTCAAATACCCTGATTTGATCATACATTAAAATATCACTTGTAATCCATAAATAGGTACAATTCTTATATATCAATAAAAAATTAAAAAAACCAGTAACCCCATGAGGTTTTCATATCTATTATAGCTTTATATTAATTGTGGAGTATGTAAGACCACAAAAATTATAGAACTTCTTGTGTGGCAAGATTCTAACCAATAGCAGCACAGACCAATAAAATTGAAGGAATTTTAGATGCCTCAATTGTCAAGTTTAGACTGCCTCAATTGTCAAGTTTAGACAAACTCAGACTGCCTACTCTAAAAATTTATTAGACTTTGTGGATCTTTTTCTTTATATAAAAACAGGTCGATTTTTAAACTCTGGGACTTTACTTGATTTTGGATTTGCCCCAAGAAAAAAAGACTTGTATTGAAACTTTTAAAATAAATGAACCATATCACCAAGAAAGATAACTCAGATGCCACTGGATATAGTTCAGTGAAGCCACACATTTCTTGAAGTTGTGCCCTCACTGACATCAAATGATGTCAACTCTACAGATATTCTGACATTTCTTTAATATTTACCTTTTTGTATATAATTTAATGAAAGTAGATACCTCTATTTATATAGCCAACTCCTGTTGGCAAGTTCTTAAAATCAAAGAATTCCTACTTTGTGAATTTCTTTTAGAATCTGCAGAGTCAATGTCTTTAAAATGGTGAAGAATTTCTTTGCCAAACAAAGTTTCAGGCGGAATAAAAATCTTGGCACCCTGGGTTCAGATGGAGCATCTGTGATGCTTGGCAACACATCTGGTTCTGCTGCTTTGGTGAAGAAACATGCTTCTCATCTCAACATGCAGTGGTGTCAGCCGTGTCAACGACTCTGCCAGCGATCCTGAAAAAATCGTGTCTATTTCTACGAATGTTGTCAACCTCCCGAGAGCCAGGGCTGACACACTGCTATTTCGAGAGTTTTTGTCAAGAAAGGGGAATAGAAGAGGAAATTCACTGCTGCAATACAGAAGTTAACTAGCTTTCCAGAGGACTTGTCTTGAAACATTTGATTGACTCTCAAATGAAAGTTCTTTTTTGAGGCAAAGAAAATCCAACTATCAGAATAACCCAACAGGAAAGATTCCATTCATAGTTTGCTTTACTTGATGGACATTCTTACCAAATTATCTATGTAAATCTTTTCATTTAAATTATTTTAGCCCAACTGCCACTCTGGAGGGAATGTCGGAGACAGATATCTACCTAAACATTTCAAGACTGGAGAAGTGCTTCTGCAAAGTGGAACAAGGTGTAACAAAGCTTGACAGGTAGAAACCCACCACCAATCGGAATCACTAGAAAACTCTTTGAAAGCTATTTCTGTTTCCAATGACTTTAACATAGAGGCATGAGTATATAATTATTTTTTTAAAATATGATGAAGCATTAATGATGGAGAGTTTTCAAAAGATGATTGCAACACAATATGAATTCGACAAGGATTTTGGAGAACCCCAGGATTCCTCACCGTGCCTAATCCTCGTCTAATAAAGCCACAGCAGCTCCCATTTTGTTACTGTTTTCTTTCGCCAAGTCAGTGTTTCCAGCACTTATTGACATGAAACTGAAAAGCCATAGTCAAATGGATATCAAAGATAACAAGCCCATTGCTGCCTCAAAACTGCTCCATAATATCACAATCAAGCCAAACACCACCCTTCTTGTAGAAGCTTGCTTTGGAATTGAACGAAACATTATTTTTTACTTGTAAAATTTGTATTTATCTCAGGTGTTTGAGGAAACAGGCATTAAGTTCAAGAGAACAGTGGTGAGGGCAACAAAGATGACTTTATAAAGATACTTTATAGTCTCTGTAAAATAATTCAATTTCCATGGCAAAAAAAAGCACATAAAAAAGTTTGTTTGTGTATATGTGTGTGTGCATGTTTTGTGTCCTCTTCTGGGGAGAAAGTGTAAATCTTCAGATTGTCAGAGTCTGTGACTTAAATAAGACTAAAACTCCCTGTCCTTTGAAGGGTAAAACATTTTAAGGAATGGAATGAATGTTGAGAAGTAAAATTCTTCAGCTGAAAGATGAAGTAAACCATGAATTGCTTCTCTATTCGCCAATTAATAATATAGACTTCTAAACCAGAAAGCATATGACTGCATTAGAAATGGGCAATAACCCACTCTCATTTTTGAGCAAGCTTTTCTAAAATCAAAATTAAGAAATTTGGATAAAAATATTTGCTTTGTTAGGTACTGTTTTCAGTTTTCATATTACGTGAAAAATTGTGTAGCTGTAGTTATATAGACCAGTGGGATGAAGTTAATAATGACAAACGAGGAACACAGATCTAGTGCTTTAAAACACAGTAGTATTGTTTGGAGAAGTATAGGAAATGCAGTTGGAAGTTACCTGTATTAGTTTCCTATTGCTGCTGTAACATGTTACTATAAACCTAGGTGCTTGGAAATCACAAATGTATTATCTTACCATTCCATAGGTCAGAAGTCTGAAATGGGTCTCACTGGGCTAAAAATGAAGATGTGGGCAGGGCTGCATTTCTTGTTCGAGGCTATAGGGGAGAATCCTTTTCTTTGCCATTTCTAGCTTCTAGAGACATTTTCTTGGCTTGTGGCTCGCTTCCTCCATCTCCAAAGCCAGCAACAGCAGTCCCCACCCCCTACCAATTAGTTTGTGTTTTACCGATACCGTGCACCCTGTACTTTCCCAGTGGGTACCAGCTGTTCATTCTTGGTTATTTCTTGGTCTTTAGGTCCTTCTCATACTTGATGAGCCTGCGGGGTTCAGGTACATGCTTTCTTGGGCTGCAGATATAAGAGCTTGTATTTCTTGCCCTTGTAGACCATCCTGTGGTTCTCTTTCTCAGTCTGGTTAATGACAGTGAGAACAAGGGGGTTGAATTGTGGACCCTGTGCCACTTGTCACACTGTCAATGTGCAGCTGGGAGAGCTCTACCTTTAGGTGGTCCAGCTGTCTCAGAAGCTCTTTCTTCTTTGCCATGAAGGTCCTGAGGCTTGATCTTGGCCATGGCTTCACATGCAGCTGCCAGTTGCCATCTGCTCTGATGGCCTCTCCACTTGTGATTACATTAGGCCCAATCAGACAAACCAGGACAATCCCCCTATTTTAAGGTGAGATGATTAACACCCTTCATCCTATCTGCTACCTTAATTCCTCTTTGTCATGTAGCATGACATCTCCATAGGTTCCAGGGATTAAGTCATGGGCATTTTTGATATTATTCTGCCTACTACACAGTCCCTTAGTTGAAACTGTAGGAAAGGATTGGATATGCAGGAAAATAGTGAAGAGAAGTAGAAACCTAGAAATAAACAGTCTCTAGCTGGGGTGAAAGGTATATTCCCTTATTGAACTACCCTAAAGACTTAAAGATCATGTCTGAGGTAACCTGCATCTGTACTTTGACAATACCCCTTCCCCCAGAAAACCTAGTCATAAGGAAGGGTAAGGATGCCAAATTTGGAATCAGAAAAGTTGAGTGGTAGGTCTGGCTCTTCCACTTGTCTATATCCTTTAGCAATTCACTTAAGTTTGGCTGAACCACAGTCTCCTCACTTTAAATTAAGGGGGTTGAACTAGATTATTTCTTGGGTACCCTCCAGTTGTAATGTTGCTATGATTCTAGATGAAGTAGATAGTGTTTCTGCGGACTCAAAGTGAGTGGGCTATCAGCTTAATGGGTGTTTAAGCACCAACAGTTTCCCAAAGGAGAAATGGATCCTTCCCTGATTTTTAATCTTATTATTTGCTCTTCTCCCAAGTAGGAGAAAACAAGGAGAAAGAAATAGCCCTTGCCTGTCCAACCATCCCTCACCCCAGATCAGAATAGATAATAAGCAAACGGGATATATTATACTGTGACTGTAAAATATACCTCAGTTTACACCCCTGGCATGAGATGTTCCTATAATCTTTGAAAGAATATGATTTGGGAGGCTGGTTTTCCTCATTTGTTTGTTGTAGCATAGTTGGGTTATAGTATTGCAATAAATACATCCAAAGAACACAAGGACTGTTCCAATTTTGCTCTAGAGCATGGGTGGGTCTATGCAGTTTTGATGGCAGCCATCTTAGAATTCTGCCTCAGATTCACACCTTCCAATAGATATAGGATGATAGTCTCCCTCCCCTTGAGTGTGGGAGTGGATTTTGTAATATGATGGTGTATTAGTCTGTTCTCATGCTGCTAATAAAGACATACCCAAGACCGGGTAATTTATAAAGGAAAGAGGTTGAATTGACTCACAATTCCACATGGCTGGGGAGGACTCACAATCATGGCAGAAGGCAAGGAGGAATAAAGTCACATCTTACATGGTGGCAGGCAAGAGCGAGTGTGTGCAGGGGAACTCCCCTTTATAGAACTATCAGATCTCATGAGACTTATTCACTATCATGAGAACAGCACAGGAAAGATCCACTCCATGATTCAATTACCTTCCACCGGGTCTCTCCCATGACACATGGGAAATATGGGAGCTACGATTCAAGATATTATTTGTGTGGGGAAACAACCAAATCATATTAGATGAAATAGGTGGCCCCATGACTAGGCTGTGTTCTGTGGCACAATTGCCTTTAAGAAAAACAGATTATCTTTGATGGGCCTGGCGTAATCAGGTGAGGCCTTAAAAGGAACTTGTCTCTTCCTGAAGAGATTTGAAGTATGGGAGAGACTCAACCCAACAGAGATTCTCCATTGATAGATTTAAAGATGGACGAAGCCATGGAAAATGGCAACTAGTATCAGAAAGCCAGCAAGAAAACATGGACCTCAGTCCTCCAACTATAAGGAACTGAATTCTATCAATACCCTGAATGAGTTTGGACATGGATTCTTCTCCAAAGCCTTCAGGTGAGAACTCAGCCTGACTGATACCTTGAATGTGGCATCCTGAGCAGAGAACCCAACTGAGCTGTGCTGGACTTCTGATCTACTGAACCGAAAGCTAAAAAGTGAGTGTTGTTTTCAGCCTCTACCATGTGTGGCAATTTGTTATGCAGCAACAACAAACAAATGAAAACAATGCTATTCCAGTTAAATGTGGCTTAGGAATTTTTAAAAAGAAATATTTTACTTGTGCCTCCTTTCTTCTTGCCTTTCTCCAAAGCCTTAATCTTTTTCCCCACTGTGCAGTTATTTCATTGAATATAACTAGAAAATGCCATTTTGTCAGATTAAAATCTTCTCTCATATCACATCACTTATCGTCCCCCTAACCCCTCATAGTTCATTTGAGATGCCAGAGATGCCCAAATCTTGGGTATATTATATACATGTTTTAGGGCTGGAGAATCGAACCAGAAAACACAGATTTCAAGAATTAAAGCAAAGAATCTGTTTATTTTGAACTAACTCAGATATGTTTCATTTGTTACATCTAGTTCTCTTGAAACACAGTAACGTTGACATAATGGCTGAAGAAAAAGGAGAAGCAATGTAAGCATAAATGGCTGAATATTTTAATATCTTTTATCTCAATAAACATTACTAGAATGCCATGCATTTGAATCCATGCTTTTTCTGAGGAAAACCTGCATTTTATCTTCTGCTTCCTGGTATCGCAGCTGGATCTTATTACAAGGGTAGGATGCACCATGGGAAGCATGCCTAAACTTTTTAAACTACAAAAGGAAAACTGATCTTCATTAATTAGATGTCTAGATTATGCAGACTGACCACTGTATTATTATCTATAACATGGTGAAAAACACTATTATATGGCTTGTTGATAGCTCCACCTAGGTAATTTAGCTAAGCCTTATTTGCTAAGATATTCTATTAACCACAAAGGCAGGATTTGGTGTCAGGTCAAAAAATCAGATCAAACTGTGACTTTGTGGTTGATGGTTCAGAGAATGCTCTACAACAAAGGGAATTGAGAACGCAGTATGATGTCTTTCTAACATTTAATTCAGGAAAAATGTCATCTCCAGCACGGCTTAACATAGTGCTACTACATAATGCAGATAAGTGAAAATATTAACAAGTAAATGATTCATAACGAAGCCTCACCATGTAAAACCCGTATACTCTGCCTTTGTGAAAACCATGGAATTGGATTAAAAGAGAAGCCACCTAATTTTAGATTTAAGCAAATGTGAACAATGGGTTTGAGAATGAAGGGTAAGTCTGTGGATCACAAACCCTCACCTGAATAATGATTAGCTCTTTGAATAAAAAACAACTAAAATATATATATATATATATATATATATATATACACACACACATATATTTAAAAAGCCATAATCTGGAAGAACTTCAAAATCTAGGAATCCAGGTAAATCATGATTTAGCTTTTACCAACTTTAACCAAAGTCTTCCCTGGTGCTACAGCCAGTACTAAAGAAAAGCTATTACAAAGCTATTATATTAAGAATTACAATTTTGTCTGCTTCAACTTCTTATACCTGTGTCTTTGTCATGTATATAATTATGCAGAGGGAAAACACCCTAAGCTCAAATGAAATAAAAGATTTCAGTTTATGCCCACACGGACCTTGTCAAGTAGCCAATGACTTGCCCTTTCATTGTGAGTGACTAATATCAATGCTGGCTCTAAAGAAAGACACTTTTCATAATCGCCCAACAATCTGCTAAGTGAAAACATATGGATAGGCTTAGGGAACGCCTGCCAGGGGTCTTGGCGGAATGGAAAACAGGTGCTCTCATTCTGTGCCACGTAATACCCCATTTACCCTCAAGTCCAAAGGTTATAGGACTAATAGCTGCCTTGTGGTAATCAGGGAAAGCCAAGACACTGGCCCTGGTGAAACATCTGGGACATATTTTACATACTTCCAACATATGCTTCAGGTTCAATTAAAGTGAGGCTTTGGCACATTTATTAATCTTTTTTACTTTTATCCTATAAGAGGACCCACTGACCTGACCTTACTATTATACCATATGAGAAAACAGAAATAATGAGAGCTAGAGGTCAGTACCTGCTCGTATGGCAAAGAACACATTTGTTTTCTCATGAAATTCCATTACCCATGACTCTATACACAAACTTTAAATAAAGGAACCAACGAATTTTTTAAAGTAGGAAATTACCTTTCTTCCACTCAGACACACTGATAGCCAAGACGTAACATTTACTGCTGCGAGAGCCTGTCGAGATGGAAGACGGAACCTTGCAGGATCCTTTCATATTTCCATTTCTTATAGGAAAAACTATATTTCAAGACGTCCACAAGATTCTTCCCTCTATTATTCAAACACTTAAAAGTCTACTGTAAATTATTACATTTGAGATTTTATTCAGATACAATTTTTATGCTATCAATTGCATTATGAGTAAAAAAGAAAAACCTCCTTTTTTATCGCTCAAATAAAAGGGATGGATTTATGAAAATCAGCTCACAGTCCTTTCACATGGAAAACACACTGCTTGTCGGCATCCTGTACAGAAGAATACAGTTGAATTCACACTGCAATTTAAGCACTCACTTTCAATCAACTTTGGTAACTAGATCTGAAAATGTGTTAGAAGCAGGGTGTCAATTTCAGACTACCAAACACTAGATTACAATAGATGTTACTCCAGAGATTTGGTGTTGTTTCCCCCGGGCATGTTCCACTTGACATCTATGTCTTGGTGAGCTGGTTAACCAGGTGTGTCTATTTCTCATATCTAACATCCTCTCCATTAAAAATGGCCATAAAAAGGGGAGAGATTAGAAGTACAGAATATCAACAAACTGACTAAAAACATAGGTTGACTTCGAGCAGGGACATTAAGCACTAGACTTCACTAAGGGTTTCCATTTATTAACATTTCTGGGGAAACGCCTGCTGCTGGGATGGATCTTTATGGTAGCTTTAATAATAAAGCAGCAACAAGCAAGAGAAAATGGCCATAAATGGATGGCAGCTCAGTGTTTATCAGCAGAGAAATGATGATTCAGAGCTGGCATACTGAGTTAAAATACAAGCTCTCTACAGCTCTACAACTGACCTTAGCAATAAATCATATCATTTATTGCCAGAAGTGTATGCTCATGTTATTTAACATTAAAAACAAGCACATATGTGTTTTTGCAGGAAGGAGATTTTGTTAGTTTATGTTTGATGATGTTGCTAATGACTAAATGATGTACAGAAGAAAAATTTCACATAAAAGCTCTGTCGATTTAAAAATGTTTGAAATAGCGTTAGAAGGGAGAAAGTGTGTGCATGTGTGTGTGCGTGTGTGTGTGTGTGTGTGTGTGTGTGTGTGTGTGTGTGTTTCTGTTTTCCTTCAAGCAT
Organism: Hylobates moloch; assembly: GCF_009828535.3. Lineage (NCBI taxonomy): Eukaryota > Metazoa > Chordata > Mammalia > Primates > Hylobatidae > Hylobates > Hylobates moloch. The sequence goes on along the minus strand of NW_026652281.1, from coordinate 53,450,608 downwards.
TGAATATTAGGAAAAAAATCATGTGGAGAGTTAACTAATCACTGAATTTTTTGACATTTCTCGTGCATGCTTCCAACACACAAATTATTTTTTTTTTGGAGACACGGCCTTTGGTGGCACACAAATTCTTACACTGGGATATAACTGTACATCTTTACTGGAATCAAAGGTCAAGGGCATAAATTAAAATACACTGTTTTCCTCCTTTCTTAAAAAAATTCACTGCTTTACTACAATACAAGTCAGATTCTGGTGAACGTAAAAAATCTGGTTTTACATGCCAAACAATGTGGAAATAACTAACGATTTTCTCTCCTCTGCCTCCCAATCTCACCCTAGGACTTCTTAGATTTTAGGTCTGGAAATGCCCAGAGATGATAATGTAACAGCATCACTATCCTCCTTGCCATAGAAAGCAGTAGTTCCAACCCCAGCCACTGCTGCAGTGGTGCAAGATCATTCTAATTCCTGCCTCCAGTTGTCCCCCCTCCCTAGGGGACAACCAATCCAAGCAGTCCCAGAAACTGCTGTTATTTACTGTGGTCACCCTCCCCAAATCAACCAGCGATCAAATATAAGCCTCTCTGAATGGGCTTTCCTAATGGAGAAACCACGTGGCCATTCCAAACCTCGGCAACGGCGGTGAGCACTGGGGTTATTTAAATGTTCTCTGGAGCACTCGGCACATTCATGTCCTTTTGCTGAGCAATTGTTTGAAAATTACAGATGACAATATCCATGTTCAACTCATGCAGGCTATTTTTTCACTCTCTTTTCCCCCAAAGCATGGCCCGATTTGTAATACTCAAGATAGGACAAATTTTTGCCCTTCAACAACAGTCGTCACTGCTGTTATCTTCACGAGAGCTATCAAGTTCCAGACAAGCTGAATTATTTTTTGTTGTTGTTCCTGGCAGAAAAATATTTGACCCAGGTCTGGACAAAAGCAAAGAGGATTTATAGCCTTCTCTCCCTCTTTGCAACATGCAGTGGCATTGTTAGGATGATAAACAGCACTGTCCAATTTTCTGGACTCAAACACTTCAACTCCTTTTTTAACTGTCTGTGAAAACAGTGTCATGTCTACATTTCCCCATCCCCAGGTACCCAAGTGCTGGGAAAGATAATTACCTTGTCATCTTTGTCATCTTCTTCTTCCTCGTCCTCTAGCATGTCCTCCACTACCTGCAGACAGAAACAGAAGTCGTTTTTTGTGCTCTTAAAGGAGAGAATTTTGTTCTGTCATTTTGAACCTTTTGGAAATGAAAACTTTATTAACATTTGAAACAGGCACACTGAGAAGGAATATTTGATCTAGAGATAGTGATTAGGAAAATGTTCTGCCTTTAATTGATTAAAACCAGGGAACCAAATCCCAGTTAGGGGAACTGGATTTATGTGAAATGTTTTGTGACAACCTAAAGAATTTGAAATATGCATAAGGTAAACCAACATTAATTTGGGGGAGGCTTTAAATCAGGAAATTTCCCTTCTACCGATTCTGCTGTCTGTATTAATCAGGCACTTTAAATTTAGAACTAGATAACTAGGCATGAAACAGCTCTGCTATTTCTAATTTACTTTTCACCAAACGCTAAGATTAAAAAACCATGTCTGTTAATTGATTCATGCTGGTGGTCTATGGCATAAAACTAACAACATATTTTATGGCCCAAATTTTAATTCTTATGTATAAATGTCAAGTCTTGCCTCTCTCTTTTTGATTTTGTGGATTACCCAAAACTCTCGTTTTAATTCTCTGTGATTTTACACAAGAATATCATGAGAATGCATAGTATAATAAAATGAAACTTAAAATAATATATAATTACATGTGTATAGTGTGTGTATAACCCACATGGTTGGATATGCATATATGTATTTTTTAATGGCTAGTTAGCCTACCTCAGCAGAATGGAATAGTCATTTTGGATTTCCCAAATAACTTCCCTTTGCCTTGATCAACACATAACCATAGGCATTCAGAATGGGACTTCATTCCATTTCAGGCTTTTAAAAATGGTTTTCCACATTTCACAAACATACACATATGCACGCCACGGAAACCTACAGTTTAAAAAACTTTGGGAGAAGTGTTGTTATTCAAGTAAGACCCAACTTACTGTGTTTATGACATTTGATACGGTTTTTAAATTCCTGTGTTTTTTTTTTTTTTTTTTTTCTGATCCTGTATCTCTGAATAGACTCAACAGAATCATGGTTATCAAATATTTTAAAACTTTTCTCCCAAAGCTCAAATTAGAGGACGGAGACACCTATCCCTCCTTTCCTGTTTTTGTTTGTTTTGTTTTTTGATACAAACAGGAATATTCTATGTGTGAACACTTTAATAACCAACACTGTATTATGAAAAGAATTACATAAACTGAGATAACATATCAGAACTCTGTTATTCCTAATATTTTTTCTCAAATATTCTAAAAGCATTAACTGATTTAAAAGCATAACCCAAACACAAACCTCCAGGTCTCATGAACGAATATATAATGAAAGCATCTGACAACCTGTGAGACTGTTCCTAATTTAATGTCATGCTTTAAATCTTCTGTTAAATGGTAGAAGTTTGAGTTCTTTCATTTGGACATTCAGCTTTCAAAAGAATCACAGTAGTGCAATACGCAGTTTTGCATATCTGATGAGAGCTTACACTTACTTGGGAGACATATAAAGCAATGAAGCTTCAACAAGAAAGATGGACTCTTGACAGTCTCTAACTATATTCAGCTACTCCATAGCAATTATTATAAACCCCTTTGTCCAAGGCACATAGTGCTAGGTAATGTGGGAATACACAGATAACCCACAAATACTTCCTGCTTTACTCCTATCAGCCCTCAAATGGCTTATAATCCAGTAAAATTTGAACAGGGTTGATCAGATAAGCTTTCATGTTAACCTTTCATTTCCTCATATTTAAAGTATTCACATCACAAATACAAAGACAATAGTGACAATATATAGTTGAAGTGATATATGCCAGGCTATTCCAAGTTGGGCTATTTGCGAGGGAGGTTCAAGATGGAAAAGCTGCTACATTGGTACATTGTGTTGCATCAGAAGAATTCACCTAACACTTGTAAGATTTTGTGAAATGATGGTTATTTTGTGCCTGTAATAAAATTATCTTTTAGATTTAAATGAAGTATTTTTTTTTTTGCTGAAATTACCCAGGCAGATTCTTATCAAAAATCAAGGAAAATGAGATGAATACTATACTTTTACTCCTGTGAATACACTCATTATTATAGCTACTTATAATTAAGAATGTATAATACGCCTCCTTTCTGCAGTACTTACTATCACATTTCAGGTGCTATGAAGGCAGAATGGTGGTGGGCTGTGCCTAGCAGATTGTCAGGTACATAATAGGTGTTCAAGAAATATTTGTTGATTGAGTGAACAGGTGAATGTATCATCTATCCTTCATATCATTTAACACACTTTTGGGTAAAGTGTCTATAATGTATCTCACAGAACTGACTTAGTTCACCTGGAAGGACTTATACCTAATCAATGATGCAGATTTATAAAAGCAAATATTCAAAATGCTTTCAAACATTTGCCTGGGAATAGAACCCATGAATATTTAACCATTAAGGTTGGAGAATCTCTACTATCTTCAAATTAATTTTCAAAAATTCAAAATAAGATTAAGCCATAAACAAGCCAGTAGCTTAATTTACACATTTTACAGATCAGCTGTGGATCTTATGTTCAAGTATGACTCAAAGAGGTCTACAGAATCAGGCTCTTCATTTGCAAAACCCAAACTGTTCTTACCCTGCACAAGTGGGTAATTGGCTACGCACAATTGCTCCACAAATGTGCAGCCAGAACCACCCAATACAACCATTTGCTTTTACATTTGGCAGAAAAGCGTTGTGTTAGTGAGAGGCCTTTTTGCTGTGTTTTAGCGCTCTAGTGAGGGCCTTTCCCCTCCTCCAGTGCCTTTTTAAAGTTACATCATAAACATCTACAAGTGAGGATTTATAATACAGATGGTTTCCTATTGATGCCTTTAAGCTGCTTCAAAACATATCCCACTATTACATTTTGCTCAGGTGAAGCTGAAGGTGCCTTAGAAAATGGAGATGATAATAGCACCTATCTCACAGTGTTAAGGATCCAATGAGATAATGCATAAAAGTGCTTAATACAGTTCCTGTATCAAAGGAAGTACTCAAAAATGTTAGCTATTAATAAAAATAAAATATCAAGTTACTATTTTAAACATTAATTTTTGGAAATTAAACAATACATTTTTTCCTGGACAAAATATTCTGTGCTCTTAATGACACACAAAATTCTGATTCACGTTTTCACTGACCATAAGAAACACATAGAGGGGTACAGGTAGAAGTGTGGATAAAGATTCCAAATTAAAATGATGATGCTTTCACAACTAATTTTCAGGCTTTAATGGTCCAGTGAAATGGATGGCTTTGAGGACAAGAGTGTCTCAGAAGCTGAGCTGTGCTTTAATGCAATGAACATCGAAACTGCAAACTGAGCTTTTAAAAACAAACTGTATATATCACTGAAGTGCATTTAATGACTGCACAAAATTGCAACCCTTCCCAGAGAAATCAAATAACACCGCTATTTAGGATGAGAGTGCTGGAGTTTAACACTTAACTAAGGAAAACAAAAGAAAGGAGTCCTGGTATCAAATTCTAGCTCTTTCCTCTTCAAATAAAACCAAATAAGCACTACATCGTTTTGTTTTCAAGTATACAAAGTCCAGTTGCCCAAACACTTGTCGGCAATAATTTAATTAACAACATATACTATACGTAGGATTTCCTTGAAGCGGAAAAAATGAAGAGTGACGAAAAATCATGTAGTAGAAAAGATACATTTACGAAGTTCGTTTTTTTCTCTTTTTTCTTAAGGGGGACTATCTCAGATGGGCTCTAGAATTCTCTTTCCAAATTATGCTTTCTGATACCTTGCTTGAAAGCAAGTAGTATTAATCAAACAAAGGAAGGGCACTAGGGAAATCAGAAAGATGTAATGCAAGCAGTTAAAAGTGACATGACCTTCTGTAATGTCGCTCGTCACAGACTTATATGCCACACACTCGAGGAAGGTCTTGAAAGAAACTGATTCTTGGTACTATTCCTTGAATGTAATACTAATAAAGATGACATTTAAAAAAACACACATAGACAGCCCCAAATGCAGCATGCCAGCTACATTGCAGCCACAGAGTAAGTAGATAACATTATTTTAAAAAGCATATTTCTTACTCTATATTCAATATTTGCTGAACATTTGTCATTAACATAAAATATGTGGCTATACATTTAAAAATACATTTCCAAAATTAAACAAAATTGTATCTATAGACCATATATTTCATGTGGTTTTAGAGGAGCTCTCGTACTGTTACAAGACTTCTAATTGTAATCCAACACAACAAAACACTTCTTGATTTGCAAGGAAAATGTTATTTGACTGGAAATGTTAATAGTGATGTCGATAATCTGAATAAAAACGTGACATGTTTGGTATTATTCTACCAGAACAAAAATGTAGAAGGGAGGTGACCAGAAGGATGCAGTAACAAGAAAACCAATGATGAAAGGAGGAGGAAAAGTGGGTTCAGGTAAACTTCATTATTAAAATCATTATGGGATAGTGGATACTAATTCTTGCTTTTCAACACCAATTTAAGGTGTATGTTTAATATGACAAGAGGGGCTTAAAAGGCCCATGAAATATTTTTAAAACACTTCATATTATAATTTTTCCATGAGTAAATTCTTCCACTTATTTAAATCCCTTCGAACAAAAAGGAACCAAAAAAAATCTTGGTTATGTTAACCTTGGAAGGATTGAGTACTCTGCAACCAAACCTTTCAAAAGCCAGTGCTGATACAAACCAGTTTCTTTCGTGTGTTTACTTCTTTTCCTTGGAATTGAATGGATGTTTTGCTATGTTCAAAATGAATAGTTGCACAACTCAAATTGCTTTACTCAAATATAGTCTATAAAAATGCAACACGTTTACACATTTAAAGAAGAAATCACTGCTGTCCAGATTTGCAACCATGTTAAAATATTAAAGAAAACGGACACAAAAGAAAGAAGTTTCATATTTAGTTTCATATTTATAGATCATCCAAACTTGTACAGATGCTTATATTTGGATATATTACAAACTAAATGCCTATTTCTACCCTAGAGATAAAGAAGAATTTGGGGAGAGTAGTATTCTTCAACACGGTCTGGAGTTCATTTATATCACTGTGTTTGTGCGTAAACCAAGCAGAACATGCATTTGTGTGCCAATTGGTTTATTATATGTGTAAGTATGATATGAAATGATGGAATGTCTATTGATGGAGAAGATGCATATAATCACTCAAATGATTTCAAATCACTTGAAAGTACCGACGGTCAGGCTGAAGACTTTTGTGGTAAGATCTTTATAGGTGTGCTAGTGCAGACATTTTTACGACAGGACACCTACTTCTCACAAGATTTTTGAGAAGAAACTTTTGCAAACTGGTATAATTAACTGTATACATAATTCACTCCATGTTTGTAAGAATAATAAGACTCAATCAAGTCTGGGATATACTGTTTCATCCAGTACATCTCGAAAGCAACTGCATATATGATGGCTGCTTAGTTTGATTCACGCTATTAAGGATTTGACCTTGGAGTATTTCAGCTACAGTAGTCATCAAGATAACTGAACCACTAGATGTAATAATAATTAGTGTGATAGGCTTGCCAGGGAGGCCGAATATATTGCAATACAAAAGAAGGCAGACAAAAAAAAAAAGCATTAGTACTTACTGCTAAAAGACTTTCTGATTTTTACAGAGACACTCAAATACAATTATTCTTCTTGCAAAATGCATTTCCTTGGCTCATTCTGGGAAGTGCCACGTTGTAATTTAGTCTGATTCTTAATAAGAAATGTGGCTTTAATGTGGCTATCAGATGACTTTTGATGCATGCCACTGATTACGTACAGCATGCCTTCTGCACCATCAACAGCAGTATTTGCTGTATAATCTGGTTTGCTATAAGGTGCAAAGACAGTAAATTTACTTTACTGACCAAAAGTCCTTTTATTTTCTCAAGTGTCAGCTTAATATGCAGAAAAACTCTTCCATTAAGAAAGGCAAAATAATAACAAATTCTATAATCAGTATAAGCCTCTTAAATTCCTTTTCGTATTTCCTTTTCAATATTCTTAAGTGTTCATTCTTATTCTTACACAAAGCACTGTGAACAGAATTCTAGAGTTTATTTGAACTCTGTCTCCATCTAAAGGCTTTACAATGTATTGGGTTTTTTGCTTGCAGGAAAATTCTAATCTTGGTGTCTTTAGGATATTGCATATTAATTCAACTGAGTAGGAAAAAACAGGTCAACTATTAACCTGGAATGTGCTTTTAAAATAATAATGCTTTTATGAAACTATATTATTTGTCAAGGGAAAAAAGTATACACCAAAGGCCAAAAAATTGAGTTGTTTAACGTGCTTTGCAAGTAAAATTAAAAGCTAACTGTACTCACCACAAATCTACTTTATAAAATTTAATGTTTTGAAAATATTTTTATACATTAATAATAAACAGAGTACAAATAAAAAAGAAAATTATGTACTTAAGCCTCTATATTTAGAGCCAATTTTCCATTCCAGAACCTCAACTTTGTAACAAAAAGGCACAATTTTAAATGTTTCAAACTCTGAAAATAATCTTAGAAATTTTTTAAGTGTCTAATGAAAGGTCCACATTATTTAAAAAATTTTCTGTAAAGCAAGAAAAGGGAGCTGCTGTGACATAAACAGTAGCATGTCCTGAATCTTCCAAATATCCTTTGTTCCAACCCCATCAATAATTTTGGGAGCTGCAATAGGCAAGTTATTTTTCAGATAAATGCACAGTTTAGCACAAGTATGCAAAATACTACGGAAATATTGGAATATATTTCCATATACGATTCCAGATATGGAATAGTATTGAAAATACTACACTTTGGGAACATTAGGGATCTTTAAAGAGTATACTTTGAAAACAACAACAACAAAAAATTTATCTTGGAGATTAATGTCAGCAAACTTTTGGACCATATTGATCTGTTAGGTTTGATTCACTTCAATTTACAGCAACTCTCTATTTTAAGCAATCTGTTGTGGGTCATAAAGAGGGTGAGTGGAATGGGTGTACATTTGCAAAGAATATTCTGACACTAATTTGAGTTTTCTTTTTCTTTTCTTTTCTTTTCCATCTAGAGTATTTTGAGGCCTGAGGACATTATGTCAGAAAATTTAACTTTAAAAATGGAGCATGTTTTGTATGTCAAAAAATCATATAGTCAGAAAACTTCAGTTCTTTTCTTATATCCTTTTCTATAAATAATGATATTTTTTATCTTTTTTATATAAAGAATAATCACCTCACAAAAGAAAGTCCTAGTGGGTTTAGACCTACATTTGGATTGAAAAGAATGTCTGTGGTGAATGGTGAATTGTAGCATAAAAGCCTGAATGAAAAGAATGTTCATGAAACTTCACACAAAACCTCCAAACCGTTATATCATGAGCTTCCCACAATATAACACAGAGCTCTATATCCCAGGAAAAGCCTGCCTGGTCTACTTATCATTTCTGCTTTATGTAGTGTACTGTGTGATTGCTAAATTAGTGTATAATGCATTTATAATATTTATAGTACCAACATTTAGTTAAATAACCTTTATGTAAGATTTATGTTGTTTTTTTTATTTCTCATTTAATGGCAAATTATGAAGAGCATGTTTCATAAAGATAATTCTCCATTTAAATTCATCAGTCCATTAAATATTAAAATTATGTTTCTGATGCAATCGAGAACAAATTTGTCCAGCTTCAGTGATTATTTGCACTCATAAAAATTAGGCTTGATTAATAAAATTTAAATGCTTGATTAAGCTGACATTTTCATGTTCCATTCTGATTTATTAGAATTAGTCTCCATCTCCAGCCCTGGTATGCTGGTGTAGGTTTACCTTTCTCCTCCTCTTACCCGACATCCTGAGCAAGCTGTTAGAAAGGAGGATTTTGCTTTTGGACTCAATGATGATTTCAGTGAAACGCCCTGTTCTTTGCTCATGGTACTGCCTGCCTTTGTCTTCATGCACTGTGCACAGTGGAGATTTGTATTACAATAATCAAGAAAAATGTTTTTTTCAAATATCTATGGATATGACCTGTAAAATGGCATATGCTTATGGTATTCCTGTAAAATTCAGTGACTAAGGTGCTTTAAATTGTTGAAGATTGCTTTGCTCACATTTCTTCGTATGCTTTTATTGATAAAAATACACTTTTTATTTTTGTGGGACTTCCGTATACATTGCAAGGGGACTATGGATACAGGAAATCTTACTGTGGCAATGCTATTATCTTTGCCTACAGGCTTAAAACCAAGAAAAATGACTCATGGCCATGAAAAACCATTCTCTTCCACAGGACTTACAAGGGAACCCTTCAAGAGAAATAGTGACATATAATGTCTAAGCCCCCACTTGCTTGCTGTTTTGCACATGGCAAAGTTCCCAGGTGTCATCTATTAAGCACTTACTCTTTTTTTTTTTTTTCTTTTTTTGAGACGGAGTTTCGCTCCGTTGCCCAGGCTGGAATGCAGTGGCACGATCTCGGCTCACTGTAAGCTCCGCCTCCCGGGTTCACGCCATTCTCCTGCCTCAGCCTCCCGAGTAGCTGGGACTACAGGCGCTTGCCATCACGCCCGGCTAATTTTTTGTATTTTAATAGAGACGGGGTTTCACCGTGTTAGCCAGGGACTTACTCTATGCTTAACATGTTAATTGTCTCTTAAATTCTTAGAAGACTCCAGCAAGGTACCTATTGTCCCCATTTTATTGGTGAGGAAATTAAGGCATAGCAGAATGAATAAACTTGTATAGCTAACAAGTAGAAGGTTTGGAATTTAATCCCAGATCTTCCGAATTTCAAAGTTTGGGCTTTTAACCTCAAGCCACTGGAAAGACATAGCGGTAACGCTTATCTTAAAGGTGTTTTTGCTGTTGCCTGTGGGAGTATAACCCATTTGAAAACTTATTTAGGTAAACTGACTTTCTCTTGTTTAAGCAAGGCTACCAGAACATTCAGTTAGTTTTTAAAGAACTGAGTGTATACTAGTTTCCTGTTTTTGTATAATGAAGTAAATTCAGTAAGTAACAAATGACAAAAAATGTCGTTGAAGGTGTATTTTAAGTTTGGTCACTGAAACATACTGTTTCAGTTCTATGTACACAAGGGTAGAAAGGCCTTAAAGTTGTATGCTCTCGACAAAGGTATCTCATACAATACTTTAAAAAATGAACACAAAACTCTCAGCGTTATTGGACTCCTAATACTTCTGATTTATAAACACTTTCCACAAGCAGATAAAGACATATCATTTGGTTTCCACTTTTAGTTTGTTAATTGGGGTCTTATAATTTCTTGTCACCTTTCTGAACCAAGGACAATAATTCTCTACAAATATATGAAACTCTGCCAGCACCATCCTTTCCCCACCACCACCACACAGCGAACAATGATCAAGACTAGAAATGCAAACTAGTTCTAAGGTCATGAGTCAGGCAGAAGGTGCCTCTGTTGGCCCCTTTTCCTCCCTCCCTCCCTCCCTCCCCATGTTTAGAATAGTTTGGCTGTCTGCCAAGAGGAGAATGCAAAGTCATTTAGAAAGAACAATCAAGAAATTTGTAGGATAACACATCCACTCTCAAACCAGAATTGTGGGTATCCTTTTTTCCTCCCCAGTCTTACATCTCAATTATGGAAATGACAAAGTCCTGGGGGCAGATATTTGGAAGAACAGAAATGATAAGACCCTTTGGCAGACATATGGGTGGCCACTTTGGAGAACCATCAAGATGGTGAATTCTTTGGAATTTGAGGGGTTTAGGAAGCTGGTTTTTCGGTGACTTTCTGGGGCTCCAGGGTTCAAGTGCAGCTCAAATAAGTGAAAATCAACCATTTATGGGAGCAAGAATTTCAGATTTCCTTCACAGTTGCCAAAAACAATTCATTTGGTAGAAAAGGAGTTGGGGAAGAAATTCTCTATAAGAACTAAGAGTACCTCTTTGCCTCATTATATTCTTATATGCATCTCTGGAGAACTGAGCAAGGTGGGAAGAATTCAGGAAGATGGTGGAGGCTAAAATATGACAGTAACTGGAAACAACCTCTAGGGCAACTACCACTAACTTTAAACTGCAAGTCTGTCTTCTGAGTCCTAATAGATCTAAAGCAAGAAGTGTGCATTCCAGTGAGGAGAATCTTTAGTAAATTAACTTTTAAAAATAGAAGTGTTTCCTTTACATCTTTCTCTATTTGAACTGACATGTCACGTACTGGTAATACTTATCTTCCACCATTCTACCATTTTATCTTTTCAATTTTAGGTTTGACTGCAGTTTGAGAATTGAGTAAAAGGATAGCCAATAAACTCAAAAAGTATTAAAACCAAACATGGAGTTACTAAGTGAAAGCAACAGACTGAGGCGTGAAGAACAAACCGTGGCCACAGGTAGATATTTAACCCCCTGTTTCATTATATATGCAGCACTCACACACATATATCCGGGACTATCTAAATGTCTTTTGACTAAACATTCTGCATGCTATATACAGACCTCTATCACTGCACCTATTATATTCATGTATTCTATTCAGTTGTTTGTTTTCTCTCACTAGACCACAAACTGTCCTGGGCAAGGCGTGTGTCTTCATCATCTTTGAACCACAGTTTGTACTGTTAGTGCCTATAAATGTTCAATAATATTTGTTGAATGAAAGTAATTTTGCATAAAAATTAGATAATTTTTTATTTGGAAGGAAAAATCAGACTAAAATATTTTCATTCAAACATTTTTTGAGTAACTCAGAGCAAAATGGTCCGAGCCATTTTGCTGTGTTGAGATTAGATACACAAACGGAAGATTCAATTAGAACAATCTGAGGAGGACCCACAGTGAGCCAGTCATAATAATATACTGAGAGTGTTGTGATTTTTATTGTTATGATTTCTAATTTGGTCGTGAGGTCTGTCTCTTGAGAGTGGCCATGAGCCAAGATAGCATTTTCTAGGAGTGCTCTGCTGAGAGGAAAGTAAGACTCAGGTGTGTCAGTCAGACGAGACACATTGAGGAGGTGAACCCAAAGTGCATAAAATAAGAAATTTAGTACTTACTGGTCCTGGAGAGGTTAGGGATGCCAATCGGAGGCTGAGGGAAGGCTGGAGGCCACAGGGAGCTCAACCAGTGGGTAGGGCACGCAAGAGAAAAAGAGGACCTATCAGACTATGCCTTTATTAAGGTCCATGGATGTTATCCCGTGGCTGGTTTAAAGAGAGCACGAGGGGAAATGCTGACTTGGCTCCAGTGCTAACCATTAGGCTTCATCATGGTCAGCAGCTGTGGGGTGTGTTGGGTTAATGGGATGAGAAGCAAGTGGGCTACAGCATAAACAACCACACAGAGAGGGTAAGCTTTAACTAGCCAAAGGGGACGGGTACTGCTAGGTTTCAAATAACTCATGTCAGGCCTTAAAATGGATGCCTAAGCAGCAACTATATGAAACAAATTTATGACAGACGTGGGAACTCAGAGGTGTGGGCTCACTTAACCTCTTAGAGTATGAGTTGGTAGGGTCAGACTGGTAGCAGGGGGTGAGTGTCAGGGATGGCTCTCCAGAAGAAATAATAATGATAATTAGTGGTTACGCAGGCACAGCTGTATAAAATGTTAAAGGCTTAATGGGTGGCAAATTAATATTAACTACCAAAAACCTTCAAAATGCATATACTCTCACCCAGAAATTCTTCAAGGACTTTCCAAAGCATATTACCAGAAAGGGACCCAAAGATATCTTTAGGATTTTCTTTATAGTATTGAGAAGGCAAAATATTTCAAGCAGGCCAGGCGCGGTGCCTCACGCCTGTAATCCCAGCACTTTGGGAGGCCGAGGCAGGAGGATCACTTGGGGTCAGGAATTCCAGACCAGCCTGGCCAACACGGCGAAATCCCGTCTCTACTACCAAAAAAAAAAAAAAAAAATTAGCCAGGCGCAGTGGCAGATGCCTGTAATCCCAGCTACTAGGAAGGCTGAGGCAGGAGAATCGCTTGAACCTGGGAGGTGGGGGGTTGCAGTGAGCCGAGATCACACCACTGCACTCCAGCCTGGGTGACGGAGTGAGACTCTATTTCAAAAAAAAAAAAAAAAGGAAGGAAACATTTCTAAAAACAGTGTTTAATTAAGAAGACTGGTGCAGTGGCTCACACCTGTTGTCCCAGCTAGGCAGGAGGCTGAGGTGAGAAAACTAATTGAGTCTAGGAGTTCGAGGCTGCAGTGAGCTATGATGGCACCACTGCCCTCCAGCCTGGGTGACAGAGGGAGACCCTGTTTCTAAAATACACACACACACACACACACACACACACACACACACTCATATAGTGAAAATTGTATAGAAATTAAAACTCGTGGTAGGCTGTTTTCCAAGAATATGAAGGATAGTTCCAGATATGTTGCAGAATAAAAAAAAAAGGTGAGCTAAAATGTGTTAAAAACAAAATATGTGTGATAAGAAATACACATTTACATTTGTAAGTATATTTTAAAGAAAACAGTAGAAGGCATAGAAAGAGTATATAGAATATTTGGGAAACTACAAGTATACTCTGCTCCAGATACTCTTGCGTCTGCTGGGGCTACCCCACCCTGGTCTTCCTCTCCAGACCCACTACCTTTGAAGGTCTTCTTTTCCCAGGGTGAAAGGCCCCTCTTCCAGCACCTTTCTCAGGTGGGTCATAGCTCTCATGGCTGGACAGCCACTTCCTCATTGACGCCAAGCAGCTTGCCTACAAGGCTGCTGTGCCAGTGGAGGAGCCCCGAAGACCATCCCAGGATGACGCACCCCATAAGAGTACAGCCTTGCAGGGGCTACAGCCACCCACAGTGCACCTGTGTCTTTGCCAGCCCTCTGCAGCTGCATAGACACCATGCATCACACTCAGACCTCAAACTCTTCATGTGTGGCACCTTGGGCAAGGATTTCAAGCTCTTCCACCATGCTGCACATCTGTCCTCAGTGCTCACATGACTCCCAGGCCTCTGCCAAGTTCCAGACCCTGCATGCACTGCCCTTCTCCGGGCCACCACGTCTGTCCCATGCTGTGCCATTCCCACACATGCTCTGTGAGTACTGGCTTTGCGGATATTACTGCCTTATTCTGGGCCTGAGTTTCTCCATCTGTCCAAAGGCAGAAGCATCACTCCTTTTTCCTCTTTTCCAGTTGTGTCATGAAGACAAAGGGGTTGCCTTCCCTGAGCCTGTGGACTGGGTGAATAGGAGCTAAAGCAGGGAACACAGGCCTGTGAGCCAGCTGTGCTTCCCATCCAGCTGTGCTGTGCTAGCTTTTGCAAGTGGCTTGCTTTCCTGCCCTCCCAAGTGGCGAGCAATTGTTGTCCAGAAGAAAGTGATAACAAAAGAGTGTGGCCATTGTCTGGTTCATTTCTGTTTCCTCACCCTTAGCCCACTACTCCCACCTTTTGCTCAATAAACATTGCATACTCCAAAACAAACAAACAAAAGCAAAACAACAACAACAACAACACCACACACATAAACAATCCTGTTGGAATATTGGAGGGATGAAGCTGAAATTATGGTTTAGGTGGGGCCTTCTCCTGATGGGTCTTCTATGCTTGAAGATGTTGGAGAATACCTTTATTTCAGGACTGTCACCTTCCTACAGGTCTGGAGGTAAGAATAAAAGGTACAACTGGGATAGAGTTGCCAGATGAATATAGAACATCCACTTAAACTGGAATTTCAGATAAATTAAGAATATTATAAAAACATATAAGTATAAGTATCTCCTGTCGTTATCTGAAATTTCCATTGAATTGGGCATCTGTGTTTTTATTTGCTTAATCTGGCAACCCTAACTTGGGTACAAATTCATAGGGCTCAGGGCTGGAATTTGAGGGAAATTTGCAAAGTAGAAGGCCTGGTCATCTACTGAGAGGGAGGGGACAGTGGTGGGGGGACTTGGGATGAGTGAAGAAAATGTGGAAATCTTGTTGGTGCAAATCCAAAGCCTGATGACGATGGTTATTAACATGATGGGATGCACTATGTACAGCAAGTGATTATCTAACAAGGCTAAACAGTTGGTGAACAGCTTTGAGAGGGGTCACAGGGGATAAGCTTTCTACCAACATCTGATTTGCTGTTGATTCTACTTATTTATCCTAGTGATCGTGTTGGAAAACTAAAGGTCTGGTTCTTTTCATGGTCCTCCTCAGATTTTTTCAAGCTGATGACCTTTTGAAAAAAACTGAGAAAATTGCTGTTGAAATAAGCACGAAGAAGAAAAGAGTGATCATCCGTTTTTAGATGTGTTTACAGGCTGTATGACTCAGTGTTGCTTCTGCTAAGAGCACTGAATATGTGGTCTTTTTTGGTACTGAGATGCAAACACAGGAAACTTGTGGTCTATGCTGCTTTCAGTGAATGACAAAACTCTTACTGAAGTAGAGAGAGTCTAACTGTACGTTCAGAGTGCTTTGCATATGACGTTCTCTCCTCTGTCAGCTTGGCTTAGGCCAGCCTCTTTAGATCCTGTTAGGAATACTTGACTTATTCAGTATTCCACATATTCCACCACAGACTTCTTTGGAATGGAGAACACTGGCTGACAAAATAATAAATGTGCTTGACTTATGGGAGCTCAAGTCAATCAGATGTTTCTTTGGTGGACCATCCCAAACTGTTCAATCAACAGCACTTATGGCAAAGAATGCTGCTCTTAGGAGCTTTATTTGTAGAGATAAGTGCTCTGGGTGTCACTGGAACAGACCTAATGGGAGACAATATTCAGTAATATTCTAAAAGGGAAATGAAGAAACAAATGCCTTGTCATGAGAAGGAGCTAACTATACATTTCAGTATTTCCTAAAGTATTTTAGCAAGGCAGACTCTGTCTCAATTTGTGTCACAGTCATATCATGAGTCAGAGAATGATTTCATTGATCTGCCCCACTCTTCAGTCTTTTAATGCCACCATTGATTAGATAACTGAGATTGTTGTGTGGGAGGAATATCATGACAGTAAAAATGAATGTTCTTTTAAAGTGTAATTAAAAAACACTGAAGAATTTTTTGTGTCAAAGAAATTTTTGAATTTATTCACAAAAAATTATTCACGAATATGAAGAAGTCAGCTTTGATGGACTCCTCCCATGCTCACCTTGGTGAATGGAAGGTAGCCCTCCTGGTCACAAATGCTTCTGAAATTAACAGGGGCACCCGGGATAGAACAGATGACCAGCACCAATTCATGCAAGGTTACTGGTTACCTTATAGGAAGGAATTTGGAGACACGTGGGATTCTATGCAAGGCCCTGGACACTTAGAAAGCAGTCCTTTGGGAAAGGAATGCCCATGCATGTAGCATAGATATAGCCTGGGACTTTACAACAGGGTACAGTTGGGTTCACATCACACTTGCTCTGGGGAGTTGCTTACTTATCCTCCTTGATACTGAATTTTCTTATTTGTAGAATGGGGATAAAACTATTTAGAATTATTTACTTGATATAATTATTGTAAAGAATAAAAGGAGGTGATGTCTCTAAAAGGCTTAGCAGGATGCCTGATACATAGAAATTGCTTGATAAATATACTTTCTGTTTTCCTGAATGAGAGATATGGAAGACATGGGGTGAGTGGTGTAGGAAAATTAATACTTTCTATTAATGTGTCAGCTTGAAGGTAGAGTTAGTGCTACTGGCTTTTCTGTAATTCGTGGGAGAAACTTGCTGTAACAGTGACCAGGGAGAGGTGGGATATATTCTCAAGAGGAAATGTGATTGACTGGTGGTTCGGAGTATAAACTTCAGACAGACTGCTCTGTGTTCTAATACTGGCTCTGACACTTTGTGTGTTTTCGGGTAAGTTATTTAATCTTTCTGGCCCTGTTTCCCTGTATGTGCAGTAGAAACGATACTTATAGGGTGTGCAACAGACCCCTGGTTTGCTTGGCTAAACTATTTCCTTCATTCTCTGAGACTTGATTCTCTTTTCTCAAGGAAGAGCTCTTGCAGCCATGCTGGTCTACATGAGCATGTTCCTTTACTTACAACTGATGAAGGGACCTGGGGGTGGGGGGTGGCGTAGGGATGGCGGCAGGTCACTCGTCTTAGGAGGATCCAACCCATTGACTGGGCTAACACAATCAGCTTCTGTCTCTTGGAGGAGGACCAAATGACATGGTGAATATAAAGTACTTCACACAGAGCCCAGGGTGTAATGATGGTTCAGTAGTTTTTAAATCAAAGTAGAAGCCATTTCCTGGCATCTACTCTTTCACTTTCAAAATGTCTCTCTACAGTAACTGTAATTTGGATAGTTGGTACAAGCCTAATAGGCAATGCCGGTAAGAATTTTTCCCAGGTTTTGAAGTGACAGCTCAAACCAACAGAAGGATGACATTCCTATCTTTATATCCCTTTCACACCAGGGACATTTCTGAATGAAGCATGTCTTAAATGGTTTTCTCTGGAAAAGCCTAACAATTCTCATGCTAGAAATTTTAATGTCATGGTCCCAGTCTAGGTATATTCAGACCTAAGATTGCTTATTTTTAACAAGTCCAACTAGGAAACAGCAGAGGTGAAATACTATTTTTAAACACGCCTCTTTCACATGGGCACCCTCTGAGTCTACAGTTTGAACTTCAGGAATGGCTCTTTACTTATTCTGTCCTTAACAGGTTCAGCTCATTAAATGCTGCAAAACTTATTCAGCAAGGATTACATCTGATTTTGCTCATTAAACTAGAATAGGCACCATGGTGGGGAAAAAGGTATGGGGGTTCAGTGCCTGTAATCTTAAAGGTCTCCAAGAAAGGAAAGACTCTCCTTAAACAATAAACACACAAAGAAACACTTCCTGTTTGGTATTAATCTCAACTATTAGCCAACACATTGAAGACAGAATTTTACCCATCTATGCATTTTTCATCTTTCACAGTGTTTCTTTTCTTTTCTTCTTCAACTTCATATGTCACGGAAATTTTGTTTCCTTTTCTTTCTTTGCTATACAGACCTGAAGGTCATTTTGATTTTTCTTTTATAGTTTTCACCCTAATTAAATTTTGTCAGCTGAATGTACAGATTTTTGTTTTGTTTCAGTTTGATTTTTGGTGGCAGAAAATTCTTTCTCTTTCTCTGTCTCTCTTTCCTAAAACAGAAAGTTTCCCAGTTTGGAATCAGCCAATGGTGTGATTAATGCACCTCGGAGATCCTGTAAAGTTTTCACACATGCTGAAAGATTCTGCGGTGTCTTTGGGATATCAATATGGACTTACAGGAAAATACCATCCTTCCAGTGCTATGCGCTATGCAGGAGAGTCAATGCGTCACAGCATGGCAACCCCTACAAACACTTTCCCTAAATTCGTATGTGTGTGTGTGTGTGTGTGTGTATCCACATACATACACATATATATAAAATATATATAATATATATGATATATATAATATATATCATATATATATATGTATTCTGTAACCAGCAAAGTATAATCCAGGTTTCTTTTCAAAAGGAGCAACCGGTTCAAATGCACAGCTGGATATGCCAGCAAACACATAATTAGACAAATTGGATTTAAGAGTTACGTAAGGTCTTAACTGAGCCATTGAATAAGAAGCTGAATGAAACGTTGTGATTGCTGCTGTGGTGCCTAGAAAGAACAGAATATGTGGATCTGTGTGTTTTGGGCAAATAAAAGGCAATTACTGGGAGTTATGGAGTGTAGTTGGCATTCCATGAGAGTTAGACTATAGAATGTTTCACAGTGGGTTGTGCTGGGGAAGAAAAATGTCCATGGCTAAAAGAGGAGCGTGTTAGAGGAGATGTACTAAAAGGAAAAGATTTGGTAAATATTATTCTGAAGCTATATTTTGCAAAAATTATATGATATGCAATTTTTCAATAGACTATAAAATGTCTTGGAGAATTTTAAGTACAAAAGGATACATTATATATTATTTTTCTTCCAAAAGTGGATGTTTCCAACCAAGCCAGGTATATTCTGGAGAAGATAACAAGCAAAGTCTACAGTTTCAGAATTTTTCACTAAGAATACCAAAACCAGTGACTAAATATTGAAGATAAGCCCCCTCATAGAATTAAGAAGGTAAAACTAAATTACCAGTTTTTCCTATTTGCAAATAGTCTTATTTGCAAATTTGTCTCAAGGCAACTGAATGAAAAGTAGATATTCTTCTCTCTCTAAAATCTCCATGAAGTAAATGGGACAAAAAGGCAATTGTCTGAAAGAGTCCTATTTTCTTAAAGAAAACATCCTGAATTAATTGATGAAAGTACCTATTAGTCCCCATGACACCAATGCTTACAGCATTTAGGGCTTGTCTCTTAGTGTGCAATTTAAATATATATCCATAAAATGCTTGCCAATAATACTAATAACGTCTTGTCTATTGATGCTGCCTAACCATTAAAATCTCTATTAGCAATCTGATGTTTGGTTTGATATACATTACAAAGAAGGTTTTGAACACGTCTAATTTGCAAAGCAGGTACTACAGACGGTGGCAAATACAAAGATGAACAGAGTTCCTTTCCTCACATTTATAATCTAGTAAGAGAGACAGAAATATAATAGAGAAGTAAACATGGTGCATTGTTGGCAACTTTGTCACATACTAAAGGAAATTATTTTGAAGAATTTTATAGTTTGCTTACATTGCCATTTGAAGTGTATTTTGCTTGTGTTTTAATAAAAGGGAAGTTCTTTTACATTGAAGGTATGTATGCAACCATTATGATGGTTACTATTAAGTATTATATACTACTTTTAAGTTGATGATCAAATAATTCTGCATCATTATGGGCACAGTAGTTGGCAAAAAATCGATTTGTGATCTATTATAATCTACAGATCATAAATCAAATAGAGATCCTTAATGGCCAAAAAAAAAAAAAACATAGTAATCTGCTGAGGACAAGTAGATTCTCATGTTTGCCAACCTTCAAATTCTTCTCAACAGCTCTCTATTGAGTTATCAAATTGCAAATGTCATATCTGGAGAAGACACTCCCCTCATTTATTTACATGTGGGAAAGCTTTTTGAAGTTTGCTTGCTAGGGGCATAGTGATAGACAATCCAAGGGGAACAAAGCTTGGCAGAGCATAGGTGATTATAGTGTGGGCAGCTTCTGCTTCTTAGTCTAAAACTCTTCCAGAAAGAGAAGGTTGTCTCATACAGTCTGCTTTCAAAAATGCCAAAGAGGACAGGTAGATTTAGAATAACTTTCCCTAGGTTAAATGAAAGCTCTTCATCCTTAAGCTGATATCTCAATACACCCCTGACACAGAGAAGGATATTTACTGTTGTCCAGCAAACGTTCATTGAACTAAGGTACTTTATATACGTTTCCAGGTCAACAACCATCAATCCTTCATTTCTTCCAATGACAGAGCACAAAGAATCTATCTGTCTTAAGTAAAATACATTCACTTAGTTTGATCAGTAATAATTTTGTGACATTGTATCTTAAATCAGGATTCATTAAGATATAACAAAAAATGAGAATAAAGCAATTGTTTGAAGTAGCACCCATTTATGATTGAAAAATCATAGCTCATTCTTTGATGTTGCTCCCTGTTTTAGTTTCTACCAGGAGGAGTAATGTTAGAAATAAGTGAATACTTTCTATTGTGTTAGGACCAAAGAGTTGTTAGTTTTGATCTGATAAAACTTTCCTCTAAACTTGAGTATTTATAGACAGAATTCCTGGTTTGTAAAGCCAAATTCAATGTTGATCTTGTCAGAGGTACTCAGAATAAAAACAAAAACACATACAAGTAAGAGAGTAGAGACTTACTGTATCACGTTGCCTGTTATCTTTCCCTGATATTATCAAGAAGTAGTTCCATGTCAATAGTAACAACAAAACCAGTGGTATCATGTAGAGCTCAAAGTTCCAGACAACAAAGAGAAAGAGCTGGAGGAGAGAGAAGAAGGGATGAGTCAACACTGAATTTCATTAAACGGACTCTTATTTATACTCTACTTCAAAAACACAAAACCAAATGCTTCAGAACAGGAAGATTTATCTTGAAAACAAAGCCTTGGAAACTTTTAGACATTTTTCTAAAAATATAACTGACCTGTGGAAAGTCACTGGTAAGATTTTCAATCTGTTTAATTTCTATGAAGGAAAGTTGATATCATTACGTTGTCAAAGACGAAATTTGAGTTTTTCTCCTCCAGTGAAATTATTGTTAAGTTGAACAAAATTTTTAAAAAGCGGCAAAATGAAATCTGCTACACTGTCAGAAATACCCTGGTTTATCTGCCTTAATGATAAAAAATGAATCACTATTTAATATCAGGGACTTTTTAAAAATCTCACTTTGATAATCCAACGTAACAAGCTTAATAGGCAGATGAAAATACCAGGTCTACACAAGACAGCCCCAAAGATTTCATAATATGAAAAAAAGCACTGCTATCGACAAGTATACAAAACGGTTGGCTTTTCAGCATTACCATAGAAATCAAACAGCTATTACAAGGAAATTTTGTCAAAACAAAGTTTAAAATGCCTATTTGTATTATTCTTTTTTAACACTACCTACTTCTCCAAGTATATAAACTTTTTCATTGTAAGTCAAATGTTAGATTAAGAACTCAGGGTGGTAGATAGAGTCATTCTAAGAACGCTTACATTATAAAACAACACAAAGTTGGATATAAAGTATGACTCACCCCCACCCCACACCAGCCTTGTAATCCTGGACAGATCATTTAAATTCTCTGGGTCTGTGGCTTTTGCTGTCAAATTAAGGTAATGTTAAGTCAGGAGGCATTTAAGAACTAGATTCCGCTCCTGACTCTAATGCTAACTAGCCATATAACTTTCAAGCAACATATATATATCCCCTCTTTCGTTTCTTCCCCGGTAAAATGGGGATGATAGGATTATCCTCCTCAGGGTTGTGAGAATTAAACACACTGCTTGGTGTGTGGTAATTTCGCAAAAACCAAAACCCAAACCATTATTGTGTAAATGTTATTAATACATTACAAAACACAGAAAGTCAACTAATTACTAAGGTCCTCGAGTAATACAGATTATAATACTGGAAGCTAGAAAGCCCTCTGCCTGCTAAGATTTAGCTGAACCATAGCATAACTGGGAGTTTCAGCCAGCTGGTTGGAATAGCACAAACATCTTGCATTTGATAGGTCAGGAGAGTTAGGGGCAGTGCCCTAAGGACACCCATCTCAGGCACAGCAGCATGGGCCATTTGCAGTCTTCTTAATAAATCTCAGTGAAGCCTACAGCCTATTTAAATGGCAGAGAAAATTAAACAATGTGAAATGGTAGGGAGACCCCTAGCCTCAGGGCCAGGAGACCAACATTCTGAGCTTTAGAAAGTCCCTCTGCCTTAGTGTTCTCATATCTTGACAGAGGTCTATAAATCTAATCATCTTAAATATTTCTCTAATATTTAAAATGACTTCATGACACTACTGTACCATCTGTTTTTTCAATGTGACATTAAATTTTGAAAACTGCATGTATTACCGAATTATTTTGTATTCATAACCAAGTGGGCACCAAGAAGCATAAATAATAGTTAAGTAAGCCAAGAAATGATTTTGGACAGAATTACATAGTAACTATAGATTCAAGTTCCTGCATAAGAAAAGTTCCAAATATTGTAATACATGAAACATGAGCCATATCTTTTATTTTATGAGAAAAGTAGGAAGATTTCCAGAAAAAGAAAAATATTTTCATTTCATTTTTGAAATTTATACAATTATACAAAGATTATATAAATAATTGATGGTTATGATTATTAAAATATATTTTATAAAGATAATTTTTTTTAGGAAGTGAATTAAGGTAAATGTGACAGACATCAATACATGTAAAAGGGAAAATCATTTTTGGCTAAAGTCCATATTCTTTATATATTTATTTGTAACATTTAGGCAGTCATTAGAATATAAGCTCCTTTAAAAGTAGACTTTTTGTTTTCATTCACTGTTTTATCCCTAGAGCCTGGAACAGTACTTGGGGCATAGCAAGTGCTCAATAAGTAAATATTTACTGAATTAATGGATAAATGGGCACTGGGTTCCCCAATCATTCTACAGAATTCTATTTAATTATTGGTATTAGCAAAAGTTCTATAGATCTACTACATAAAACCAAGTGACTTCAGGAAAATGCATTCAGAGTTACAACCTGGGATACTACTAACAAATTTCTCCCTCTGACAAAAAAGTCTACCTTAGTACTTCTTCTAGACAAGATTTTCTTTCCATTTGGCTATGCAGTCATGAACTATTTTGGATATAATGGTCTTTTCTCTTGGACCTTCCTTTATGTTCCTTTTCTGAGGGCATTCATTTGACTTAATGTGTTCTGGCATCATGGATGGGACTCAGATTATCCCATTGCTAAATATGACCAATTGTAATCTTTTTAACCTATTAAGCAGATATATTTTCCCTTGTAATGTCCATCCATTGGTGTTAGGGTCCTCGTCTTATTCAGAATGAATTTCCTTGTAATGTCCATGGATTGGTGTTAGCTGCAGGCCTGTCATCCACAGAAAAAACTTCCTAGATGACAATCCTGCAAGCAATCAAGACATCTTTCATGCATTCTTCTTCTCTAGATTTGACATCACCACTTGCTTCAAGCATCAGTTACAGATTATGGTTTCTAGGCACTTCCCCATTGTAGTCATCTTCCTCTTACCATATCCAAATCAATACATCAATAACTTTCTTAAAATATAGCACTCAGAACTGACACACACTTCTCATAAATGCCTAAGGTATTTTTATATGTCCTAATAACATGGGCACCAGAACATGGATTGGAGAAAGACACAGGAGAGAGAGACACAGGAAGAAATTACATTCATTTTAGGAATTCTGGCAATAGAAAAACCATCTCCTTTTCTATTGTGGTTTTAAGAATCTAATATTTGGGTAACTGAGTGAGGAGCTCCTACTGTTGAAAATATATATATATTTTAAAACATGAGCGCTTTGAATAAGTTGTAAATACAAAAGCATTTATTTTTCTTTTTCAGCACCTAAATGAAGATTTCAAAAGGTTAAAGAACATGAACACAGATTAACAATAAAAATGTATTTATTGAACATATACGTTATGAAATATTAGATGTTTGAAAGTAGAACAGCCAATCATTTATTCAATATAATATTAGTGATGATTCTAATTCCTGTTAGCTGGTGAGGCTCCTCTAATAAAGAGAGCCCTCGAAGGAAGAAAGGAGCTTTTTAGCTCATTCACTCCACACTAAAGCCTCTTCTCTCCTCTTTCTTCGAAAGAGATCAATCTCCTCCTCTTTCCTATAAAAAACGTGAGATAACACAAAAGGCCTGGCCTTTAGTGTCCCACTAGGGTAGTAAGAGAAATAAGGCAGCTGGAAGAAACCCAAGGAGGGCAAAGACAATGAAGGATCTGTCCTTGGTCCTGATTATACATTTTCAGCGGTATGGGGGAAAATGAGAGATACAATAATGCATTAAAATAGGATGGAAAAAGAAATCAAGAAACAATTTTAAAAATCTCTAATGTATTCACAGAATACAAAAATAAACCATAAAATGTCTAGCATTTTTCCAGATCTGCATTTCTGGAATTGCTTTTTGCCTCTGTGGGTCATGGAACGAGGACCTGCAGATTTTAGAATTTTTTGATGTTACAGTGTGGTGATAAGGACACTCACAAATGTCTACAGAGTGTTAAATTCCTTCACCTCCTTCACTATAGCACCCTTTCTGTATTTTTTCCTCTCTCTCTGTCACATAATCTCTTGACATCTCCCCCATCTCTCCTTTTAATAAGGAAACAGGCTGTCTACATTTTACTCTCATGGAATTCATGCCCAATTCCAAACAAAACATCTACCCCTACATTAGTTATCCATGTTCATTAGAGACTAGAACTATTCCAAGAATTTGGTGGCTTTATTTTTTAATCATTATATGGCTGTTGTAATTTACAATTAGAATTCAATACCAGAAAATCTTCAGGGGGCATTAGTCAAATGGTAATAAGTACGCACTACCCCCTTCATTAGAAAAAGAACATTGAGAGTTTTACTCATTATCCTGCATGTTAGAAGCTCTCTGTCAACTGGCCTTGGGCCGTGAGCCATGACTGTGGGATCCCTCAAGGAGCTGCTGCAGTGTGGTACGGTAGAAAGAGAAGGGTGTTTGAATCAGGCCTAGAGGCATCCAAGCTCTCTAGTCACTAGCTTTGGGACCTTGGGCAAGTTACTAGATTTCTCTTAGTTTTGTCATCTGAAAAGTGAAAATGATACTATTTACTTGGCAGATTTGAGAAGCAATTAAGCTGATGCTTGACATCTATAAGATGCTCAACAAGCATTAGGTGTTATGACAAGCAGGAATTGATTGGCTTACACTGCATATAATTTTTTTTGGCCTTTCTAGCATCTTATCACTTTTTGTATACTACCTTAGAATCCATAGCTAATGATTGTTCCAAGTATAAGAGCTATGCTAAAGAAGCCATGCTAACTAAATAGAAAGAGATGATGAAATGAGTGCCACTTTCAGTTTTTCATGTTTAATTTGTGGTGACTGAGTACAGTGATGACCCCAATTTTTCCATGTCTCCCTGTATCCACGACTTTAATAATAGCCTCCCACAATGACTGAGATTAGGCACATAACTAATTTTGGTCAAGGATAGAGTAGCAAATATGATGAAAACAGAGGCTTAAAAAAACATGGGGCATAGTTGCCTCCATCACCCCAGTTGCCAGACAGCATCCAAAGCAAAGCCACCTAACAGACCAGAAGCCAACCAAAGATGCAAGGGTGAGCCCAGAGCTAGGCCTAGTCCAAACTGCTAACAAAATCACCACTAAATAAATGATAGTTGCTTTAAGCTACTAATTGTGGAGTGGTTTGTTATACAGCAAAAGCTCACTAATACATATTATTCTCTCTCCAAGGAGACAATGTGGTAGGGTAAAACACAGTTTCGACTAGAAGCCCAAAGAAGTGATTTCAGTTCAATTTCTGCTATTTGATCATCACAGGACCCTGTGCAAGTCAATTATTCTCTTTTCCTTTAGTCTCTTACCTATAAAATGGAGATGGTTACACCAGCCTATTTCACAAGGCTATGGAAAAGCAAGCGATATATGTGAAGATGCTTCATCACAAAGTACTATATTATTAATGTAATGCTTTTCTTTTCTTTCTTTCTTTCTTTCTTTTTTTTTTTTTTTTTTGAGATGGAGTCTTGCTGTTGCCCAGGTTGGAGTGCAGTGGCGTGATCTCGGCTCACTGCATGCTCTGCCTCCCGGGTTCATGCCATTCTCTTGCCTCAGCCTCCCGAGTAGCTGGGACTACAGGTGCCCGCCACCATGCCCAGCTAATTTTTTGTATTTTTAGTAGAGACGGGATTTCACCGTGTTAGTCAGGATGGTCTCGATCTCCTGACCTCGCGATCTGCCCGCCTCGGCCTCCCAAAGTGCTGGGATTACAAGAGTGAACCACCATGCCAGGCCTATGCTTTTCAAATTATAAATTATTTTAAAGAAAATTACACAGACTTTATAAACTTAATAAGTCGATATGATCATTGCTCTTTGAGCAGTTGTAGAAGATGGATGGTGTTCTTTAGGGTGAACTGTATTTGGTGAGGAATGGAGAAGTTTTTGGTGGGAAATCCTAAGAATTAAACAGAAGGTTTCCAGTTAAAAGTTTTACTAATAATTGAAACAAAAACAACTAGATCTTTACAAAAATTCATTATTACTAGTAAATGGCCGAAACATCAAAGATTTTGTGAACTCAAGTTAAAACAATTCAGTATTAAAATGTTAACAATTTTTTAACAATCTTATTATGCCCCTATATATGAAAAAAAGCTTGTTTGGAACTAGCAGTTTCATGAATTCTAATTCTTATTCATAGTCTTTGTTCATTTTTAAATTCAAAAATCTTTTATCTAAATTAGTATTATCTTGCCTATGATATTAGTGGCAATCACAATATGCAATTTTGAAGTATCGATTTGGGTCAGGCTTTAAAAACCTTCTAAATTTTAACCATAAATATTCAGAATGAGGTTTTCTTTTTGAAAAGTTTTTATTTATCACAAGGTAAATAGGCCGGGCATGGTGGCTCATGCCTGTAATCCCAACACTTTGGGAGGCTGATGCAGGAGGATTGCTTGAGGCCAGGAGTTCGAGACCAGCCTAGGTAACCTAGCGAGACCTCGTCTCTACTAAAAATAAAAAAATGTAGCCGGGCCCGGTGGTGTATGCCTATGATCCCAGCTACTCAGGAGGTTGAGGCAGGAGGAACCCTTGAGCCCAGGAGGTTGAGGCTGTAGTGAGCCATGACTACACCACTGCACTCCAGCTTGGGCAACAGAGCAAGACCCTGTCTCAAAAAATATATATAACATAATTTCTCCTAACAAGTATCTTATATCATATTGCATAGACTGAACTTTAAGGAAAAACTCCTGAGAGGCAGACTGGGAGGGAAGGGACTATTACCTTCCTTTTCAAAGGAGTAAACTGAGGCTTAGGAGTTTGAGACTTGTCTGAAGCAAGTCTGAGTGGCAGAGCCAAGTCTTCTCCTTCCTAATCCAGTATGCTGTTCCCACGAAGCTCCACTGACTCTACAGTAAATGGTCTTAGATTGAATGTTGATGTTTTAAAGGTATCAATTATTTAGGTACTGATTATCCAATTTGTAGATTTTCCGTATCTTTTTCTTCTCTTCCCCCTTCCTCTAGGATAACTACTCTTGCATCAGTACAAAGAAATGGAATGCCACTTCTTAGGTGTTCTGGTAAAGGTTTGGTATGGCAAAGAGGCCAAAAACTAATGGTGGAAATGAGGTTTGTGGAGCCAATTTTATTCTTCCTTTTTCCCACTATCTTACACGACTCTGAATAATCAAAACTTGGCTATTCATAAGGTTTCTATTAAGTGGGGTTTTCTTCTGTCCAAAATGTTTAGAAGAGGTTAGCAAGGTGGCTGTAAAGGCAAAGATTGGAAACTGAATGAGCCAATTATATTTTTACAGTAAAAAAGCCCTACTTTTTCAAATAAAGATTAAACAAACAAAAAAATATCTGTTCTGCTGAGAAGTTAAGTGAAGGTGGGGCAAGGCTTTTCAGTCACATTAAACGAGGCATACTATACAAAGTAGAGTGAGCAATTCCAAATTTTAAGATTTTTATAGCAACACCATTTCTTAGGAGGTGCAAGACACGCATGATTTTGATTTCTTCAAGCCTGGGGTTTTATGAGTCTCAGGCAGGACTGGGCCATTCACATCATCCCATCAATTGATGCTCTCATTGAAGTGCAGTGGAAGATGCCTGCATTCAATGATCATTCAGTGCGACACATGACAGTATCCCTGGGGGAGCCCACTTCAAAAAAAATCATTTAAGTCGGAATATTGAATATCCTATTCTTTTGCAAACTACAGTATATTTTAAAAAGAAATCTCATCCAAAATGATTAACACTTCCTACTGTTCAGGAAAAAAGCCTGCCCTTTCAGACTAACAGCTGTGGATCATTAGCTCTCCAGTGATGAGATGTGTTTGATGAGTATTTTTCTTTCTAATTAAGAGATGAGATTCTCTATTTGACTGTCTCTTCAGAAAGAAGTGAAGAAAAAATTTTCTGCCTACATGGAAAGGCCATCTCCTACAAAACAATTAATTATTTCACGGTCCTTTTAGAAAATCCTTTTCCTTCCTAATTTCAATTCATTTTTTTCTTAAATTTAACACACATTTACACTCAGACCTTCACAGTATTAACCCATTTTTTACCCAACCTTCACCCCCCAATGTTTTCCTGTATATTTCATCATTTGACAATATCTATTTCAGAAAAAACAGAATGAAGAAATGTGCCAAAAGTGCGTATATGCTTAGAAGAGTTAATCTGGAAGGACTTTTTTGGGTCCTAACAGAGAACATTTGGTATGAGAATGTTTCTTGATGTGAGAGAGACCTCAAATTAGAAAGATAACAAATACACAGGATATGCCTTTTGAGGAACTAGGCAATGATTGGGGGGGAAATTCAAGGTGTTTATCAATATATAAAAACTGGTTATAGTAATGAATACTTAAAAGGAAATTATCTTACCTCTACCAATAAGATTGGCCTCAAAGAAGAGAGCTGGGTAAAGTGAGACCTAAAATATATTGCTTTTCATTTTGAAAAAGCCATCATCAGAGTTGGCAAAGAGGTAAAATTTCTGAATTACAAACTTGATTGAAGAGTAGGATAGTCAGAAGCCAGTGAAAGCACTGTTTGTGAATTAACCCCACCAATGGCCTCCTTAAATCCTTTTTGGCACAAGAAAGGGAATATAAAAAGAAGGAGGACCAACTTTCAAACATTTTGGTGCTGAGCTGCCACTTTCCTCCCTAGGGCACATTTGGAAATATGCAGGGATGTTTTTAGTTGTCACAATGACTAGGGTGGGAGAAGGGAAATACTGGCATTTGGCGGGTGAAGCCAACGTGAATCACTCTGAAATATGTGTGACAGTCATACCCAATGAAGAATTTTCCTGCCCCAAATGCTAAAAGCACTCCTCTTTGAGAAAAGTTGTCTGTTTCTTACATAGATAATAGAATATTCTATAATTAACTTAGAAAAGAAGAAACTATATGTGTATATACAAGTGTATACAGAAAAAAAGCTAGGTATATTTCCTATGTGATGGCACGAATTATGACTTAAAATAAGTCAGTAGCAGAGAAAAAATTGTCTTTATAAGCATTTGAACTAGATTCTCCTATTAATGTTTAACATTTTTTAAAAACATGCCTAAAGTACTGGAGGTGAACCCCTTATGCCCATTTACACTCACTCAAATTAAGTCAGGCTCCACCACATCATCAGAGTCTTCAGAACCTAGTCTTCTGGGAAGGGGGTGGTTTTGCCTTGATTTAAATAGCCAGATGGCACCACCACCTGTTCAAAGGTCTTTATTTCTGGTTGGTTCCACTAAAGCTTTTTGTACCACCTCCATTCAACAAGGGAGAGAAGATAGGCAAAGTTAACTTAATTAATTCCTAGCATAACGATAACCTTTTCAAGGTGGTTTTAAAGTATGATGTGTTGCTCTTCTGAAGAGAGGCTTTGCTTTGTTTGGACAATTTTCTAAAATACACAGTAGCAGGGAACTGATGACTACCTTAGACCCAATGAATCTTTCCAACTTATTTTGCTATTTCCTGTGATCATGCCACAAGGATACAGGGAGCATTAATATGCTCAAAAGAGCCTCATGTACAGTGGCATCTCTCCCCTCTCTTAATTAGAATGAAAATTGCTTTTTGACTAGTTTCAACCAGATACCAAACTGACAAGACTTGATCTGTTGTGTTTTGTTGTGTGTGTGTGTGTGTTTCTTATGTGTAGAGGAAAAAAAATC
This sequence comes from Hylobates moloch, assembly GCF_009828535.3. Taxonomy (NCBI): domain Eukaryota; kingdom Metazoa; phylum Chordata; class Mammalia; order Primates; family Hylobatidae; genus Hylobates; species Hylobates moloch. Next base: position 53,420,000 of record NW_026652281.1, on the reverse strand, counting down.
AAAGTGCACTATCTACCAAATGCCTCTATATTGAGTAGGCAAAGTGTGTCAAAAGAACTATCTATCTCTGTTCTGGTAACAGGATGAGGTATATGGGAAGGAGTAGAAAAAAAGTGAGAAACTGGTTGATTGATTGGCAAGCTGTGACTTGAATACATATACTGAAACTTTATTTATTGATGGTGTTGAAAACACATTGTTTCTTTGGATTTACTAGGATGAACAAATATACATTAGAAAGTTCCAATTCTTTATATTGTGAAAATGTATGCTGGGTTTTTGAAGTTGCTATCTGAAACCTAAAGTCTACAATCTTAGTACATCAATGCTTTTTTGAAAATCATAGCTTGACTCTATCTATTAAAGAAGCAAGTGTGACAACTAGATAGGACTCATTTGAAGATGTGCTACATACAAGCCACAAAAGCACCCAGTGAAGAATCTCCACAACAAAATGGACCCAAACAACCTCAAAGATGGAGCTATCAACTAATCACAGCATAATGCACACTACTTTCCTTGATGGAGATATTATATCAATAGAACCTGCCAGCCAGAAGGCTTGGGAAGTTATTTATTTATTTAAATGTTTTTTTTTTTCAGCTTACAAGTTGTACTGATAATTTGTGTCATTTTTATCAAAGTCAGAGATGAAAGGCTCTGGCTTTGCTTTGAGAACACTGACAACTCCAAAATGTAAAGCCCAGAGTATGTCCAACTTGAGCATCACATAACCACACATGAATAACTGATAAGAAATCCCTGCAATGTTGTGAATTTAATGTTGGTAAAAGTTTGGATGTAGAATGAAAGTGACAAATGCTTATAGATGCCTGGAGAATGTTGATTCTCTGAGGTCCCTTTCATTAGAAATTAGTCCGTTACCTTTGTAGTTTTTAATGCCTGCCATGGTATCAAACACAGTTGATGTTTTAATTTTAACAGCTTTATAATTCACCGAAGTTCAGCTCATTCAAAACCAGGCTGCAAGCACAGTCATTCTTGCAGACTGCAGATCAGCACATATTTATTATTTTAAATGACTAAATAAGAGGAATTTATATTATGTGGCCCATGAGGAAGTTGCTGGAATCAAGTAACAATTACTCTAAAAAATGCTCAAGTACTACATTAAAGAAACATTTAAGAATGAGTTAACGCTGTTAAACTCACTGAAGCTTGCCTTTCTCTAGTGTCCCGTTTTCCCAGGATCCAACTTTTTCTGGAAAGACCCATGACTATCTCACTAACGCTAGGTAACTAACAGTCCATGCTTTAATTATTTTCTAAGGAAGAAAAAAAAGTGTTTTAATGTGGCATCTCAGTGTTTTAGCTTTTCTTCTTCTTATGCCTCCAATGAGAAAGGTATCTTTTTCACGATAATCTAATCATTACATGATGTTCTGATATTCCTTCCTGTCTTTCAAGCTTTTAAATTATTGTTTAACAAAATTGTTAGATTCACTGTGATCCTTTATTTAAGTATATTTTATAGAAATTGACAATTTCTATATATTTTCTAAGGCATTAGAAGTGAGGTAAAGATTTATTAGAGCTTATTAAAAGCAATTTCCTTTTAAACTTTTAAAGAAATGAATGTTACTACTCCTATTTTAGAAATCAATTTTTGACCAATTCCCCTTTGTGTATATAAATGCTATATCTAGACACACAAATCTTACACCAATGTTTGCTGATGTACCAAATGTAAAATTTTCCCTGAGCTTGAAATCTGGCTTTAAAGCTATCTCCATCCTGAACAGGTACAATATTTAGGGCAACAGCTGGCACTTCAGTTGCTCATGGGGGGAAACTCCCTCTGTTCTCTATACTGTGCCAGAAAATAGGATACCCAGCTATCTAACAAGCCAAACACATGTTAGTAAAGTCTGTGATACAAGTTACTTTAAAAATTAGTCCTTCAGTCTTTACACCTCCAGCTCTAACTCACTGAACAGGAATGCCTTTAGAAAAGCAGGCGATCAATTATGATAATTCCTTTTTTATAGTAGCTGATGTGCAGAGTGTTGCATTCTGCCAAGTTTTGGGATATTTGGTAGCGTTCTGACTTTTTTCCACTCAAATTATTTCACTCAGACTTATCCAACTTATCACGACTATGTTCCCTGGGCTACTGATTTCTGATCTTTCTTTTTTATCCTTCATGATATAACCTTGCAGTTATTGTTGATAATTCTTTGTCTGGGTTTAATATCTTCATTTAAATCTTAAAATCACAGAGCCAAAGTCAGAAAGTGTGTTTTTAAATTTTCACCCTCATAAATAGACTTAAGACCTAATAATATCATACATTTCAGCTATCGTTTACTAGCTTCTGAAACTTCATCTCCCATTCCGTCTTATAATTTTCTAATTTTCTCCTTCACTGGTCTCATTCCCCCAATCCCTCTGTTCTGGAAAAACTTCAAGAGTTATGTTTAGCAGCTCTAGCTATGTCTGAACATTTCTCTTTGCAATTCAAATAATCATCTTAGGCTGATTTTAACAGGCTTCTTTACTCCACTCCATCTTTTACCCTTGCTGCGTAATGTTTACTGATGAATGTCTTTCTCCCATTTATTTCTTAACAGCTCTAAGTGGTCTAGTTACTGCACGGGAAGCCTAAAGGTTTGAGCACTAAGTATACATTTCTCTTGGCTATTTTCCACACCTCTAAACATTCTCTTAAATGCAATGGGGCTTGTGTTTCAATGGTAACAGAAGTTATCAGAGAACACTAGTTTAGACAGCAAGCAAGCCGAACTCCAACTGTTCAAACAGCCTGACTTTTACAGTAAAAGGAAAGGCCCTGGGCCAAGACCACTGAGATGAGCAGGTATTTTTAGTTCACTTGTAGGCCAGCTCTAATGTAATTCTGAAATGTTTTCTTCAAACCAAACCCGACTTTTTCAGGGCTGTCCAAATCTGTTTTCTTTTATAGCAAGTACAAATTCTTGGAGCAAGGGAAGCATGCGTATCATTTGCGATGCTGCTGCATGTCTATGGTGTTGATGCCCGATGGCTCAAATTAGTCCGCAAAACAGATGAGCGCATTGTAATTAGCTCTTGTCAAACTGTTAGAAATACAAAAACCAATTCCACTGTAATAAAAATTATGAAAAAGAAAAATCTCTCCTATCATTTTCAGCCAAAATAGTTCCTGAAATGTCTGTAGTTTAGGATTCCAGAGTTCTAAAAGAAGGCCATTTCATTTTCAGAAAAGCTTTCACTTCATTGACATGGAGATGCCGAGATGTATTATCTTTCAGGCATTTTTCTCATTGTAGCTGATTGCCCATAAAGCCTTGTTTCTAAAAATGACCTGTCAGGAGTGGACATATTTTGTTGAGCCACACGGTACTGATGCACAATTCTCAAGAAACATTTAATACTTCTTTGAGTACTGTTTTAAACAACATTTTCTGAAGTTTTTAAAATGATTTACTGTGATCAATTTTCCAGAATAATTGAATATTGCATTCTATTTAAACAAAAGTGGATATTAAGCAGGCATTAATCATAGGTTCAGATGTGATGTCACACTCTCACATGATAATCCTCAGTTTCTTGTTCACAATTTACTTGGATATTCATTATTGGGACACTGACTCTAAAGACTACTTTGCTCAATCTTTTAAATTATTCACAAGCTTCAGGAAGGTTTCGGATCTCTCTGAAATTTAATGTCCTCTCAAGGAAAAACGTGAGCTATTAGTAGATGGCTATTGTAAAAAGCAAGTGTAAATACGAACCAAAAGGTGGTGCTGTTTGTGATTAGGTCAGGGATACAAAACAAAAAACAAACAAATGAAAAAAACCTGAAACTAAAACAAAACAAAACAATAAAAACCCTTCTACATGTCTTCTGAACTTTTCCAAAGATAAATTCAGGTGTATTTGTGGGAATGGGCACAATAACGTAAAATGAAACTATCTTTAAAAGTAATAAAATTACTATATACAGAAAATTCAGGTGAACACCTGTAGTCTTAGCTACTTAGGAGGCTGAGGTAGGTGATCGCTTGAGCCCAGGAGTTCAAAACTGCAGTGCACTGTGATTGAGCCTGTGAATAGCCATAGCACTCCAGCCTGAGCAACACAGTGAGACCTTGCCTCTTAAAAAAAAAAAAAAAAGGTGATACAAAATGGATCATAGAACTAAAACCATAAAACCTCTAGAAGAGAATATTTGTGGCCTTGGGGTAGGCAAGGTATTTATTCACAGATACAACACCAAAAGCATTCTCTTTCTCTGTGTGTGTATAAATGTCTCTCTGTGTGTGTGTGTATATATATATATAACGTATATTAAAAAATTTGGCCTCATTGAAGTTAAAAACATTTGTGCTCCAAAAGACACCATTAAGAAAATGAAAAGATAAGCCACACATCGAGAGAAAATAATTGCAAATCTTATATCTGATTAAGGACTTGTATTCAGAGTATATAGAGTACTTAATACAAAGACGAAAACCCCATTTAAACAATGGGAGAAAGATTTAAATAGACATTTCACCAAATAAAACATCTGAATGTCAAATAAGCACATGAAAAGATGTTCAAAATCATTAGTTACTAGCGAAACATAAATTAAACCACAATGGGATACCACTTCACACCCACTAAAGTGGCTGTAATCAGGACAGAAAGTACTAAATGTTGGTGAAGATACAGAGAAATCAGAACCCTCATATGTCGTTGGTAGGAATGTAAAACGGTACGGCTACTTTGGAAAACAGATTGTTAGTTTCTTAAAAATGTAAACATACATTTACCACATTAACCAATAATTCTACTCCTATCAAAGAAAAATGAAAACATATGCCTACATAAAGATACATACATGGATGTGCATTGCAGCATTATTCATGTTATTCCCTAAATAGAAACAATCCAAATGTTTATCATCTGGTAAATCGATAATCAAAATGTGCTATATCCAAGGAATACTGTTCAGTAATAAAAAGAAGATACCTGTAATCCCAGTACTTTGGGATGGTGGATCACTTGAGTCCAGGAGTTTAAGACCAGCCTGGGCAACATAGTGAGATCTTGTCTCTACAAAAAATTTTTAAAAATTAGCTGGGAGTGGTGGCACACACCTATAGTTCCAGCTAGTCACTTGAGCTTGGAGGTCAAGTCTGCAGTGAGCCATAATTACATCACTGCATTCCAGCCTGGGCAACAGAGCAAAATCCTGTCTCAAAAAAATAAAAATAAAAGAAGACTCTACTGACACATTCTACATCATGAACTCAAAATTACCACACTAAGTGAAAGAAGTCAGATGTAAAGGACATAGTGTATGATTCCATTTATATGAAAAGCTCATAAAACGCAAATCCCTAGAGACAGAAAACACATTAGTGGTTTCCAGGAGCTGGAGGTGGGAATGGAGAGGACTGTATCAGTCATGAAGGATCCTCTGAGGTGATGGTTGTGCAACTCTGGAAATTTACTAAAAACCAGTGATTTCTTTACTCAAAATGGGTGAATGTTATGACATATAAATTATATTTCAGTAAAATAAAATTTCACCTGTTCTTTGTATTTCATTTAAAATAAAAAGTGCTAAAAATAAATACACAACACACAAATAAATAAATAAAATAAAAAGTGCTAAAATTTTTTGGAGGTAAATTCCAATACAAATAACTGAGAGAAACTAGGCTGAGAAAGTTAATGGTAAGGAATCTTGGGTGTATCTTGCCAACACTTCCAAAATATTTAAAAATGCTAGTCGATGACACTATCCACATGATGATTCTTTGGACAGTTGGTCCTCATTTGAGTTCAGAGAAGTTTCACTAAAGCCACTATAAAATAGCTAAAGCAAATATCAACATCAATCTTTGCTAATTATAATTGGAAAAGCAGGGTCCTAGAGGCAGGTGATGGAAAGTGGCAATATAATGCTACCACCATAAGGTGAGACTATCATGCAACTATAATAGTTCTAAATTCCTATGAAAAATATAAACAGTTAAAAAATTTTTTTTGAACTCCTTACTTTCTAAATAAGAAATAGCTGAGAATATGAAAAAAAAATGCTAAGGAAAACTCAGTGAGAGAAGACATGGAAAGAAATAGAAAAGAAGGACAGCTTAGCCCGACATGCAGAAAGAAAAAAAAAAAAGTTAAAACAAAAAACAACTGGCACAGGAGAATGAGGATAGTGTATTCAAAGTCATCTTCTCTGCCCTGAAGAAAGCACTACTGGATAAATATGACAATGTTTCCTTATTTTGTAATCTTGGGTGAGGAACTCTTTTAATTTGGGCACAGAGTCTTAGGTTTTCATTTGCATTCCTCAGTCATGTCTGTTGCCAAGTTACCTATGGTACCACCTATCAGGAAATAAAACTCCTTAGCCCCACATTCATCTACGGGAAATACAGCAGGAATACGTGTTAGGAGGGATTTGTTTTATTTTTCCGGTCAGCAACCGTCAGTGCCTCCCTTAGGTTGGTTGGGTTTGTTTTTCTCAATATATTACATCAAGAAAATAGAAATGAAAACTGCTGAACACAGCAGGACAAGTGAAATACACCTGAAAACCGCTTCCAACTGTTTTTATGCCAGCACTTCTAAAATTCTAGGATAATCCCATATCTTCCTATACTGCTACAAAACATTTCTTAATATTTTTCATGATAAAGCTTAATACATGTGTTTGTTAGCTAAGTTATATAATATCAAGCATGGAAAAGCAGGTGGGCCCTGGCAGATTTCCCCTTCTTTCTACAGCCAATTTCTCTATCAATTGCTGCAATCTAAACTGCCTCTCTGTTCTACTGTCAGCTTTTCTGGAGCTATTCTATCTCCCAGAGAGACAGGTGTGGCTTTGTTCTCTAAGTGAGTGACACTGGGCGAATCCAGCTCCCCTTTCACTAGTTCACTGTTAATGGCAACATTGCACTTCTTTCATTTATGTCTTTGCCTTTCAGATATGTTTGACCACACTCCTGTCCAGAAGTGTTCACCACTTTTCTCGCTCTAATAAAGACATCCACTCAGTGGCAACTGTGGATTCAGGGTTTACTAGTGTAATAAAGAGGCAGCAATGTGTTTCCTCTTTTCTAGCTTTAGATCAGTCTTGAGGAGGCATAGAATAGTGTACAGCTTTTAAATACCAGTTAGAAAAGAACACTGGCTCAAGACCGTCTTGGTCTTGGTCTCATTGCCAATTAGAGCAATGGTAAATGGAACGGAGCTGGTATCAAAGAGAGGGCAATATGCTACCTAAAAGCAAAACACGTATCATACCATCTATCATGAAATGCTCTGGGCTGTCTGCATAACTTTGTTTTCCTCTCCTTTATGTCTAGTTCATGCAAAATGGAGGGTAATTGGCATACAGATGGGGAGGAAAAGCCTAAAAAGGAAAACAAGAAAAGGTAAAGTAAAAAGGGCTGAATAATGCTAAGACTTCTCCCATAAAACAAGTAAACTTTTTTTAATTGAGAAATTTTATAGATAATGAGAGCCCTAAATCAGCTGAAATGTTTTAGCGTTCAAGGTAAAATAAGTATGTATAAATATGTTTGCCAAGTGTGTACATGGATATAACATCTTTGTGTATATGAATATAACATTAGATGTGTGTATATAAATTTATATCATGTGTATATTTATCTGTACTTTTATTCATCCCATGGGAAGTGTGTATCCATAAATATTAAGTAATTATGTGTGGGCCCCTCTCCCTCAACAGTAAAATTAAAATATCAATTCAATTATATTATGAAAATTCATTAAATGCTGTTAATGTTTATCTCACTTATAAGAAATAATTTTACATGAATTAACATAGTACTGTTAATATATTTAAGGATTTTTATTATTTTGAAACGTAAATAGGAATTAAATATGAAGCTGGATTTAAATAATTTAATTAAATAAAATTATTACCATGAAAGAATAATTATAACTAAGCATTTCTATGCCCCAGAGCATCATTTAACTTTTTCCCCCTTTATCAATTTCAATTATATGTTTTTATTTTTATTCCCATATTGCAGATAGAAAAATTGAGTTTAGGGTAAGGCAAACATTTTCTGTCATGTGCCATGGCAATCATTTTTAATCTCTACTTCACAATCTTATTTCCAAAAATAAGGTTGTGAAATTTGACAGGATTTTAAACAATTTTTGTAGCCTCTCTTCAAGATTGTATGAAAAAATTCTAAATATATATTTAAAGATTATTGAATATAAATGAGTATACTTATTTAAGGGTATTATTTTATTAATGTACTCTAAAAATTTCTCCTTGCCCATTAAAAAAATGTTATTTTCTTCTTTTTACTTCGTCCTCATTTTAAGATCCATTTTAAAGACTGTGTTAAAGATAAAAGGTGTCAAAGATAAGAAATGCTCTCGATAACAGGTACTGAAAACCTGTAACAGAGAAGCCCTATATCTTGTTGAAAATCTCTTATCATCTCAGACCTTCAAGACTCACCCAGTGCTTTGGCACAGCTAAACTGTGTCTGGGCTGGGCGCGGTGGTTCACGCCTGTAATCCCAGCACTTTGGGAGGCCGAGGCAGGCAGATCACAAGGTCAGGAGATCGAGACCATCCTGGCCAACATGGTGAAACCTCATCTCTACTAAAAATACAAAAATTAGCTGGGTGTGGTGGCATGCCGCATGCCTGTAATCCCAGCCACTTGGCAGGCTGAGGCATAAGAATTGCTTGAACCCATGAGGCGGAGGTTGCAGTGAGCCGAGATTGCGCCACTGCTCTCCAACCTGGGCGACAGAGTGAGACTCTGTCTCAAAATAAACAAATAAACAAACAAACTGTATGGTTTACTATACAGAAGGAGTTGAAACTTGCTACCTCTTAACCTTTGAACTCCACCATCTTTTTGACAATTACAAGAGTCTCAGTCCCCTGAAGCACTGATTACTATAAAAAGTACAGTGCTGGTTTCTGAGGGATTTTTGCTATTGTCTTATTGTTTCTTTTGTTACACTTCAACCTCAGTTCTAGGTATACTGTAGTTGTACTAATCAGACTTAATCTGCAATACAAGTAAGTTAGTATGGGGAAGGCAGCATGTTTTACCAAAGATCGTGTATCAATTTGTATTTATACATATTTCCTCTTCTCATCTAAATTGATTTACATATATGATTATGGCCCTTATTATGAACTGTTGGCCGATCCACCATCTCTCTACGATTGGGCTCTCTTGTTCTTCTGTTCGGCACTCTGATTTTCCTTGGGGAAACCCTCCTCCACTTTTAGTTGGTGGTTTCTGGTGGTGCAGGTTCCACCACTGGCTCTGCGTGGATGGACATTTGACCCAGACCTGGTCAAAAAGAGTATCAGCTGCTCTTGGTTATACTAATCGGTTCAAGGATGGGCCAATCAGAACAGTGAGACTCAACTGTGGGTCTTTGGAATTACAGAAAGAGAATCTTTTTTCCCCTGACCAAAAGCTAGAAGAATGTAAACCTGAAGATATTTATGGCCACTTATGGGAAATCCTGTCTAAGATCAATGCTAACACAGAGGAAAACCAAGCCAAGAAATGGCAAGAAACTAAGTTCTGATTGAATTATTTTAGCCCCTGAAGCAGACATGTCTGAAAGTATGATTTGGCCTTCCACAGATACACATACAAAAGTAAGTAAAAAGGACCATTTAAACATCTTGGTGTAATTCTTATACATTTTGAAAAATTTTAAATTCACCCATCACACCTGGCCCCCGTCAGACTTAAATAGAATCTCTGGCAGTAGGGCTCTGGAATCTGCATTTTTAGTTATTCCCTGAGTGTCTCAGGTGATCAGCTAATTTAGAGACCCATTATGAGTATTGACTAAAAATTCTCACTCTTCTCAAACACCATCAACAGGCCATATGGAGTTTACATACTGCGCTAGAGGCTTCCTAGAGAGTAGACTATAAAATAGATAAAGTAGGTTAAGGGCTACAATTACTCTCCTTCTGATAGCTGTGATGGCACTACCCTTTCTCTTCCACAGTCAGGAAAGAGAAGAGACTGCAACTATGTGGTAGAAACTTTAATGAAGGAAGGTCTTCTTTCTTCTTCTCAATGGCCTCCTGGTAAATTAAAACTGTCTCTAATCCAATCTGTGTTCTGGAAAATGTGAGACTTACCTTCCTGCTACCTGTTTGACTAGGACTGGTCAGACGGAATGACTGGATAAAATTTAATTTGAAAGAGAACACCCAAGATCTTACCAAATTCAATTTTTCTCATCACCTTAGAAAATTCAGATAACCCGCCGGGCGCGGTGGCTCACGCTTGTAATCCTAGCACTTTGGGAGGCCGAGGCGGGCGGATCACGAGGTCAGGAGATCGAGACCATGGTGAAACCCCGTCTCTACTAAAAATACAAAAAAAAATTAGCCGGGCGTGGTGGCGGGCGCCTGTAGTCCCAGCTACTCGGAGAGGCTGAGGCAGGAGAATGGCGTGAACCCGGGAGGCGGAGCTTGCAGTGAGCCGAGATTGCGCCACTGCACTCCAGCCTGGGCGACAGAGCGAGACTCCGTCTCAAAAAAAGAAAATTCAGATAACCCACATGGAAGGAAATGAATTTGTCTGTTAGGTCTTAGAATTTAGAACAAGGGGTTATTTTAGTGTCATAATTTCCTAAGGTGTAAATGCCGTGAGTGGGGGTGTAGATTTCCAAATCTCAGTTGACTTGGTTGGTTTCTTTCCCCAGTTACATAAAGCAAGATAAACGACTTCAAATTTATTTATTTATTTATTTATTTATTCATTCATTCATTCATTCATTCGTTCATTTGAGACGGAGTCTCACTCTGTCGCCCAGGCTGTAGTACAATGGCATGATCTCGGCTCACTGTAACCTCTGCCTCCTGGGTTCCAGCCATTATTCTGCCTCGGCTCCCATGAGGAGCGGGGATTACAGGCGTGTGCCACCACACATGGCTAATTTTTTGTATTTTTAGTAGAGACGGAGTTTCACCATGTTGGCCAGGCTGGTCTCGAACTCCTGACCTCAGGTGATCCGACTGCCTCGGCCTCTCAAAGTGCTGGGATTACAGGCGTGAGCCACCATGCCTGGCCTAACTACTTCAAATTTATATTCCTTGTCTCTGATTGGCTTCCCTTAGCACCCTTCAGTGTGCAGTTGTTCAGAAAGGTTGAGATAAACACAATATTCATAGATTTCCTGCCTTCACATCTGCTTAAGGGTGGTTTCCAATCTTTGCAGAAGTGTTCATCTATGTCAATTCTAAGGGTAGACAATAAGTCCAATGTGGCCATCCCGTTAAAAATAGGTGATTATTTATTCTCCAAAATTATTGACCTTTTTATATCACTAGACATTCTGAGTGAGTCTTCTCCATGATAATTCACCAGTGAACCTTCTCAGGCCAAAATTTTACCTAACAGCAGGAGGATTGTAGGCACAATATTTTACCATTGACTCCTACAGCTTTTAGGAAAATTGGCCACAAACAATATGTGTTCAGATAGTTCATTCTGGAACTTTTCAAGATGGACAGAAATTCATTATAGACAAGTTGCATGAAGTCCTCTGGGCATCCAATGATTAATGATCCTATAGAACCTGTCCTTTTGTGTTATCTTGAATTGGGTTTTGTGGAAAAGTTGTCTTGATGGATAAGAATTTTCACTGAGATGAAACCGGATGTGTTCCACCCTCTTTTACACCATGTGGCAACTTCTTTTTAACTTGTACCTTGATGACTTGTCACTTTTGACTGACTGGATGCAAAGCAAAAGGAAACAACAGAAAAAGTGTTTCCTAAAATATTGATGTCATGGCTTTATTGTCACAAAATAGGTGTGAGCTTAAAAAAAATCTGACTATTTAATCAGTATTAAAAAAATAGCTCGAGATTAATCATTCTAAAACCCAAATGATTTTTGGCAGATGCTCCGAAGCACTCAAGTTAGTTACAGTTAACCACTCTGAACAGGATCTTATCACCAAAGCATAGCAAGTTTTGGCAGAGGACTCACAGGAAGTTATAAGGTTAGCTGTTCAATGGTTGCTCTAATGGGACCTTCTTTATGCCTATGGTAGTGGGAGTTTCATAACACCTTCTTTAACATTTTTTGCAGGCTAAAATAATCACAGTCATGCTCTTTGGCATAGAATTTTGAGGTTTGTGAGAAAAAATCTTGTCCCATTCTCAGCCCATGTCCATGTGGAGGCGAGGTGGCATTTTACAGATTTATGTTTTGGTTAGACTTCTCAACTTTTAAAAGAGTTGTCAACTATATTCCCATCTCAGCTGAGGCTTAAAGCATGGTCTGTCCCTAATTGGCAACAGAATATTTGCACTCCAAGTACTTGTCAAAAGAGGATAACGCTGAACGCTTGCTGCCCAGTGCCTATCAAAAATCAGTTGTGAGAAATTGTATTTATGGAAGGTTGCCTGAAGGACATACATTCCTTTTTAGATCTTCTAAATTGTATTTTTGGATTTAGCCAAACCATTTGAGAGTAACATACTTAAACCCCATAGCTATGTTACCTCAATAGTTATTATGTCCCTGTGCCTAGCACTGAGATGGGCGCTTTTCATAATTGAGTAATAATCTTTAAAATAACCATGCAAGGTAGGGGTTAATATCTCTTTTCCAGATCAGGAAACACTCCCAGCACTGTCAATAGCTTGCTCAAGGCCACCCAGCAAGTAAATGGCATTTTACACAATTCAAACCAAGTCTGTCTGGCTCCAAATTTCATCGTCTGTATATAGTGCTAGAGTTGCTTTGACGGAACTGCATTTTGGTGTTGCAGCAGCAGCCTCTACTGAGGGAAGTTAAAAGAAAGAATTCTATGAAACACAATACTGTATTTAACTCTGGAGATTTTGTTCACATTATACAGTGTCAGCTTTATAAAGGCTCTTGAATAAGAGCTTTTGCGGTCTTATTACTGGAAATAGTTGGGCTTACACTGAGCAACTAATGGGCTTAATATAGAAATATCAAGAATATTGTGAATCATGTATCTGATAGAGTTTCCCTTCATCGACCTTCTGGGAAACACAGATTCTACATTTTGACTTTCCCCTGTCTAGTACTTGAGCTCTGCATTTTATGTGCCACCTTCAGCACTAGAATTATTGTATTTTTTCCTCCTGTTCTCTAACCATCAGTGTGATTCCTTTATTTAGATATGCAACTTGTAATATTGTATGTATATTTGTAATATATTTCCATTACTTCCATATTTTCCCAGTACAAATAAAAAGCCTATACTTATTAAGCATTTAGTATGTTTCAGAAATTGTGCTAAATGGCATTATACTATACAGTTGTCCCTTGGTATACACCAGAGATTGCTTCCAGGACGACCCTCTGATACAAAAACCTATACATACTCAAGTCCTGCAATTGGCCCTGAGGAAACCAGGTATATAAAAAATTGGCCCATCCTATATATGGGCCTCACATCCCCTGGATATTGTATTTTTTATCTGCATTTGGTTGAAAAAAATCCATATATAAATGAACCCTTGCAGTTCAAACTTATGTTGTTTGAGGGTCAGCTGCATTTTCTTTTTAGTAACTGTGAATTACGTTATACCATTAGCCCGATTTTACAGATGAGTAGGATGTGGCTCAAAGAGGTTTAAATAATAGGTTGCTGCAAAAGTAACTGCAGTTTTGCCATTAATTTTTTTTGCATGGTTTTCATATCTGTTAATTAATTAATTATTTATTTATTATACTTTAAGTTCTGGGATACATGTGCAGAACATGCAGGTTTGTTACATAGGTATACATGTTCCATAGCGGTTTGCTCCACCCATCAACTCATCATCTACATCAGGTATTTCTCCTAATACTATCCCTCTCCTTGTCCCCCACCCTCAAACAGGCCTTGGTGTGTGATGTTCTCATTGTTCAACTCCCACTTATGAGTGAGAACATGCGGTGTTTGGTTTTCTGTTCCTGTGTTAGTTTGCTGAGAGTGATGGTTTCCAACTTCATCCATGTCCCTGCAAAGGACATGAACTCATTCTTTGTTATGGCTGCATAATATTCCATGGTGTATATCTGCCACATTTTCTTTATTCAGTTTAACATTGATGGGCATTTGGGTTGGTTGTAAGTCTTTGCTATTGTGAATAGTGCTGCAATAAACATACATGTACATGTGTTTTTATAGTAGAATGATTTATAATCCTTAGGGTATATACCCAGTAATGAGATTCCTGGGTCAAATGGTATTTCTAGTTCTAGATCCTTGAGGAATCACCACACTGTCTTCCACAATGGTTGAACTAATTTACACTCCCAGCAACAGTGTAAAAGTGTTATTTCTCCACATCCTCTCCAGCATCTGTTGTTTTCTGAATTTTTAATGATTGCCATTCTAACTGGCATGAGATGGTATCTCACTGTGGTTTTGATTTGCATTTCTCTAATGACCAGTGATGATGAGATTTTTTTCATATTTTTGTTGGCCACATAAATGTCTTCTTTTGAAAAGTGTGTTCATATCCTTCATTCACTTTTTGATGGGGTTTTTTCTTGTAAATTTGTTTAAGCTTCTTATAGATTCTGGATATTAGCCCTTTGTCAGATGGATAGACTGCAAACATTTTCTCCCACTCTGTAGGTTGCCTGTTCACTCTGATGATAGTTTCTTTTGCTGTGCAGAAGCTCTATGGTTTAATCAGATTCCATTTGTCAATTTCGGCTTTTGTTGACATTGCTTTTGGTGTTTTAGTCCTGAAGTCTTTGCCCACGCCTATGTCCTGAATGGTATTGCCTAGGTTTTCTTCTAGGGTTTTTATGGTTTTAGGTCTTACGTTTAAGTTTTTAATCCATCTGGAGTTAATTTTTGTATAACGTGTAAGGAAGGGTCCAGTTTCAGTTTTCAGTATATGGCTAGCCAGTTTTGCCAACACCATTTATTAAATAGGGAATCCTTTCCCCACTACTTTTGTCAGGTTTGCCAAAGATCAGATGGTTGTAAATGTGTGGTGTTATTTCTGAGGACTCTGTTCTGTTCCATTGGTCTATATATGTGTTTTGGTACCAGTACCATGCCACTTTGGTTACTGTAGCCTTGTAGTATAGTTTGAAGTCAGGTAGCGTGATGCATCCAGCTTTGTTCTTTTTGCTTAGGATTGTCTTGGCTATACGGGCTCTCTTTTGATTTCATATGAAATTTAAAGTAGTTTTTTCTAACCCTGTGAAGAAAGTCAATGGTAGCTTGACAGGAATAACATTGAATCTATAAATCACTTTGGGCAGTATGGTCATTTTCACAATATTGATTCTTCCTATCCATGAGCATGGAATGTTCTTCCATTTGTTTGTGTTCTCTCTTATTTCCTTGAGCAGTGGTTTGTAGTTCGCCTTGGAGAGGTCCTTCACATCCCTTGTAAGCTGTATTCCTAGGTATTTTATTCTCTTTGTAGCAACTGTGAATGGGAGTTTGCTCATGATTTGGCTCTCTGTTTGTCTATTATTGGTGTATAGGAATGCTTGTGATTTTTGCACATTGATTTTGTATCCTGAGACTTTGCTGAAGTTGCTTATCAGCTAAAGGAGTTTTTGGGCAGAGACAATGGGGTTTTCTAAATATACAATCATGTCATCTGCAAACAGAAATACTTTGACTTCCTGTCTTCCTATTTGAATACCCTTTATTTCTTTCTCTTGACTGATTGCCCTGGCCAGAACTTCCAATACTATGTTGAATAGGAGTGGTGAGACAGGGCATCCTTGTCTTGTGCCGGTTTTCAAAGGGAATTCTTCCAGCTTTTGCCCATTCAGGATGATATTGACTGTGGGTTTCTCATAAATAGCTCTTATTATTTTGAGATATGTTCCATCAATACCAGTTTATTCAATGTTTTTAGCATGAAGGGGTGTTGAATTTTATTGAAGGCCTTTTCTCCATTTATTGAGATAATCATGTGGTTTTTGTCATTGGTTCTGTTTATGTGATGGATTACGTTTATTGATTTGCATATGTTGAACCAGCCTTGCATCCCAGGGATGAAGCTGACTTGGTAGTGGTGGGTAAGTTTTTAATGCGCTGCTGGGTTTGTTTTGCCAGTATTGAGGATTTTCACATTGATGTTCATCAGGAATATTAGCCTGAAATTTTCTTTTTTTGCTGTGTCTCTGCCAGGTTTTGGTATCAGGATGATGCTGGCCTCATAAAATGAGTTTGGGAGGAGTCCCTCTTTTTCTATTGTTTGGAATAGTTTCAGAAGGAATGGTTACCAGCTCCTCTTTGTACCTCTGGTAGAATTCAGCTGTGAATCCATCCAGTCATGGGCTTTTTTTGATTGGTAGGCTATTAATTACTCCCTCAATTTCAGAACTTTTTATTCGTCTATTCAAGGATTCAATTACTTCCTGGTTTAGTCTTGGGAGGGTGTATGTGTCCAGGAATTTATCCATTTCTTTTAGATTTTCTAGTTTATTTGCGTAGAGGTGTTTATAGTATTCTCTGATGGTAGTTTGTATTTCTGTAGGATCAGTGGTGATATTCCCTTTATCATTTTTTATTGTGTCTATTTGATTCTTCTCTCTTTTCTTCCTTATTAGTCTGGCTAGCAGTCTATCTATTTTGTTAATCTTCTCAAAAAACCAGCACCTGGATACACTGATTGTTTTAAAGGGTTTTTTGTGTCTCTATCTCCTGCAGTTCTGCTCTGATCTTGGTTATTTCTTGTCTTCTGCTAACTTTTGAATTTGTTTGTTCTTGCTTCTCTAGTTCTTTTAATCGTGATGTTAGGGTGTCAATTCTGGATATTTCCCATTTTCTCCTGTGGGCATTTAGTGCCATAAATTTCCCTCTAAACACTGCCTTAGCTGTGTGCCAAAGATTCTGGTACGTTGTGTCTTTGTTCTCATTGGTTTCAAAGAACTTATTTATTTCTGCCTTAATTTCGTTATTTACTCAGTAGTCATTCAGGAGCAGGTTGTTCAGTTTCCATGTAGTTTTGCAGTTTTTGAATGAGTTTCTTAACCCTGAATTCTAATTTGATTGCACTGTGGTCTGAGGGACTGTTTGTTACGAATTCTGTTCTTTTGCATTTGCTGAGGAGTGTTTTACTTCCAATTATGTGGTCGATTTTAGAATAAGTGCTATGTGGTGCTGAGAAGAATGTATATTCTGATGATTTGGGGTGGAGAGTTCTGTAGATGTCTATTAGGTCCACTTGGTCCAGAGCTGAGTTCAAGTTCTGAATATCCTTGTTAATTTTCTGTCTCGCTGATCTGTCCAATATTGACAGTGGGGTGTTAAAGTCTCCCACTATTATTGTGTGGGAGTCTAAGTCTCTTTGTAGGTCTCTAAGAACTTACTTTATGAATCTGGGTGCTCCTGTATTGGGTGCATATATATAATATATATATATTTTTAGGATAGTTAGCTCTTCTTATTGCACTGATCCCTTTACCATTATGTAATGCCCTACTTTGTCTTTTCGATCTTTGTTAGTTTAACATCTTTTTTTTTTTTTCAATTTGAGAGCAGGTACTGTTTATTAACTGACCAGCTTAGAAAAATAATCATGGTAGGCAACTTAGTTCATTCTTCTAATAAGCCTGTTGATCTGGTCCTCCCTGTTGCATCTCCACCTTCTACAAAATGGGTGGTCTTTTTCTTCATTCTGGCTTGTGGAGAAGATACTTTGAAGGGTAACAGGACGTTATTTGCTTCTGTGAAGCATTTTCCAACAGTATAGATCTCATGAATCAGATCCTCCATGCAGATGATGCCATATTTATCAAGAGATCGAGCAATCAAAGCATTATCTGTCCAGGCAATTTGCTTCTTATTGATTTTGCTATAACCATGCTTGCAGATTAGTTCATTTACTAACTTTAGATTTGGGTACCCCCTTGCAATACATGGCTTTACAATCCTCAGCATGTTAACTGAAGCCTGTTGAGCTTCACAAAGGTTCCATTGAGGATTTGACGAAGGCGAAGAAGCTGCAACAGCTTTCAGACCTTTTGGCTCACACCATTGATACCTCTGATCCTGATGACAAATGCCAATTTGGGTTCTTCAGGAACACAGAAGTGGCCAGCTTTTCTTGCCATCCTCGCCATTCAAATTTCAGTTCTGTACATCTGTCTATATTCCTTGTGATAGTGCTTCGCTTTTTCATAGAAGCTTCCTCCTTCTCTTTCAAAGCATCTTTTGGGCAAACTTCTTTCTCAGGCTCTTGATCTTCAGCTCTGCAAAATTCCTTCACTTTTTCTTGAGGGTTTCTGGCACAGCAGGAACCTTCGCTTCTACTCTTCTACACACTCTATGGTTCCAACTGGAAAAAGAGGAAGTTGACACATCCACTTAAAGTCTGTTTTATCAGAGAGTAGGGTTGTGACCCCTGCTTTTTTTTTTTTTTTTTTTTTTTTTGCTTTTCATTTGCTTGGTAAATCTTCCTCCATCCCTTTATTTTGAGCCTGTGTGTGTCTTTGCTTGTGAGATAGGTCTCCTAAATACAGCACACCGATGGGTCTTGAATCTTTATCCAATTTGCAAATCTGTGTCTTTTAATTGGGGCATTTAGCCTGTTACATTTAAGGCTAATATTGTTTTGTGTGAATTTGATCCTGCATTATGATGCTAGCTGGTTATTTTGCCCATGCAAAATATGCAGTTTTCTTATAGGGTCAATGGGCTTTACATTTTGGTTTGCTTTTGCAGTGGCTGGTTCTGGTTTTTCCTTTCCATATTTAGTGCTTCCTTCAGGAGCTCATGTAAGGCAGACCTGGTGGTGATAAAATCCCTCAGCATTTGCTTGTCTGTAAAGGATTTTATTTTTCCTTCACTTATGAAGCTAAGTTTGGCTGGATATGAAATTCTGGATTGAAAATTCTTTTCTTTAAGAATGTTGAATATTGGCCCCCACTCTCTTCTGGCTTGTAGGGCTTCTGCAGAGAGGTCCACTGTTAGTCTGATAGGCTTACCTTTTTGGGCAACCCGACCTTTCTCTCTGGCTGCCCTTAACATTTTTTCCTTCATTTCAACCTTGGTGAATCTGACAATTATATGTCTTGGGGTTGCTCTTCTCGAGGAGTAACTTTGTGGTGTTCTCTGTATTTCCTGAATTTGAATATTGGCCTGTCTTGCTAGATTGGGGAAGTTCTCCTGGATAATATCCTGAAGTTTATTTTCCAACTTGGTTGCATTTTCCCTGTCACCTTCAGGTACAGCAATCAAATGTAGGTTTGGTCTTTTCACATAGTCCCATATTTCTTGGAGGCTTTGTTCATTCCTTTTCATTCTTTTTTCTCTAATCTTGTCTTCACGCTTTATTTCATTAAGTTGATCTTCAATCTCTGATATCCTTTCTTCTGCTTGAGTTGACTTTGGGATTGATACTTGTGTATGCTTCACGAAGTTCTTGTGGTGTGTTTTTCAGCTCCGTCAGGTCATTTATGTTCTTCTCGAAACTGGTTTTTCTGGTTAGCAATTCCCTTAACCTTTTATCAAGGTTCTTAGCCTCCTTGCATTGGGTTAGAACATGCTCCTTTAGCTCAGAGGAGTTTGTTATTACCCACCTTCTGAAGCCCACTATTTGTCAAACTCATTTTCCGTTCAGTTTGTTCTCTTGCTGGGGAGGAGTTGTGATCCTTTGGAGGAGAAGAGGCATTCTGGTTTTTGGAATTTTCAGCCTTTTTGCGCTGGTTTTTCCTCATCTTCATGGACTTATCTACCTTTGGTCTTTGCTGTTGGTGACCTTCGGATGGAGTTTTTGCGTGGTCATCCTTTTTGTTGATGTTGATGCTATTGCTTTCTATTTGTTAGTTTTCTTCTAACAGTCAGGCTCCTCTTCTGCAGGTCTGCTGGAGTTTGCTGGGGGTCCACGTTTGCCTGGGTATCACGAGCAGAGGCTGCAGAACAGCAAAGATTGCTGCCTGTTCCTTCCTCTGGAATCTTCATCCCAGAGGGGCACCTGCCAGATGCCAGCCGGAGCTCTCCTGTATGAGGTGTCTGTCAACCTGTGCTGGGAGGTGTCTCCCAGTCAGGAGGCACGGGGGTCAAGGATCCACTTAAAGAAGCAGACCGTCCCTTGGCAGAGCTTGAGCACAGTGCTGGGAGATCCCCTGGTCTCTTCAGAGCTGGCAGGCAGGAACATTTAAGTCTGCTTAAGCTGCTCCCACAGTCGCCCCTTCCCCCAGGTGCTCTGTCCCGGAGAGGTGTCAGTTTTATCTATAAGCCCCTGACTAGGGCTGGTGCCTTTCTTTCGGAGATGCCCTGCCCAGAGAGGAGGAATCTAGAGAGGCAGCCTGGCTACAGTAGCTTTGCTGAGCTGCGGTGGGCTCTGCCCAGTCCGAACTTCCCGGCAGCTTTGTTTACACTGTGAGGGGTACACAAGCCTCAGCAATGGTGGGTGTCCCTCCCACCATCAAGCTTGAGGGTCCCAGGTCGACTTTAGACTGCCGTGCTGGCAGCAAGAATTTCAAGCCAGTGGATCTTAGCTTGCTGGTCTCCGTGGGATCTGCTGAGCAAGACAACTTGGCTCCCTGGCTTCAGCCCCCTTTCCAGGGGAGAAAACAGTTCTGTCTCTCTGGTGTTCCAGGAGCCACTGGGGTATGAAAAAAAACAAAACAAACAAACAAACAAAAACTCCTGCAGTTAGCACAGTGTCTGCCCAAATGGCCGCTTAGTTTTGTGCTTGAAACCCAGGGCCCTGGTGGTATAGGCACCCGAGGGAACCTCCTGATCTGTGGGTTGTGAAGACCACGGGAAAAGCATAGTATCTGGGCCAGAATGCACTGTTCCTCACGGCATGGTCCCTCATGGCTTCCCTTGACTAGGGGAGGGAGTTCCCCAACCCCTTGCACTTCCTGGGTGAGGTGATGCCCCACCCTGCTTCAGCTCGCCCTCTGTGGGCTGCACCCACTGTCTAACAAGTCCCAATGAGATGAACCGGGTACCTCATTTGAAAATGTAGAAATCACCCACCTTCTGCATTGGTCTTGCTGGGAGCTGCAGACCACAGCTGTTCCTATTCGGCCATCTTACCCAGAAATCCATTTTAAAATTTTTAAATGGCAAAACCACAATTACTTTTGCACCAACCTAATAAGATGCTCATGATCACATAGCAGAGCCAGTTTTCTAGCTGACTCCAGAACCTGGGCTCTTAATTACTACGCGTGTCTCTCTTCAGCTCCCCATCATGGTCAGTTAACAGGGACAGATGAACACAATAGGATGGGAATAGAAGGAGACACGGGGGAAAGGAAAAATAAAAGATGGGAAAAAGATGTCCTAAAAGGAAGAAAGGGATCATGTAAAAATAGACGAGAGAAAAGTAAGGTAGAATAAAGAAAGGTAACAGAGAAAATGAAGGATATGGGACAGAAATGGAATGTGTTCACAATTCTGCCTCAGAAGTGTATAATCTTCTGAACTCTCAGAATGAGTTTTTTTCTTGAAGGTTCAGCCCTGAGTATTAGCAACACACAACTGCCAGCTCTTCACTATAAACTTCTATCTCTCTTCTTGTATCATCCACTCCTTTGCATGAGTCTATGCTATGCTGTCTCGCTATTCATCCTGCTTTGTGAGTAGCTCTTACCACCTCATTGAAAATGCAGCCACACTCTATATAGTATCTAACTCAGCAGAGGCAGCATTCGGGATGTTTCATGTTAATTCCCAGGGAAGAGTCTGGTATTTTTTTAACTTCAAATACATTCTTTGTTACCATCTACAGAGGTAAACAAAAGATTAAAACAAATAAACAAAACCAAAACCAAACTCCTTTATTTTTCTGGCCACAGACCAGGAAAACATCACCTTTTAGTATCCTTCCGCAGGTAGGAGAAAGGGTGAATGTTAGAAACTCACTCTCAAGAAGTATAACTATTTACATGGGCTTGTATACATCACACACAGTAAGCTATTCCTGACATTTGTATTTATAATTAAGTATCCAAAAATGTTAAAAGTAGCCCTTGCAGGATTAGAAGACAACTTCCCTGCTTTTACTTCCAAATTTAATATTTATTTTTAAAAATTAACATTTCTTTTCTCATGGAATTTTAGGATCTTCTATAGAGTAAGAGATGATACAGGTTTTAAAAGTTCACATTGGGACCGTTGAGGGGTCTGTCAATTTACCAGCTGGAAATAGCTCTGAGATCTAATGTCTGTCATATTGATGGTCTTTCATGGAATTATGCTATGTAACTGTGGGTTTCTTTAAGTCCAATTTAATTCCAGCATCTCCAACATGAGAATTTATATATCTGACTAAGTTCCTAACAGAGGAAATATATATTTGAGGGTGAACATTCCTCATGTTTCCACATGGGGGTGCTACCTCATGGTCACGCTCTTCTCAGTCTTCCTCTTGACAGAGATTTCTAAACACAGACAAGATGGGTCATTTCTTAAATTTCACTGACTCTTCTTAAACTGAGAGGAAATAATAGAATGGTGAATAAACACTGAGTATAGTCACAGGTTTAGCTCCAATTCTACTACCCATTAATTGGGGCACTTTGGGTGAACTATGGCCCAAATAATCAGGCAGGATTGTTTTGAAGGTAATGGATGTGCACATGCCTTGTAAATGGTAAAACATTGACAAATTAAAGATAATTAGATCCAGATCCTAGTCCATGTCTAGATATAAAAGACTCTGCTGTTAGATTATCAGAAGACATGATGCTATAGACGTCTTTAAAGTGTAGGCTACTGAAGTGCAGGGTTAAGAACTCAACACCAATATTAGTAAAACATCCAGCATTGCCAATAGATTGGAGACTGAGAGTTAAGTTGATAAGCAGAAATGCCAAGAAAATTTCTAGGTGCTCAGACGGCTCTATGACTACAGAATAGAGTAGTTCCAAGTTGATGACATCAAATCAAGGCTATTTCTGAAAAGGTCAAAATGGGCCTATAGATTATGTTCTGGTTTATCCAATCATCCATCACTAGGTCTCCAACAGGAACCTTCAAACCACTGCTATATGTTTCCAATTTGCAACAAATTATAAAACACTTGTTTTGTCTTTTAGAACCATACACAAATAAAAATATGTTTGCAAAAGATTTTTTATAAGATCCTTGTGCAGTTTTTAAACTCCCAAATGTAAATGCTGGAAATAATTTTTGAATGTACTTTAAGGACACACTGAAAATTTTCTTCTTACAGCTGATAGACACCTGACATTTTAGCCATTGAGCACAGTGTTCCATCTTGTCTCCAGGGTCCATTTTTAGAAGTCAAAGGTGCTTAAATAAGAATCCTTTGTGTAATGAAATTCGCTAAGCTTTAATGAGTTTTATTTTGAAAGCTCTTTACAAATTAAATTCAGGTTAACATGTTTAAGAATGTAAATGTTCACAATTTTATGGGAGCACAATATATACATATTTCTGAGGCAAATATACTATTTTAGGCTCTTAAGTTTTTAAGGATCACTAATTCTAGGCATACACATCTTCTGGTGGCAAATATTTAGATATTTAGTTCTTGCAATAACAATAAAAAAGATGAGATGAAATCTGTTAATGCTAATAATATTCAGGCTAGAGAGAAGGGAGAAAGATAAATTCAAAAGAAGAAACACTTCTACGGAATCCTTTACTGATCAAGGAGCAACCTAGGACAAGCTTCTTTAATGAACCTGCTGATGCTTGATTAGGGTATTAAAAGATTTTTGAAAAATGGGGCAATCCCAAGGGCTCTACAGTTTCTGTGGTATCCTTAATTAATTCCACTTTGAGTTCATTATTCAACAGCTGCTTTAGGAAAATAAAAGGTCTGCATCTCTTTACACAAATGTTTGAGAGTTATTTTATAATGCATTCCCTCCTTGCATAAGCCATTTGTTCTAAACTAGATTAAGAGAAAATACAATGAGAAGCTACTTCCATTGCCAAGGGGGTTAGAAAAGTTATCCAGTTTTACCTATACTTTCTTCAGTGTAAGAAAAGAAAGTTCCCAAGTAATCACCACACCTTCCCCAAGAAGACCCAAGCTTTCAAAGCTTCATTTCTACCTATGGTTATTTTTGCTGGGAAAATATGTCTGTGATTTCTTTGATCGACAATGTGAACATTTATATCTCCCTCTATAAATTGTTTTGAAAACATGTATTTGGCTTCTTTGACTCATGGTTTCCAGTTTATCCTTTGACTTCTCTCAGTCATTTTGACACAAGTTCTCTTCTCTTGCTTTGGGCTAGCTGAACACACACACACACACACACACACACACACACACACACACTCCCCTACTCCCCTTCAGAATGACTTCATGACAAGTGGTCTGGTTGTGAGCACTACCTTAAATTCCAGCTGCCCTGTTGGCTCCTGTACTTACAAACTCTGAATTTATTGTGGGCCCTTGTAGTGCAATTTTTGACACATCATTAAGCTCTCTTTTCATTGGGAGCCTAAGGGCATATTCAGGCTCACTGCGAAGAGTGCGCCTAAATAACGGTTAAAACACGTGTCATGAGCTGCAAGGGGCTTGTTTGCCAGCAGGGCAAACAGTTCACTGTAGCTCAAGCAATACCCTACAACAGGGTGGGTAGAGATAATGAGATAACCACACACCACAAGTGAGCTGTTCATCTTTGTCTTCAAGCATCTAAGAACACAGTTATCTCAGTAGGATGGTGCACCCTGGAGAGTTATAAATATCTTTCAGAAAGGTAAAGAAAAACAGTCAAAGAAAACGCATCTGAAAAAAATAAGCAAAAGAACACTGATGGACAATTTTTTAAAGCAAAATTTCAGCTATACCAGAATTTATTGAATCAGGCCAATAAGTGTTCTGTGTGCTTTTTTTTTTTGGCATTATGTTTTATTTTAATTGTATGCAGATTTATTCTAATGTTATGATGCTAATCAACCTGTGTAGCTATAATAAAATAAAGGCAATGTCAACACCTCATCAACTAATCACACTGCTTCTTTCATTCTGGACACTGGATCCTCCCTACACAACACCAAAGTACTATAAAAATTATTTATACAAATAAACTATTATCTAGAGACTGAAAAGGCATAATAAGTTATGCATAATATGGCCCAATTATGTGGTAATTTCTTTGTTTTAATTATTTGTATAGTTTTAATGAAGGGGTTGCTAGAAGGTGGAACCATTTTTATATTTAATGGAAAAAACAAATTTGTTTTTAAGAATGAAAACAAAGATAATTAGCTCTTAAATTAGAGGCATACTAATATATGCATGTTCCTAAATTATTACCAGTATTATTACTTTGTGCTATCAAAACTTTTCTCTCTGGAGCGCAGATATTGGCTACTCAAGTTATTTTTCCCATTTCTGTTAAATGTATTAATATCTTGCTGTTCATCAAGTGCCAAAATAAAGGTTAAAAAAGTTCCCTAGATTATCTGCAGAAGAAAAATTGGGGTGGGTGATGACAACTATGATCTTTCAAGATGTAGTTTACGAATGCATAATAACTTAAGAAAGTGAGAAAAAAAATAGATTTATCAAGAAAAGAGAGAACTAGCCTAAATTCAACACAGCAAATCAGCAAATTTCTTCAGGGAAAGACATCAAATTTGAAAGGCATCAATACTTTTCTGCTGTCACCAAACTGTTATTTATGCTCATGTACCAGCTGGATTTGTGTATGTGCGTGCATAATCTTTTTCTCACCACTGATGTCATCATTAAAGCTGTGCAAGAATTTTGATTTCGCTTTGCACAATCTTCAGGGGAGACTTGGACATTATGGTGAAAGTTTGTGACAAGTTTGTAAAAGTAAGAAATGCAGGCTTTAAGGCAGTGAAATGTCACCACTGCAAAACAGAGGGAGCTTTCCCAAGTGTGTATTATTTTGTCTGCCCAGTCTGCATTGAAGGAACCACACGGCAATTGCAAAGAAATAGGTAGTTAACCACTTTAGGGAAAGAAAGATATTTAACATTACCCATATAACACTCTCCATAACTAGCTGTCCCTTTTGAATATTCAAACATATTCTAGAATATCAAGACACATATATTTTTTACAATGTGCAGAAAGATACAAGCCACTGTGCATCTGATTCCCAAGGCACAAGCTACAACTGCATTTTATCACTGTAAACCTTATCTATGAGGTTTACAAAGTCTTCGAGATAGGAAGACTGTTAGGATTTTTTGGTTATGAAATTTCAAAGCTGCAATGAATTAATTTTCAGATGAGGAGGAAATAACCAGGAACAGTAGGCAGTGGCAGGCCATTATGAGAAAGAGACATCACAGGGCAATTCAGAGGCCGCCGATTCCAGTCAGAGATCTCAGGGTGCATGAGTGGCAATCTGGACAGAGTGTAGAGGGTCTAACCCACAATAACCTATCTCAAAACAAAACTTCATTAGGAGACCTGGTAACAGGATTTAAAGATAATGTGTCATTATAATACATTCTCTCTCTCTCTCTTTTTTTTTTTTTGAGATGGAGTTTTACTCTTGTTGCCCAGGCTGGAGTGCAATGGTGCGATCCCTGCTCAATGCAACTGCAACTTTCGCCTCCCAGGTTCAGCAATTCTCCTGCCTCAGCCTCCCAAGTAGCTGGGATTACAAGTGTGCACCACCACACCCAGCTGGTTTTGTATTTTTAGTAGAGATGGGGTTTCACCATACTGATCAGTCTTGAACTCCTAACCTCAAGTGATCCACCCGCCTCAGCCTCCCAAAGTGCTGGGATTAAACGCATGAGCCACCATGCCTGGTCCTATAACGCATTCTCATTCTTAGTTTAGTTAGCAGTTGATGAATGCTTAGATTTAAGGGTTTGAGCATTGGGGAAGGGATTTTGAAAGGGAAGATGATTTTAATTATTAACTGATACTACGATGATGATTATCTGATTTTTATGAAGCATCTTCTAAGAGTAGCTCAGTTATAAATGCTTTTCTTGCATTTTCTTACTTAGTTCTCACAAAAGCCTGCAAGGTAGATATGAGTTTCAGCATTCTGAAAAAGGAGGTAACTGAAGGTCAAGGTTGGATAGCTTATCCAAAGTGAGAAATATAACAGAAAGGAGTGAGTTACAATAGCCAGGGTGTGATCTGGCTCTGAGACAGCCAGTGGCAAGTGACTTAATGTCTCTGGGCTTTGTCGTTCTCATCTACAGGACTGTTGTTTGTCAAGAGTAGAGATGCTATGTACAGCAACTCAATAGTGGCTGCTTCATAATATGTACCCACTAAAAGGGTTGCTTCTGGCAGTGCTATATCCCCATGACTTCTCATAACCACATCTTCCTTAGCAGAGTCATTTATATCCAGGCCTGTCTTACTTCAAAGCTCTTGCCTTCTCAAGAGAATTCTTCAGGCCGGGAGCAGTGGCTCACGCCTGTAATCCCAGCACTTTGGGAGACCAAGGCGTGTGGATACCGAGGTCAGGAGATCGAGACCACCCTGGCTAACACGGCGAAACCCCATCTCTACTAAAAATACAAAAAATTAGCTGGCTGAGGCGGGTAGATCACTTGAGGTTAGGAGTTCAAGACTGATCAGTATGGTGAAACCCCATCTCTACTAAAAATACAAAACCAGCTGGGCGTGGTGGCGCGCACTTGTAATCCCAGCTACTCGGGAGGCTGAGGCAGGAGAATTGCTGAACCTGGGAGGCGAAAGTTGCAGTTGCATTGAGCAGGGATCTCACCATTGCACTCCACTGTAGTCCCAGCTACTCAGGAGGTTGAGGCAGGAGAATAGTGTGAACCTGGGAGGCAGAGATTGCAGTGAGCTGAGATCGCGCCACTGCACTCCAGCCTGGGCAACAGAGTGAGACTCTGACTCAAAACAAACAAAGAAACAAACAAAAAAAATTAGCCAGGCTTGGTGGCACATGCCTTTAGTCCTAGCTACTTGGGAGGCTGAGGCAGAAAAATCGCTTGAACCTGGGAGGCGGAGGTTGCAGTGAGCCAAGGTCACATCACTGCACTCCAGCCTGGGCGACAGAGCAAGACTCCGTCTCAAAAAAAAAAAAAAAAAAAAAAAAAAAAGAGAGAGAGAGAGTTCTTTAAACTGGATTGTGGGAAGAAGTGAGTGAAAGGATAAACCCATCTGTAGTTCTGCACTGTGTCACTGAGAGGTGCCAATGGTATACAAAATGCTAACCAGTTCTCCAGGGCTTACTATACAGCTGGGGGGAGAAAACGCACACATAGGGCCAATTTGATACATAAAACATGATATGGTATTGTTAAGCGACAGAATGAATAGTAAAGACAGACAGCACTTGAGGAGTTGAGGAGTTTTCATTGCTGTATTTCTTCACCTTCTTCAGTCTCCTGTGATTTTCTAGTTACCATGGTGGCTGAAATCAACTTAGATTCTTTATAAAGATACTCGGGGTTGAGATTTAATGCTGGAAGAT
The DNA here is from genome assembly GCF_009828535.3 of Hylobates moloch. NCBI lineage: Eukaryota > Metazoa > Chordata > Mammalia > Primates > Hylobatidae > Hylobates > Hylobates moloch. The sequence goes on along the minus strand of NW_026652281.1, from coordinate 53,391,655 downwards.
TTATACTATGAAATTCCCTTTCCCTAGTGATTGCATGATTTCACAGTCTGAGCCTTTGTCTTGGGAATAGATTTAAAAGATCCACCTGATTGCCCATAGTTTTGTCCTAAGCAGAACCTTAGTTTCTTGTATAAATCACAGCTGTTAAAATTTGCAATTTCCTATTTATAACATCTTCACTTTTCTTAGACAAAAGGGCAAGATGAGCAAGGTAATTATTAGATCCTGCTCTGCAGTTTAAAAATCACGGACTTAAAAATTATGGGGCCATATGTGTCCCAGGAAAGCAAGAGGTTTTAATTGGGAATATGTTCTGTTATATAGAGGACCATTAGTAATGCCAACCTTAGAGTGTTGTTTGTTTTTTTCCCTTCCCTAAAACCAAATCTTATTGAAATATCTGACTTTTAATCTTTCTCCAGAAAGATTTTATGGGTTTGACAGAAGCAAAAATGAGTCACTCTCTCAGGTAGGGCAAGTAGTAGAGCACAGTGGTTAAGAACACACGGAGGCCCTGTGCAGTGACTCACACCTGCAATCCCAGCACTTTGGGAGGCCAAGGTGGGAGGAACACTTGAGAACACGAGTTCCAGACCAGCCTAGGAAACATTGCAAGACCTCATCTCTACTAAAAATTAAAAAATATTAGCCAGGGCATGGTGGTGCACACCTGTAGTCCCAGCTGCTCGGGAGGCTGAGGTAGGAGGATCACTTGAGCCCAGGAGACTGAAACTGCAGTGAGCCATGATCATGCCACTGCGCTCCAGCCTGAGCAATAGTGTGACACCCTGTCTCAAACAAACAAAACAAAACAAACAAAAATGACACAGGGAACTAGCATGTTTGGTTAAGAATCTGAGATTCACTACTTCAGAGTTATGGATCCCTAGACAAATTACTTCACTCCTCTGCCCCTTGGTCTCTTGATCTGTAAAGTGAAGATAATAGAGTAACTACCATATGAGATTGTTATTAGAGTTAAATGAGTTACTATTTCTAGAGTCCTTAGAACAAAGCCTGGTACATGGTATAAGCCCAACTTAGGTTAAAAGAGTTGAGCTTGCTTGCACATATCTGGAGCTAGTTTTCTTTAAGTATCTTTCATGTCAGAGGGATGAAAATGCAAATATCTAAAATCTGAAGCACTCGGGTTTCAGGGTGGAGATGAGAGACGGGGGCACTGGTTAATTGACAGTCATCTCTTAAAGTAGAATGAGCCCTACCAAGGCTCCCAGGTCAGATTATTCTTCATGCTCACATAAGGCTAAAGTATTAATTTATATATTTAACTACACTTGCCAGGAGTCAGAAAAGCAGACATTCTGAGGAACTGCTCTTGGACAGAACTTGTGGCAATGATATTTAGACATTCCTTCACATACCACTATTTGATTCAAAGCAGTGATCTGTTGACTGGGTCATTGGTAATGCACGTCCCTTCCATTTTTTGGAAATACACCTGTTTCTTGGATTTGATTTGGCTCTTAATTCAAACAGAACTCCAAGTGCTCTGAAACAAAATCAACCTAAAATTATACATTTATCTAGAGTTACATTTAGGCCATATGGTTTAAGTTGTCCAAATGTCACAGAAGCAACAGCAACAGCCATCATCGTACTTTACACTTACCCAGCATCTTTCCTGCCAGAATATTATGTAAGTTATAAAAGTTTCATTAAGGCAGAGGTGTTAACCCTAATTCCAAAAGGACAGTCATTTAGCTGCTGTTTCAGTTTAGCTCTGCTTCATAGTGAATTGATACGTAAGAGTTACTTAAAGTCAATTTAAAGTTTCATGATAATATTCTTATAACTGAAAATGTCTCAACTGCAAATTCCTATGATATGGAGGACATGTGGGAGACACGTAGAACCAATACCTTCTTCCTCTTGGACCTCTGAGAAGATGCAACTAAGTTATTGGTCTCACTGCACTAGAGTCAGAGAACAATACTGGAATGCTATTTCCAGAAACTCCCATACAATGCACTGGAAATGTCTGGGCAGAGAGGGCATCTCAGTACATACCTTAAGTCTTTACCCATTTGAACTTGAAATTCTCTATCATATTAGTAGATCTGCTTCTTAGCATCCAGCACTATCTAGCCAAATACATAGGAAGTGCTCCATAGATAAATGTTGAGTGGACAAATAAATGTATTAAATGCATAGTTGTCCTGTTGCAAGCATAACATTCAGAGAGTTTTAGAGTATATATTTTGAGTAGATGTGAGGGATTTTGGCATAGAAAAGGCAACAAGATGATGCTGGGCAAGGAGGATGATGATTGGGTAGCCAGGGGCAGATGTGGACTGATTGGACTGAAGGGATCCTCAGAGGTCTTGGTGTTAAAATTCTCTAAGTAGTATAGTGCAGTTAATGACCACATTCCATTATAATTTTTCCCACTATTAGTCCCAGAATATTTAATGTCTCTGAAATTGTCTAAGCCAGAATATTGTGAATATCTATGCTTTTGTGATCATCAATCAACCAACCAACCAATGCATGAACTGATCAACCAGGCCATGTGCTGGAACACAGAGATAAATACTCCCCTCAGATACCATCCCTATGGTCAGTAAGCTCACAGAGAAGTGCAAAAGCTCAAAATTCACCTTTAGAAACATGTTTCAGTTTTTTTCCAATATTGGTACTTTTCTATTACCGCCAAGTTGAAGCTATCTCCACTGAATATCCACAAAATTTTATAATTAACTGTAGCCACGTGCTTACGTATACATCACATTACTCCCAGATTCTGCTTTACCTACTCACCCAGAGTAGGAGGTCATTAAGCCAATATGTAGTATTTTCCCTGCTGTCAAGTTTTCACACTGGAATACTAAAATCTCCAGGGTTGACACAGCAGTTTGCTGAGAGTATGCAGAGAAAAGGCTCAATAAAATAGAATTTTTTTCTTGGTAGTAATTTTAAAAAGATATAAAATAAACATGAAAATGGCTCAGAATAGAACGTCTAAGTCATATATATTTAAAAATAATATAAGAGACTTCAAAAATAATTCTTGCCCACCATTGTCCCTCTCAGGCTGGGCCCACCCAAACCTCCCTAGGATGCAACATTCTCTCTTCTACTGATGATGAAGTATCTGGGAAGCATTGCAAAGCAAATCCAAATGATGGATTTGAAGCCTGGCTCTGGCACTTCCTAACTGTGTGATCTCAGGCAAATTTTCTTTTAGATCTTTGATTTTTCTCTTCCATGAAATGCTAAAATAACAGCATCTTCTTTAAAAGATGACTATAAAGATCACATGATGACATTTGCACACTGCCTAGCATGTAATATATGCTCAATAAATATTCATTTGCCTTAATTGAAAGAAACTAATTCACAAATCAAATTCTAGGACTTTCAATACCCTCAGTTCAGTATTTAATTATGTCCTCTGGTAATAATTAGAGATCTAGAGCAATGACCTCAGGCAAAGCACTGGAAATACAGTTGCATGTGACACCACAGAGGATACAGAGCCCTGTCCTTTGAATTAACCTGGAATCACCATCAATGAATCCCATATGCTAAAACTGGGCTGGGTTCAAAGTGACACTCATCTTAAACTCAGTGTAGCTGGAAAAAAAAAATCCTCCTTTTCCCCAACTCTCAGGGGGATTCTTGGAGCCATCTAAGTAAGTCTGACAATGGAAGAAACAGTAAAGAGAAGAAGATCTTCTTTAGGAATGCAACACTGTATTCATAGGAGAAACAGGACAAAACTGAGAAGACTGAGATATACAGAAGAGAGGAACAGAGAGACGACAAATAGCTTCTCCTTCTCTCTTTTCTCATTCCTTAGTTGCAATAGTAGGGGCCTGGGAAGATGGGCGTGAGAAAGGCTTTGTTTAGATCTTCTAAGAGAAGAGTTTAGAATGTGAGAAGAGATTTTAACCACTGTTGGGATGGCTTGATTGGGACTTTTACTCTCCTCTGCTGCTCTAGATGTTTCAAGGTTCTCACCCTTTTCATATAACACCATTTTTTTTTCCTTTACGTCTAATTTTGGGTTGGGAGAGGAAAAGATCACCACACTTGGTAATCAAAGAGCTGGATTTATCAGGGCTTACCACCTGTGTGTTATTGGGCAAGTGATTTAATCTCACTGGACTTGGTTTTCACTCCTAAAATGGAGTCCCACCATGAGACACAAGTACTCTTGTAAGAATGAAATCATATAATATTTGCAATATAGTCTAGACAACAATATCTCCTAATTTCTATAAAGGTGGTATTGCTATCTGGAAAATAAGAGATTTTTTTGAAGTTGCATCTGGATACTAAGCAAGCTGTTTTTGCTGAGCAGCTAGGTTTACTTGAGGTGGATTTTGGGGTGGGGGGAAGGTGAGGAAGGGAAATTGTTGATGGAGCATACCACCCTTAGTGGCCACTTGGCCATTTCATATAGAGCAGCTAAATACTTGGCACAGAGTAAGTACTCAATGTGGGAAGCATCTTTGACACTGGGGTGCCAAAGGAGATAGAAAAGCCTAGAGCTGGCTGCTTGGCATGTGACCGAGGCTTAAAGGTGACGAGTAGGTGTGCCCTTCCCTTGTACTTCTAGGGTTGCCAGCCCAGTCCACCCAGGGAATGGAAACAGGAATAGAAAGGCATATCCCCAGGACAGAAAGGTGCCACTGAAAATAAAACAATGGTGTTGCCAAGAAAGTACTTATGTTGACAATATCGGATACAAGGATGGCAAAGGTAACTTCAGTCACAAATTTATGGTCAATCATGAAGATTGGCATTTCGATTGGAAAAGCTCTTAGGATATAATTTTTTCCATTAAAAACAGCTGAAAAACAAAGCTGATTTTCTATGCTGTTGCTACTTACCATTTCATAGTGGCACAACTCCCACCCCAAACAGTGTGGAATTATATTCAGAATAGATTTGTTTATCAGTTCTTCTACCCTATCCATTTTTCAGCAGCTGATTAGTCTCCCTGGGATGTAGACACATCTCTGATCAAGAGCAGCTTGACTCCCATCTTCACATATGCATCCCAATATCCACATTACTCATAATAAATGTGCTTATATATACATATATAGATACATTTTTATGCATATATGTTCCCCACATTGTATTCAAAAACGCATTCCGAATGGATGTATATATGCACTCATATACATTCAGGAATCCAGCTAGATTCCCAGAGGGGAATGTGGAACACATTGTTAAAATGTCTGTCATCCATATAAGAGAAACAGAAATGAGCTGGGCATTAAATTTGCATACAGCCCCGAGCACAGAGGTTCCTGTATGTGCACCGTTCTACTGTTCTTGATGATGGGCATATCTGATAGAAAGATTCTGTCAGGATTAGCTCAGGAAAAACACCCCCAAGGAGATAATTTGAAGACATCCTGAGAATTTGCCTCAGCACATGAAAATAAACATGAAACCCTTAGCACTCTCTGCACATTGAAAAGTTCCCACCAACACCCCACCACACACCAGGGGATAATCTACTGGAGCTAATTAACACACAGTCATACGCAACACTGTTAGAAGTGGTTGCCACTTAGGATTGATTTAGTTGCTGCAGTGCTTAAAAGAGACTTGAGAAGGTTTTTGTGTAAATGTGAGAGGAAAGAAGAGGAAATAAAAGTGTAAAAACAGCTGCAAAATTAAAAGGTGCTAAGGTCTTTTTTTCCCCCTGTAGACATTAGGGAAACTTATTGAGAGACTATTAGTATTCCAGCAAAGAAAGCTTCTTACTTGATTTTATGTTTCCTTCCACATCAAAATTACACACACACACATACTGGGTCTATAGATTGTGACTATGAAAAACGGCATGTTTCACCTCATAAGCAAACAAGCTCTTCATTAAATGCTAACATATGGATTGTGTCATCTAAAAAACAACAATCTTTTCTTGTCTATGTCTCATTTTATTTCATCTTTCTGATTTATTTAGATTTTCAGCAAAGTTATTAATTAGTAATATGTTTGGGGAAAAAATCATCAAGGAATAAAGGGCCACAAGCAATTCCTTCCTCTTATCTTTGCAATATGATAAAGATAGAGCAAATCCAACTATTTTAGAATGTTCTTCCTCAAAGTGAATGTGATGCATGCTATCTTATGAACAAACAATATATCTACTAATCATGACAGTAGAATATCACAACTGAGTATATAAAGTGGTTTTAGCAACCTGCTTTTTATTACTGAAACAGATAGAAATAATATAGAAAAAACCATTAGTGAAAACTTTATTAAATCAGGCTTTGTGAAAATTTAGAGAGGCTGCAATTGATTTTTTGCTCTGATAAAAGGGTTTGCTAAAGAAAATTATAATAACATAAAAAGGATTTCAGGGGAGAGAGTATTTGCTTTGGAGGTGAGAACTCTCTTATTTTAATGATACCATTAATATTAAAAACAATGAGAAAACATTCTTGATTCCCAGTAATTCCACTTGGCTATATTATGCTTTCCATTGGATGAAAGATAAAACATATATAAAAAATTCTATGAAATATATTTTTTATCAGTCTAGACTGGCCTACAAGACAAAATTTAACAAAAATTCATTGACATTGACAATTTACTATATGTACAAAGCCCTCTACCACATCCTGAGTAGAATTAACAAATGCAACCTGTTCTCCATCCCTTAAAGGCTCAAACTCAGAAGGGAAGACAGACATGTTCACAAAGAATTAGGGAATGGCAAACAAGTACAGCTTGAGAATCAACTCTGAACAACTGGTAATGGCTACATAGAGTGGTTTTTTGAGGATTACGATCATGTGTGTATGTGTATAAGCACATGTGTTGTGATCAGTTTACAATGTCTGCCACGAGAAAGGGTGTCAGAGGTGATGGGATGTAGGCGATTTGTCTGCTAACTCTGGCCGAGAAGATAGAATACATGGGTGGGATAAGAAAGGACTGTATGTAAGACACAAGGTTAGGAAGTTAGGTTGGGGTTAGATAATAGGCTTTCCCTCAAGGTTGGTTCTAATTAGTGAGGTTTTATTTTAAACATCTTTCAAAAAAAAACCAATGAATTGTTAACAATGTTTTGGAGGCCATTAGTTGTGCCTCTTTATAAGAATTTTAGAGTGGTTTATGTAGAAAAGAAGAGCACTAACAAAATAGTCAATACTAAAGCTAAAGATACAAAAGTTCAGAAGTGTCACATAAATGCAAGAGATTGCTTTGAACTGGACACAATAGTAGAGAAGAGTTCATGGGGTCTGGGAATTTGCAATTTGGGACCAGCGCATCTGAATAAGGCGAACTGACTGATTTACTAGGTAGAGAGAAAGGTTGTGTTTTTGCAAAAATAATGTAGTTTTTTGTTTTGTTTTTGCTATGTCTCTAAATGTTCCAGTAGATTAGCTGGAAGCAGCTGCTCCGGCTGTAGAATAGACACCAAGTACCAAAAAGGACTGTGAAAGGACACCCTTGGCCAGGTGCGGTGGCTCATGCCTGTAATCTCAACACTTTGGGAGGCGGAGGTGGGTGGATCACCTGAGGTCGGGAGTTCTTGACCGGCCTGACTAACATGGTGTAACCCTGTCTCTACTAAAAATACAAAAATTAGCAGGGCGTATTGGCGGGTGCCTGTAATCCCAGCTACTTGGGAGGCTGAGGCAGGAGAATCACTTGAAGGCAGAGGCAGAGCTTGCAGTGAGCCGAGATCGTGCCACTGCACTCCAGCCTGGGTGACAGAGCGAGACTGTCTCAAAAAAAAAAAAAAAAAAAAAAAAGAGAAAAAAGAAAGGCAGCCACCCTCCTCTTATATTTTATTTCAGTGATGGGAACTGACAAGGTTTTCCATTTTCATTCTTTAAAAGAAGGAGTTGGAGAGTTAAGGAAATTTACATTTTTTTCAACAAACATGGACATTTCATTTGTATTCATTTTATTAATTTACTTCTACAGCTACACTCATCCACTCTAAGAGTAACAAAATCCATGGGTGCTCCTTTAAGAGCCTGCTTTTCTTTCTGGGCTTGTGGAGGTAGAGAGTCATGCAGGAGGCAATGAAAGTAAGAAGGAATGAAGGGCATCAGGATGTCAGCCTCAATGGAATCCCAGCAGCTCCCCAACTGCTGGCTATAGGAACACTTTTCTGAACCTCTTGCACTCACAAGTTTTACTTTATATTGATGATTTTCTAAAAATAGATCTTTACTATTTCTTTCCCTTCCTCCCACACCAATTTCTGGTTTCTTTTTTCCATCTTTTGAGACTGTCTCCTTCTCTTTTTTTCTTTTCCTTCCCTCTCTTTATTCAGTTTTTCCTTTTCCAATTTGCTATACTTTCTTTCCTGGAAGAAACGCAGTGGGCCCTCTAGTTTGACTTCACATTAGAATAACCTGAGGGCACAAAAACAAAAATTGACAAATAGAACCTGATTAAACTAAAGAGCTTCTGCACAACAAAACAAACTATCAGAATAAACAGACAACATACAGAATGGTAGAAAATATTTGCAAACTATGTATCTGACAAAAGATCTAATATCCAGAATCTATAAGGAACTTAAATATATAAGCAAAAAGCAACCTGTGTTAGTCTATTTTCATACTGCTATGAAGATATACCCAAGACTGGGTAGTTTATAAAGAAAAAGCGGTTTAATGGACTCACAGTTCCACATGGCTAGGGAAGCCTCACAATCACGGTAGAAGGTGAAGGAAGAGCAATGTCATATCTTACGTGGCAGCAGGCAAAAGAGCGTGTGCAGAGAAACTGCCCTTTACAAAACCATCAGATCTCATGACACTTATTCACTATAACGAGGACACCATGGGAAAACCAGCCCCCATGATTCAATTACTTCCCACTCTCTTCCTTCCAAGACACATGGGGATTATGGGAGCTACAATTTAAGATGAGATTTGTGTGGGGACACAGCCAAACCATATCACAACCAGATTAAAAAGTGGGCAAAGGACACGAACATTTTTTTTGTTTTTGTTTTTGAGACAGAGTCTCACTCTGTCACCCAGGCTGGAGTGCAATGGCATGATCTCAGCTCACTGCAACCTCCCCTTCCTGGGCTCAAACAATTCTCCCGCCTCAGCCTCTTGAGTAGCTGAGATTACAGGTACAGGTATGTGCCACCATGCCCAGCTAATTTTTGTATTTTTTTGTAGAGACAGGGTTTTGCTATGTTGCCCAGGCTGATCTCAAACTCCTGGGGCCAGGTGACCAACCCTCCTTGGCCTTCCAAAGTGCTGGCATTACAGGGGTGAGCACCGCACCCAGCTGTAAACAGACACTTTTTAAAAGCATGTGGCCAAGAAGCATATGAAAAAATGCTCAACATCACTAATCATTAGAGAAATGCAAATTAAAACCACAATGAGATACCATCTCACACCAGTCAGAATGGCTATTACTGAAAAGTCAAAAAATAACAGATGCTGGTTAGGTTGTGGAGGAAAGGGAATGTTTATATACTACTGGTGGGAGTGTAAATTAGTTCAGCTATCATGGAAAGCAGTGTGGCAATTCCTCAAAGAACTTAAAACAGAATTGCTATTTGGCCCAGTAATCCCACTATTGGGTATATACCCAAAGGAATATAAATCATTCTATCATAGAGACATATGCACATGTATGCTCATTGCAGCACTGTTTACAATAGAAAAGACATGGAATCAACCTAAATGCCCATCAACAGTAGACTGGATAAAGAAAATGTAGTACATACACAGCATGGAATATTACGCATCCATAAAAAGAATGAGATCAGGTCCTCTGAAGCAACATGGATGGAGCTGGAGGCCATTATCCTCAGCAAACTAATAAAGGAACAAAAAAACCAAGCACCACATGTTCTCACTTATAAGTGGAAGCTGAACAACAAGAACACATGGACACAGGGACGGAAACAACATACACTGGGGCCTATGTGAGAATGCAGAATAGGAGGAGGGAAAGGATCAGAAAAAATATCTATCAGGTACTATGCTTACTAGCTGGGCAATGGAATTATCTGTATACCAAAACTCTGTGACATGCAGTTTACCTATAATAACAAATCTACACGTCACCCTAAACATAGAAGTTTTTTAAAAAAGAATAACCTGAACAGAGTTGGATTTGAGTCACCATGCCTCTGCCCTATCCAAGACCAATTAAACCAGAATCATTGAGAGGCATCACTGCATTCTGTGTGTGTCTCTTTGTGTGTCTGTGTGTGTGTGTGTGTGTGTGTGTGTGTGTGTGTGGTCTTCTGAAGCACCCTTGATAATTCTAATGAGCATCCAGTAGAGTGAACAGTGGTTCTCAAAATATGTTCCATGGACCAGCATCAGCAGCATCACTTGAAAACTTGTTAGAAATGCAAATTCTTGAGCCCCATTCCCACCCTACAGCATCAGAAAACTTGGGAGCAAGGCCCAGATTTCTGTGCTCGTAAGAGCACTCCAGGTGATTCTGAATCATGCTAAAATTTGCGAACCTACATGCTAGACCTCTGACATTTTGTTTTCTAATAAAACAGCATCGGCATCACCTAGAAACTCTACCCTTCTCCTACTGAATTACACTCTGCCTTTTAACAGGATCCCCAGGTGATAAGTATGTACATCAAGGGCTGAGAAGCACTGTTCTAAGAACTTATTCAGAGTTCCATGTGCTCTGCCAAGCAGCTGGCTCTTATGTTCTGACTAATCAATGAAACAATTATTCATTTCTCAAAAGCGGAACCCATTTATTCTTTTAGCTGTTAAAAAAGAAACAAAGTTGATCTTCCTATGCAGTACCTGCTCTAAGTCTTTTTCTATACTTCTGTTTCTGTTCTAAGAGTATTTCTACATCTCCCAAGAAAATGAAAAAATAAAAGGTCAAATTTCCGATGTTTTACTTAGCTCTGAGATGTATCTATCTCAGTCCTCTGGAAATGGGATCTCTGAGGCTTGACAGAGAACAAAGATGGATTCTTTGCCTTTTGTCTGTCTCCCACACAAAAGAAGGGATCTGGGGAGATGTGGGAGGGGGTAAAAATCTTTATTGATCATATTAAGAAGCAGCAATGTGGGTAGCTATATATATATATATATACACACACATTTTTACACACATATTTGGGGTGAGTGTTGTGTGTGTGTGTGTGTATATATATATATATATATATATATATATATATACACATATATGTTGGGGGTGTAAATTTGAGAGAGAGGGAAATATCCCCACCAAATCAAGTTCATCACCCCTCAGGGTCCATTCCTGTTGTGAGGATGTCCCAGATGTTTCTGTAACAGAGGAAACTCTGTTACTTCTTACGATTATCTAAAACTATGAGAACCAGTGTAATGGCAAAAGATCACAAACCCACCTGCTCAAGCACCTGTTTTCCACTCTTCTGTTTTCATCTGCAACTTCAGCGTCATTTAGCTCAGATAAGACTGATCTCTTGAGACTGCAGGTCCTTCACCTGCATGGTATCCTCCTAAGCCTTGGTTTGGGGAGGGGGTGGTGAGCAGGTGGAGAGGAGGGCTGACAGATGATCTACATTTGTAGCTAATAGAAAGGACATTTTCAGAGTTGAAAAGAGCAAACTAAAAAAATAATGATTTAAAACTATTCCTGAATCTGATTACAACCAACATGTAAATCAGCTACACTTAATAAAGGAATATGTCATTGAGTTTTATTACCAGAATGTCTTGTAGAAATAAGCATCTAAAATCAAATGTGTAACATTAAGAAATAAAGAAGCCTCTTTAAAGTTAGCTTTCTTGTCACAGTGTCTGCCAGACTCTTCAAAACCTCCAAGTCACTCAAGTTACTTATTTCTGAGCTTTCCCCTCACCCTACAGCCTTGGGGGTCACCCTCGGAGAAAATGCCTTTCTCTATCTAACCACTTAAGATGTGAATATTTGTTGTGAACCAACTACAGCTTTAATAACTACTGATCCATGGAATCAAAGCCTACTTACTCCTCACAAACAATAAGCTCTTCTTGTTCCTGAAATTGCATTCTGTAACTTTCACAGGTATTATAAGAAGTAGGCATGACGGGTTCCAAATACAATAACAGACATAAGTTTCTTATGATGATTGAATTAACTTCAAATTTCAGAAAAGCAAGTAGTTGAAGTTTTATTAACAAAGGTGGTTGCTGATGACATACAATTTCTTGAACTGTGGGATAATTTCTGCAAAATAAGATGCACTGTATTGCTAATTTATTGGCAATAAATAAAACAATTTATTTTATAATTAATTTATCTTAATTTTTATTTATTGCCAATAAATAATTTGTCAATAAATTAGCAATACAGTGCATCTTATTTTGTAGAAATTATCCCACTGCTCAAGAAATTGTATGTCAACACGTGAAACTTAAAATACTAACAATTTGAAATATGTTGACGTAGTTTTGATAAAAGGTTAGTTCCTTTCCCTCTTATTAGTATAATTTAATATAAACTATGATCTTCCATATTAAGAAATACAATCATTCAGAAACAATTTGTTCAAAGGATTCCTGAAATAAACAAGGCTCAATTTTCTAAAAATCCAATGGGTTCTTTGGTAGCAAAGGAATATATGCAGGAATGGAAGTTTATAATTTTTTTGAACTCCACAAAAATATAATGGAATTAGACACTCATTGGTGTGAATTAAAATATATTGATAGGATTTTAGTGTAATTAAAATCTATTTCCTTCTTTAGTAACATATGATTATAATAAAATATAAACTTTTTCATAGGTACTTTATTAATTGGTATTTCAATAGTAATAACATGTTAATAGAACAAAACAGATACTTTATTCTGGAAGTGATTATTATTTGGGTGCTAATTAAACCTTTTCTAGTAGGACTAATGAATAAATATGTGCCGTTTATTTCTTCTGCCTAAAATGTTTGTTTACCATTGTTTACCATCTAACTCCTATTTATCCTCTAGGGCCCAGCTCAAATGTCTCCTCTCCTCTGTAGCCTGCCTCCGTCTCTGTCTCACAGGGGTCAGGTAGTAAGCAATTTGGAGTCCCAACCTAGAGCAGTGCCTGGCAGCTGAGTAGGTACATGGTCGATGGGTTAAAGGAAGGAATGAAGGAACAAAAGTGGATCAAAATTGGACAGATAGCTGTGTTAACAAAAAGAGGACCAGCTTTCTGAAATACATCAAAAGTTATAATCCTAAAAACATGTACTATTTTCAACCAATGAATTAGAAATAAAGGTACTTTTTGGTATGGAACACAGGCTCTGCAATTGTTTAATACAATGCTGTCAATAATTCCAAAAAACTGCTGCAAAAAAAAGAAGGAAATTCTTTACCATTTAAAAAATACATAAGCAATGGCACTTTGCAGTAATTATTTGAATATAACTAGTCACAAAAACAATGCTGGTCCTTTTGGCTTTTAATTATTCTTCACAGAAGTAAGATTAAATAGGTCTAAGCTGGTAAAGGATCTGAGATGGTAACAGCATGACCTCATTGCCTGTGAGAGGGTAACTGACTTCAGAAGCACGGCTTTTGTAATCTTTGCTACATAAATACTAAAATGTTATTCTCTATTTTAGAAGATTTGTGGATTAAAAAATAAATCCGAATGGCTGTATGAGAAACAAAGCATTACATTTCAGAAAGAGGCCTCATGATTTTCAAGATTCCAGGGTATGCACCCAACCGTTCTGCAGTCTCCCACCTATACAGGGTCACAATGCAAAGTAAAGTCACCTCTCAGCAAAATCGTGAACTTTAAGGCCCAAAAACTGCATAAGTAATTGGTAGGCTACAAAGATCACAGACCATCATCAAAGTCTGGAATTTATGCAAATAACACTGCTTACATTTAACAGATCTGTAATGGTGTAAGCTTTTCCACTGCAAGCGAGTAAATGGAGAGCTTTTGTGGTGCAAGATTGCTACCTACAGGCTAAACTGCAGAATGACATACAAGACAATTAGCATGGAGGGGGAAAATAGGTAAACAATTTTATATAATGGCATGTAAGTTATTTACTGACAAGTAGCTAAGCCCGGGAACATGTAAAGACTGCATACTGCACACTGGGATATGGATTGACAGCTTTTGTTTTAAAACTACAGTCTAGTTTTAGAGTTTTGCATGATTTCCCTCTTTATCTTTCGAAGGTTTCTTTTCTTTCTGAATAATGTACATTGCTTTTCTGAAGGGGAAACGTTTCTCTCTCAATCATGTATTATAATACCTCTAAATCTCTGTAGACTCTCCATATAAATTCTACATAGAACTAATACTGATAATTTTAATTGTTTTTGGTAGAGTGATCAATCACAAAATTTGGAATTAGTTTCCGTGGTTTGAACAAACCTTGTGAGGCAGCAGTTGTAGGGGAAGGGTACAGTGTATACTACATAATCCCTGACTCCACATAGCTTTCAAAATTTATTTGTTCAGAACTATCTACATTCAATATTTAGGGTAATTTAGAGGTAATATATTTTTAAACTGTTTATTCTTTAAGAAAATATTGAATACTTTGGTTAAGAAGCACAGATACCAGTCCATCTTACAATAAAGGAATCTGATTTTCACTGGCAAAAATACATCGAATTAACACTGAATTCTCACTAATCTATAAAACAGCCCACATTTTATGAAATATGCTGAGTCACTTTAAAAATGCAGATCTTTAAAACTGTAAGGCAAGTTATTAGAAATGCATTTTCCCTTCAATTATAAAGAAATTCCAACTCTAAAGAGAGTAGGTTTCAAAACTGAATAATATATTATGGTTAAAACACATCAACAATCTGTCACTCCATATGCAGAAATAAACATATCCCACTATCACTGCACATGCCACAAATGAGGCCAACACAACATCTGAAAAGGTACAGCAAATTCTTCTTCACAGTGTTAGAGATGCTAAATCGCACTGGCAACATTTTTAAAGATATGCATAAAGGAAAGTTACCCATCTTTAATATTGCTATTTATACAGTTTAAACATTCTGTTTGCCTATCTGATAAAGATGTTCCACACATCCTTAATTTTAAACACAATTTAGCACATGTTCAGGTTGCATAAGGAAAGAATACTATTCTTCTACTTGATTTTGGTTTTGAATAATAAACATTTTAATTATATTTTTGAAATATTTAGAAGAATCTTAGATGAAATTCAATTAAAGAGATCACACATAACAAAATCATCAAAGAAAAGGCATTTATTAGAAATAAATATGCGAGTTTATTCTGATTTATAGACAACTGTACATTGTTCAGCATTTCCCTCAACTGAAGTATGAATTTTAAGCAATTAGGTGATGTAATAAATGTGTGTAATAGAATCCATATGTTTAGAAGTAGGAGTGAAGGTATTAACCTACAGGTGTTTTCTTTCCCTACTATTGCAGTCTCATGAAGAGTAAATGTTTTATATATGGTGTTTAATCGTACATATCATAATATAATTAGGTAATGATTAATGATCTTAATTTATTTTAATTAAGTAGGTGATCTTTTTCATAGAAATGGTTCTCCATAATTAAATTGTTCAGCCGAAATTTTAATAAAGATTGAAGAAAGTAGAATATAATTTGCAAAAGCAGATTCATACAAGTTTTCTGTGAAATTAATATTCATCTAAAAATACTTTTCTTCCCATATAGTTCTGAGTAAATTATATTGTTACTTTTCCAACAGATTCATATTTTGTTCAGTCAGTAAAACTGTGAACAGAATTAGTAAAAATGTTTAGAGTGTGTGAGAGAATTATTAATTAAGGGTAAAAAGTTTTTTATATTGCCCTCTTAGGCAACAGAGATTTTAAAGACCTTATTATTATTTACCTGGGGCAAATAAATTCATGTGTAGCCCTTAATTCTACCCATAACAGAATTATAAACCATAACAAGGGGTAAGAATTTTCCTACTGCATTTTAGATGTTTTAGGAACAAAATATAAAACTGAATAAGAAAAAAATTGTATTATAGTTGGTGGATACTTATCCTAAGGCTATCTATCAAAATCAATGAAAATTATTGATTGTGAGAAATAGTGTCATTATTCTGTTGGCGTAATTTTAATGCTCATAGCAAGGTGTTGGGAAAATTGCCCATATATGTAACAAAACTATTTTTCTTAGCTTGCAGACTATATTTAACATTTTTAAAATGTATCTATTTTTGTTGTTCTCATGCTAAATATGAACAGTTCCTAAAACTAAATTCCTATTATCAGTATGAATTCTACACCTATCAGGTCTCTTTCTAGCAAGGGATGTTACTTTTATCTTTGTTACATTCTCTGCAAAACTTATCGGTAACATTCTTTCAGAAAATGCCAGGCAATAAACTACACTAAAATAATTTTCCTTATAAAAGCTTCGTGATCTTTGGCATTGTTCACTATTTTCAAAGCCATAAAAGAACAGATAACAAATATATGACTCACAAATTATCAATTATGAAAAATAATCTGGTTCAGAAAGCTGCACTAATGTAAAAAGATGGATCACTTGTCACAAACCAATAAAGGCTATTGTTTGTGAATCCAATATTTGATTTTATCATTTATGTTGGGCAACTTAAAATGATTTTTAAACCACATTACTTTTGGAAAAAAAAATTGTTATAAAGGTGAACATGAGGGTTGTGGGTAGGTAGGGCAGGGGAGAGAAACCGGTTGTAATCTGTCATCCTTGTAACAATTTATATTCTTACATTGAATTCAGCCTACAAATCTAAATCACAAAGACTTGGTCAGCAAGGATGGATGCATTAGAAAGGACTCTCCTGTGTTCCAGAGAATGGACAGTAGCAGGAATGTTAGTACGGCTTTGATTTTATCCTTTCTTTTCATGTGCTATTCTGATGGCTGAAAATTTGCAGCTATGATGTTTCATTATGCAGAGAAGGTTCAACTGTGTGTTTTTAAGCCAAGTGTGGCTTGTTACACTTCTTAGGCAGGTAGCTGCTTTTGCTTACTTTGTATTGCATAGAGAAAGGTTCAATGAGGTTACCCAGCTCAGAAAACCCTTATGACAAATTCTCATCCAGGTTGTTTCATATTTATCATCTTACAATGAAGGAAGAGGTACAATTCTCATCAAGAAGGACATCCCTATGAGTGGCTAGGAACAGAGATTTCCTACCTGGTGTTATCTGAGGGCTACTCTACTGCTCTACTTGCTCTCTGAGATCTCAGTTACAACCTTTTACACCTGCTTGTACACAAGAACTTGGATGCCTAAGGAAATGAGAAATACTCTGTCCACAAGGCCAGTGATAAAATGTGCACATGCTATTTAGGGGTGGCCTTATTCCCACCTCTGGATAACAGATATGATCATCAGATTATCTAGCTGACAGCCTGAAAGTTGCAGGGAACAAGTCTTAAGGGACAGGTGAGTTTCAGTGACATGAAATGTGGTAGACACAGGCAGATGGTGGCAGGGACCATCATGCAGATAGTGGAAGTAATATCAGAATAATGACATGCCCAGACAGGTGTCTGGGAGGCGGACTGGAGGAAGGTGAAGATGGGATGGGTTTAAGGATAGAAAAGTAGTCACATTCTAGAGACACTTCATCTATTGCATAATGGGCCTTTACCATAGATTATTTCTCCCTCCTTATTCAGTAAAGAAACACTAGACATTATGAAATAAACAAAAGAAAGGAGAGCCCCAGGGCCTAGTTATATACGCCAAAACACAGTAAGAAAAATTAAATGTTAAAACCTGGATCAACCTCTAACAGCTTGTTTGAGGTAGGGGTCATGAATTTTGCTTGAGGTGGGGATCATGAATGTTCTTGGAAATATTCCTACTTAGACTCTGAAAAGAAGTGAAAATGAGGTTGGGGAATGGAATAATTGAGTAACTATTCAATTATGGCAACTGCTGGCTAATGAAGACCTATTACAACCAAGTTTTTAATAGAAAATGTGCTAATTGACTAGGTTGGAACTTAGAACAAGCATATGGCTAAGATGTTTGATTACCTAGTCTGGTTCCATGTCAGTGATCAACTATAACACTGTAAAAATGAGTGTTTCTATGACAATTACCGAGCTTGCTGACTAAGGAGTAGGTGACCAACTTGAGGGATGAGTTTCTCCAATAAATAAATAAAAATATATGACCCATTAGTCCCCATACTGTGTGATCTGGAGGCTCATCAGGGTAAGTATGCTTTTTCTACTCCCTTACTCAAGACATTCATCTTACTTTCAGCATTGGCAAAGCTTAAATCAAATTCTTATGCAAATAATATTTCATAGGATTTATTTTTTTAATTGGAAAGGGTATATAAAGCTATGAATCTGATTTTCTATAAAACTGAAACAAATCAACATAGTCCGACTAGGTCTAAGCCTAGCATTCAATCTCACGTACAGACTTGAATCATTTCTGTGGTTTCTGGATGGGGCAGTCTCCATGTCAAAGCCTACTTAGTAACTTTCAGGAGATGGGTGTTTCATCATCCACAATTTCAGACAGAAAAATGTTCTTTTCCAATGTCATTCTAAACTAAAATTCTAAACAGGTGTTTGATACTAAGGATGTAACCAAAATATTCCCCCTTATAACCCGCAACTCTGATAAGACTTCCCTCGGAAATATAATGATTACATAGCCCTTACATGGCTTTAACAAACCCCTATTTTCTTCTTTCTGCTCCATACAATGTGCAGTCTATTTGCACCCATTCAGGACTAAATTACAGATAAAGTTACAGCAAATTTGTTTGCTCAAAAAAGCAGTCAGCCCTAATATCCCTTGAGTAATAAAGGCCTTGTCTTTCATTCAGAACTAGAACTGGCATAATTTTCTCCAAGAAACAAACTCTACTTCCTGTGACAATGAACCTGTTCTTAAAATTCTGAATGGGATACAGCTCAATTTGCAGGTGTTCAGGTATAAAGGTCAAAGGGCATTTGACCCCCCAACTGGCAATTGTTGCTGTGGTAGGTAACTTCAGTCTGCTAGTTATATCATTCTATTAGATAAGCTGCCAGAGTTTTCAGCTCTGAATTACCGAGGTAGGCTCAAGTGAATCAATAATTTATACAGATATATCTCATTCATTCTGATGGCATAAAGATACATACTAACAGCCTGCTGCAGCCCCGGAACAAAGCCAGAAAGACATTATTTAAGAAGAAAGAGGGAAAAGGAAACCTATTATCTATGTGAACAAAACCATGACGTAATCATGACTTAATGGCTTATTAATTTTATTTTTCAACTGCTTTAACAAACACCATGATGAGATAAACAAGCTCTTTGTGAATCTCAATAAGGTTTCTCTGATGAATGTTAAGACAGCATTTAAAACTCAGATTAATTTTAAAATAGAATGATATTTTACATGACAATATAATGTAAACCACTGGAAAAAATCATACACCTAAGAAGTTTCCATGAGCTAGCTTAACTAAATCTCTCAAAATTTTATTACTGAATTTCAGTGTAAAATTACTTTTTAAAAGATGAGAATCAAATACATTTAGGAACTGTACACTAAGAATATTGTTAATATAGCCTTATGCTGTTAATCGTTACCTGGGGAAAATTATATAGTGTTTTATACACTAATACTATGACAGTTTTATTAACTCATAATCCCTGTGCTAACAGTGGTGCATTAAACAAGTAATAATTAAGAGGGCAGCAAATATTAAAAATGCCTGCTCTAAAATTCTTCAATCATGTTAAAGGAATCCTCTAACATTCCTCTTCTATAAAGGAAAGCATTTCCAAAAACAGTGTGGTTACGATATAATCATCAATAGACCTAGATCACTTAAATCATATTTCCATAATTTCTGGTTATTGTCCTTGAGGATTAAGGAAATTCGCCATCTACAAACACGATAAAAAATATCTCTTAGCAGCTTTAATTGTAAACATTGACTGTTTCTTGACATATCCGGAAATTTACTTGAGGATAAAATGCATTAGAAGTTGATCCCTTGCCAAGTTTACCTCTTTGAGTTCAAGGCTGGGCTTGTGCATGGCATGGACACGTGAACTAACTGCATTCAGATTTGGTTTAGGAAGACTGCGTAAAAAAAAAAATAATTACAGCAGCAAACCCGATGAGAAGGGGGATAGCAATCAGAGGTATTACTCAGGTACTTTATACAGGAAAGATGGATAAATTATCCTTTCTCTTATTTTCTAGGGAAACACCTTGGGAAATACAGCAAATAACAAAAGTCAAAAAGGAAATAAAAGCATTTGTGAGAGAAAAAGAAAGTAAGAGCAAGAGAGAGACTAATGTTGTGGCCTCTACCAAAAGTCCTTAAGCCTTTATATGCGACACTCTGGGGCTGCCTGCTGCAACCAGTTAACATTTCTGGCCTTTCAAGAAAATATAACTAGTCCCTTAAAAGCAGAGAGAGGAAGGAGAAATAATGGAATAACCCATTTCTGACAGTCAAGAGAGAAAGGAGAGAAACGTTCCCACACTGATCTCATTAAGATGATGAGAATAATGAGTGTGAATCTTATGTATGGATCTCACAGCAGATAGAGGAGGACATAAATGTATCCTCCATTCACCCTTTTATGATGCCTGATACACTCCATTTATTCTCAGCTTCATCTGATACTACTGTTGGGGGTTTCTCTTACAATAGTATAGCTTTAACTTCAAGTTTTGCCGCTGAAGTCATCTGAGTCAGCCACTCAACACAGCTTTATTGAGTGTGCATGAAAACGAGGGAAGTCCTCTTAATGGCAAGTGAAATGCATCTTGAGCAGAACAGCCTGAGTTTATTTCCTGTCACTGGCTCTGGTAATGGATTAAAAATACAAATGGCATTTTTCCATTTATAATCTGTTGTATTTTCTAGTTCCTTAAACTTAGATTATACATCCCAGCCAATTAGAAACAGAACCCAAGTCTTATTAAATATGCCTTCAGTGCCTTTGGAGAGCCATGCATTTGTGACAAATGCTGATGGAACATTTTTTCTTGTGAATTATCTCCTATTCTTAAATCCAGTCTAGAATATTATCTAATAATCATTTTAAGTTAAATATTTTTTCATACTGATACAAACTTTGAAGGACTATGTAGTTCTCAGAAACAAAAACCTATGTTGTTGTGGCCAAATTTTATTCAAGTCTAAATTATCCACAGGTCCTCCTACTTAAGGATGTCAAAGCATTTCATACAGTTGATTTATCTTTCTTCACTCCACTATCCCCAATAACAATAATCTGTGCACCAAATGTATAGCAAACTATACCTCACATAATTTAAATAACAAAGTGGGCAACACCTTCCAAATTCAAATATCATCTCAAAATATGCCCAAATTATTATTTCAGTACTGCCACTATTTTGTAAAGGAATATGCTATTCCATTATGTTGTTTAATTTTATGCTGGAACAATTTGGATCCATATAATTTTAAAGGAAATTTAGAAAGACAGCGATACAATGAAGCTGGGTCACCAGTTTTTCTAAGTAATTCAAATACATACACTTTTTCCTGGCATTTATTTAGTCTAATGAAAATTTAGGCCACGGACAGGTTCATCTTAGCTACCATTTAATCAATATAGATCAATATAGGTAGTTTAAGCTGTTTAAGCAACTCAGTGAAAATATATATTTGAAACCTGGGAAATATATTCTTAATGATTCGACATTTACTTTTGGGAAAAGCGTCACTTATACTACTTGGAGGCCAAATGATATTTCTTGTCTAAAATATGCCTTACTTAAACACACAGTGAACTCTTTAAGAGTTCGTGATTACTATACACACATCTCTGCAGTGTTTTGAGGAGCTATAGTGTGATGTGATTTCCACTAATAGAAAAGTTCATCAAAACATAAGGTACACATTTATTACTTAAACTGCAGGAATAACACTAAGCAGGGTGTGTACAGACTTATTATATCAAGTCGGCAATTCTAGCCTTCCAGATCAACACATTCCTTAACAGGAAATACCAAGGACCAGGAGTCCAATTTTACACTCTTAGAATTCTACAGGACAATGTCAGACACCTGGCTTCCCTTAATTACGGACAATTTAACTTACAAACTTCACCTTTCTTCTCATTGTTGCTGTCTTTGAAGCTTCCATTACTAGTTACTGGGGGAAAAGGAGAGTTACTATGTTAGTAAGTCATTTTACCTCTTAACACTTCAGTCTCCTGTCCTGTAAAATAATCTCTAACCTCCCTTCCAGTTGTACCATTCTATGACTTCATCTGCACCATTAAAAGCTCACACAATCTCCACCTTTTAGGCTCCTTATCTTTGCATTAGGAAGGTGCACTATCCTGAAGCTGGGTTTGGGTTAGATGTGTTCTGGCATTCCCAACACCAAGCCAGGATTCCACTGGATCTACTTTCTCCATGTGATGTTTCCATTCTACAGCTAGTAGGCTTTATACGTGATTCTATGTCATGATCTATGACATTTCCACCGTGGAGAAATGTGTTCCAAGGTCTAAGCATCTGTCTTACAAAACAGACCTCTACATTTTGTTTGGAGGTTTGGAGTCTATATGGCAAACATTCCATTTTAACTACATATCAGCCAAGATTTAAGACAGAAATAAAACTGTGGTAGAAGTCTGATACTCTGAGAATTAAAAAATGAAGGAAAAAGTGCACACTCAGTTAAGCTAGTAGAACCTAGGTTAAAGTGCTCTCTTAAAATACCAGCCTCTTGGTTGAGGTGTGCAATAGGCTCTTGCCATAGAAGAACAAAACTCTATTTAAAAAAATTTAGCTGAGAAGGGCAGTGGGGGACAGGGTAGAGCCAGAGGTTAACACATACAAAAGTATAGCTAGATAGAAGGACTATGTTTTGTGTTCAATACCCATATGTGGCGACTATAATTAACAACAACTTATTGTATATTTTCAAATAGGTAGAAGATTTTGAATGTTCCCAACACAAAGAAATGATAAATGTTCGAGGTGCTGCTTATGCTAATTACTCTGATTTGATCATTACACATTGTATACATGTATGGAAATATCACACTATATGCCATAAATATGTACAATTATTTTGTGTTAATTAAACATAATGAAATCAAAACGAAAAGAATTTAAACAAAACCAGGTACATACTGACCCTCTTTAAGTTTTCAATGTTGCTGCCTAACTAGAAGAAGAAAATGTAGCTATCTGAACTTCTACATTTATGAATTACTTTTCTGAGAGCTAGCCATCACTCTAACATCACTTCAAAATATAATGCTTCTCTTATACAACTAGTATATTAATTTGTGGTAATTAATGCACTCCTTTTAACCTTGGTGATTTATTATTTTAAGTTCAATCAAAAAGATTAATTGACTAAGGGAAGTATTGTTTAATTTGCTGACATTTTATGACATCACTGGATGAAAAATTCTTGTTTCGAACATTTAGAATTGCCTGAAGTATGCTTGGCAGGAACTGTATAGAATGCTTTAACTATGGAAAATGCATTAAGATTATTTATATATAGCTACATGGGATATAAAACATCATATATTTACATATTATTGGTAAATGACAATAGTAAAATTTTTTTTGACCTATGGTGAACTGGGTAACTTGCCATGCAAAACAGCCAGTAGAACAATTATCTTCACTGTTTTAAATCACTCTCCTATTATAAATCCTTTCCCCCTTCCCCAACACCTCCAATGAAGATCTAGTAGGTAATGAAACCTAAGGAAATATATGTTTATTTCTCTGACATAATATTCATTAAAAATATAAAGAGTAACTATTAGTTATAAATACAGTGCAATGTATGGACAAAACCCATCAAACCCTCATAATGACAGAAGTTATCTTACTTAATCCAAATTCATGTGGACTTCTGGACTTCTCCAACAGTGCACCCTTGCAATTGGGACAGAGAAGAAAACTCTCATATGGGTTTGCATAAGAGAGAAGATCAAATTCTTCGATCTCTATAAAGCCAAACAAACACCTGTCCTTTAATTGGACTATAATATAGTTAATAATTTTGTATAGAGATCACAAACGTTCTTTCTCCAGACTAGTTCCCTATGGGAATAATTCATAACATATGCGAACTATAGAAAATGCAAACTAAACTTTACCACCAAGAGTATAAAAGTAAATGTAGTTGAACTTGTATTAACCCTCATTTGGAGCATGCATTCACAGTGGGGTCAATGTGACACCCAACGGGGTAAAAACTGGTTCTTGAGGTGGGGCCAGGGGGAAGCAACAGTAATCTTAGATGTTATAGTGATTTGTGGCCCTTTAAAGCTCAATATCCCCTGAGAAAATCTTATCCTTTAGTATTTAGTTTCTCTCAAGTGAAATTTTTCTCCTTAGGGCAGTGAATATGAAAAAAAAATATTGAGAAACACTGATTTAAGATCAAATAAAGGCCACACTTTGTCTCTAAAATATTTTATTCCTGTCCTTAAAATGAGAGCTGACTTTGATTTATCAAATCCAAATATCTATTTGCACCTTGATATGCTTTCTGTCTTTCCTTGCCTCTTAGTTTCTCTCTGATTTTCTCTTCATTATTTCAGCTATTTGAGCCAACAGCTGATGACTACTCTGTTACTGATCTCTCAGTGTTACCACTTGCTGAGTGTTGGACCTTTGTCATCACAGCAAAGTACAAGATGCACCAGAGTCATCACTCACGGACCCACCTGTTGCAAAGCCTGGTGTGTCTATCCCAATTCTTACTACGTTTTAAATTCCCAATTTAAAATGTGATAAATGATGGCAAGAGAAGGGGCAAAGTAAAATGGGAACAAATTCCTTAACATTTCAGGTTAGCTTCTTGCTTGGTAAATTAACGAACACATTCATAATTGTAACGAATATCTGCACATCTAGTCAACACAGGAAAATTGGACAACAGAAAGCATTCTGCTCCTATTTCTTAATTTTTACCTGATAGAACAGGGAATGAAAACACATGGAGAATGAACTTAATGACTAAAGCATATTAATGACTGGATCTCTGTTATAATTTACAACCCTTCAAAAGAGTTATTATTCCTACTTTACAACATTTTACTAACATAAATTCTATAATTAGATCATTTATTTAAACTTTTTCCTTTGCAAAGTACTTTATTTCATAATATGTTGCAATGGAATATGGCTTGCCAATTTGCTCAGCATGTCTGTCCTTTACAATTGAAATCACAATCGCAAAGTAGAAAATCCTTCAGAAGACAAGAACATTGGTTTAGGAATCTGGGAACAGGTAGTGAGACATCTCTGATTCATTATTTTATAATTTTTTGATCCTTAGTCAACTCAGTTGTAAAATATTGACCATGTAACAATTTTTAAAGGGTCTTATAAAGGTCTGGGGGGCTGAAACTACCAAATAAGTAATGCAAGGAGGAAGCTTGAAGTGAAGTGGGGCAGCATCCATACAGCCAGAAAAAACACACCGAGGCTTTGGTGTCCTCTGCCACCTCAACTTTTACTGATAGCACCATTGAGGCACATGAGAAAGCTAATTCTTAGATTCAATATGGTATCATAATTATGCTGGTGATATTTGTAATTTTTTGACTATAACATAGCATAATAATAGCACTATACCTGAGAAAAAATGAAATCATTTTCTTTTCTTCAAATCACTCACAGAAGAAAAGTTTTCAAAATTACAGCATTCTACTACTTTCCATGTTAGAGGACAAAGGCAGAAGAGCAGAGATCATAGAAAACATGAGTGTGACCTCTACAAGGATTAAATTCTTCTTCTTGTAAATATGAAATAAAATCTAGGAGAAATATGCCTTTCAGAGAGTAGCAGACCCTGTGGCTTATGTGATTATCTCCCTCCAAAGAGCAGAAAGCCCTTTTGCTGACATCTATTAAAATAAACAAAAAAGGGCGTTGGCATCATTTAAAGAGAATGAAGCACTGATATGAGCCAAGTGTTGCATTGCAGATTTAGCAGATACAAAAACAAAACAAAAATAACTTCACAATTAAATAGGCCCACAAACTGAACTAGAGCGTCACTCCTCAGAAAAGATTAGAGAAAATATTTTGTTCTATTATTATCTGGTTTGCTGTATTTCCTAAGATTCAGGGTTGATTTTAGCCAATAGTGACCAAACCTGAAACCCAGCTCATTTGTACCTTATACTCTTTGGGGGCTTTTTATATAATTGCAGGAATTTATATGTAACGCACCGTGAAAGGCAATGCTTAGGAAAACCTAATTTACAATTTTTCATGTAATTTTGGACAATGTTTGAAAAAAATTTCTTCTCTGGAGTTGAGATAAATTTGGCGAAATGTATATTTTGAGTAGCAATTTGATGTACTAGCATATCCAGATGAATTGGGTGCACAATCTATTTACTGAAAAGCAAATTGTGGCATGAGAAACTTCTAAGTGTCAATACTTCTTGACTCTGCAAAAGGAAGTTAGGGCAACCTTAAAAATATATAATCTTTTAAATCAGTGAAATTTTATATAGGTTTTCTTCTTCCCTTACTTGCACATTTGTGAGAAAATATTTAACATAGCTTCTAAATCTCTATAGATTAAATTGGAAGTATTGTTTAGTAAGCTTAGTAGGTGTGTATGTCAGAGGAAACATACATGAAGAAAGATGGGCAAAAAGGCTTAGGAGTTTATATTTACAAAATTTAAGGGAAATTCATGAGTATGACAGTAAGACCATCAATTGTAGATCATTTTGGCTTTGTACTTGTTTCTTTGGTTTTCAGGAGTACTTCTCTTTTGCTGTCGTGGAGAAAGTAACAAAAGTTACATCTAGAACATTTCCAACTTTTCTGCTAGCGCTAAAAAAAAAAATTGTAGCAATAACAACAAAAACTCTTCTATAAAAATCATTTGAAAATTGCCATAGACTTCAAGCGTAATTTTGTTGCTGTGGTAGTACTATTGTCTCTTAAATTTTCAGAATAGATATTTCTGTTGTAAACTTAAAGTGACCTTCAATATGTTCAATGTAATTATCCTACATTTCATTGTGCCTTAATGTGAATATTAAGACTTCAACTACAGGTGATGTAGACATGCCTTTGTTTTCACATTGATACTTCTTCTTAAGCAATTCTCCATTTTTGATCCTTGATCATGAAAGCCACTTTAGATGTCCTTAGGGTTTGTAATAACTTTTTAAAAATCCATATGTTGTTTAATAGCAGCAGACTTTCTGCACAAGAAGGAAGTACATGATAAGGTGTCTGTAGGAGCCTATTGTCTTTGGTCATTGTATTACATTCCCATTGCCTCTGCAACTCCAGTTCCTCCTCCTTTGCTGTGCTTCCTCCATTTTTTTTTTTTTTTAATCATTTGGCTATACAGAGCTGCCTCATGTCATTCTTTGCATACATCATCTTTGTTTTTTCTCTCTTCTGCATAATGGCCCAGCTTTCTGGGAGTAGCTGTTGTCCCAAATATGATCCTTTACTAAAATAGGGATTGAATAAAGGTGGAGCACAAATTATCTGGAAGCAAAGGAAAACTAGACATTTGAAAAGGACCCAGAAAAAAAAAAATAATGAACCAGAGTAGCTTCGATGAATTGCCGTAGAAGGAATTCTTGGTTTTGACACAAAAGGAACACATGAATACCAAGGAAAACCTAGGGAGAGAATCTCAGTAGGAAACCTGCCTTGTAGGCTGCTCAGGACAGAGGGCTGAAGCCAGTAGCCCTCCAGATATGAACAGAAAGAAATGTATTTTATGACTAACAATTAAACATTCAAACACGCCATTTTTGGAACACAAGGTACTTTGAGGAGTTGACATCCCTTCATAATTCATGTTCATTGTTCCTCTAAGTAAAATATGTGTCTCCCTTTAGTTATTCTGTTAGGAATTGTACTTTAAAGGCAAGAGGACATTTTTGATAATGCACATCTTAAGACTTTTCATTAAAGTACCAAATTTAAATTCTACCTTTTTGTGCACTCTGACATTTTTGTCTGGCATTTTCATTAATTTTGCGACATACATAAATGTAGCTGAAATGTTAACTGATCAATACTTTGTCTCTCTCATGTAGCACTAGCGCTCCGTTCCCCAAGGACCACACAGCAGAACAGAAATTAAATGTGTAAAATATCAAATGTTAATGTTAAACACAGCAGCACTTACTGTATAACGACAGAAAAGGCTAAAACAATTCCAAATGGACAGATGGTACCACAAATTATCTACAATCACATTTAAAGATTAAAGTTTGTCCTGTAAAATAATTCTTTGACGCATGCTGAAGTGTGTCCTTTTACTGATAGCTCAGTTGTCCAATTATTTTTGTGCTCATTACAGTGAGAAATGACAGTACTGAAAAGAAAGAGAAAATGTGCACTCTTTCTTCCCCCATGTTGCACCCACTGACATCCACAAGAACACAAATGTCTGGTCAAGAGCCTGATGAAAATTAGGCCCAATTTATGAGACATTTCCATGTCTACAATAGATGATTCCCAAAGACGAGCAGTGCCTTCTGCACCACACATGTCTGTGTTCATTCTTAGGCAGACAATATTCACAGTAAAATTTTAAAACCGAATGCATTGCACACAAAATAAGCACACGCCCAGAAACATATCTGCTTATATTTTATCCATCACCTTCCAGACCAATGCCTGTCTCTAATATTATCAGCTGGCTTTGACTCTTCCCTGAGGCACAGAGGTAGTGTTAAAGAAGCTGGACCTGTCCTAAGCCTGCATTTCTTGTGCTCTCTACTTTAATCGACATAGGGATTAAGAAAAAAAAAGACTGTTTTTTACTTTTATTTCATTATTCTACATTTATTTTTGGATAGTAAAGTAGAAAAGAAAAGTTAAAATGGAATAGAGAAAAGGCACTTAAACATTATAAAGTTTACTGACTTGGGCCTAAAACCAAGCCACATAATGATAGAAATGCCTGTGCTCTGTGAGGAGGTGGCATTTATAAAAAAGTGGGTCAAGTAGAACCGATATTATGATAATAGACCCATGGTCCATCAACAGGGCATGATGGGAACAATGTGTTTGTAATAATGGGGTACTGCTCACATCCTTCTCCTAATGGAAAGCTGTTCTTTTCAATAAACAGGCCTAAAATGTCTCTAGTTACGCAATGAAATCTTTGAAACATTTCATTTTTAAATATATAACTTAATATCTACAAGATGAATAAATATCCCAAGTAGTTTTTGTTCAGAGCTGCTGTGATATTAAAATTACAAGGTATATGTATTTTAAAAGCTCTTTTAGAAAGGAAATAATATCTGCTGAGTGGCCTTGGGCAAGCTGCTTAACCTTTCTGTACCTCAGTTTCTTCCTTCTGTATACTGGAAAACTAAAACTATCTACTTCATAAGGTTGTTGGGAATATTAAATTCGCTAATGCATGTAAAACAGTTCCTTGACACATAGTAAGTGCTTAACAAATATTAGTGGTTGTTTTTGTCATTATTGTGGAAGGATATTTTTATATTAGAACTTAATCAGAGGTTAGAATAAATGATTGATAAGGAATTATGAAGTAGTTTAGAATATAAATGGAAACTCCAGGAAAATTTGCTACAATAGTACTAAGCTGTGTTTACCATGATTTAATAACTGGCTTCATTAGAGCAAACCCTTATTTATCTGGCATCATTGAAGAATGAGTTTCTCCACATAAGAAAATATTTCAGATTAACTGATTGGTTCATAGACTGGTCAACTAATTTTGTCAGCTATTTATACCGGGAGCTTACTAAGTGCTAGATACTGTGCAGATGAAGCTGGAGTACTAGGCTAAAAAGGCAGGGTTCCCATTCTTATAGAACTCCCAGTGCAGGTCTAATAAATGACAGTTGGTTTTGTTATTAGTTGTTTTAATCACATTCAACAGAATGTGATTCAGAGCTTCTTTTTTCCAGCGAAACACAGGTAAAATTATGGGTTCTTCTCCAAAGTACTCTTACTGTGTGTTCGCATTGTAGTTTGTGTTCTCTTTTCTCACCACCCGTGTCAGCAGGCCCCTTCCCACCTTTACTATGCCTGATTCCCTCTTTTTTTTTTTTTTTGCAAGCCTCTTGCATTCAGCTTGTGTTTCATAGGACTGAATCCATCAGACACTGACTACCAGCTAAGAGAAATATTATTACATTTCTTCTCCAGTGAAATTTGACCCCCTTACAGTCGAATCACTCAAGTAATATCATGTAAATGTATCTAATTTGGTCAGAATTCCAGTGCCTGAGTTTTTTTTTTTAATCAAAAGGAAATTGCAAAAAAAAAAGGCTGCCATCTTGAATTTCATTTTACGCAAGTGACCTCCGGAAGTCAGAAGTTTATGAAGACTTACACAATACACTGTAAATGCTAAAGTGTTCAAAATGAATGTTGCTGAACAAATAATACAATTATACACATTTCTGTTTTTTTCAAATTTTACAAACAGCTGTGAGGAATGATTTTGGAAGGAGTGAATCAAAAATGGCAGCACGATCTTTACAGGACAATTTTTTTTTGCATCTGTTATATGACCCCATAGAACCTGGAAGTAATAGTCTAAAATAGACATAGAAGCTCAGTATCATTTTTTCTCATCAATGTAAAAGTACCTCCTGGCTAGGGAAAAATCAGAATAAAGTTTGCTTAATAGCACCACAATATATTTATTATAAGAAGGAGCTACAAAAAGAATATTGAGAGAGACAGAGAGATTTCTTTTCTAAAACTTAATGATAATGACAACCGCTTTCTTTAGGGAGACAACAACATGTCTATGGGAAGCAGGCTGCCTAACTTTCTGGTAACTTACAACACAAAGGGACATACACACTCTTTGTTCCATGTGCTCAGACATTAATGAAAGTCCCATACAAGGCCTGAGAGGAAGACAGAGCTCAAAGTACTAAACAGATGTGCATACACTCATTTGAATGGTAATACTAAAATGTTGATTTGTTACTATAATTAAGGGTCTTCTTGTAAGCCCCCATAATAAAGTCGTATTCTGCTAAACTGGCAACTATAAGGAAGCATAAAGTACTCATATTTGAACAAACATGAAAACAAAATAAAGGATTTCAAAAGAACGACTCTACTTAAACTTCAAACTGAAATCCTGAATAAGCCAAAATAATGTGAGAGAAGAAAATCCCAGCTAAAGCTCAGAGCAAAGTATTCTTTTGGATTTTCTAGCTCTGCCAGTTGGTCTCATCAGCAGTTTTTAAACAATCAAAGTAAAAGGCCACAAGATGAACATATTAAAGGACTCTTTGGATCTATCGAATTCTCACTTGTGACTTTTTAAAAGCTAGAAATCTCAGAAATAATAAAACATCTCTTAAATAGGTCACATCCACTTCCAATTGAATCACATGTTAAAGCATTACCAAGTAGCGTTGGTAGCATTCTACTACCAATGATTTTCATATCTTGAAAAAAAATAACTATAGGACAAATAAAATCAAATTGAGAATGGTCGAGATTATTACTATTATTATTTTTCACATGGAGGACTTTTCTTGGCTGTCCTATTGGGGTTTGGAATTATGCAATATGTAAAATTTTACTTTTTAACTGTCACAGAGAAAATGATACATTGGCTGAGATGTCTTGCGTTCCGGAAATCTGAGGGGGGAAAATGTATTCTTAGACTCAGACCTTGTACAATCCATCAGGTTCCTGCCCACGGCAAATCTGTCCAGTCAAGTCTTAAAATAGGAGTTTTAAAATGGCCACATCAACATAACTGTTACTATAGCCACAGAAACATGCAGCTATGATTACTGAATTTAATGAATAACAATGTAAGTAATACACTATGATCATACCACAAAAGCAGCGAGACTCCTTGGGGGTGAATCCCAATCAAAGCAACTATTAACGTAGTATGCAGCATTTACCAGCACCATGACACAACGTTTCATTCTGATAAAGTTTCTTAGTAGCAGCTGTAAGGAAAATGAAAATATTATTATACTTTGCAAGACTAAAAACCATCAGATATACTGCAAAATTCTTCAAGCTTATTGTGACTTAAAAAGGATTCAGAAAGTTAATAAAGTTACAAGAACATACCAAACAATTTGGCTCATAAGTTAAAGAATTTATTTCTGAGAAAGTGGAAAGAACTGCCTTCTTAACTAAATACAATTTTTAAAATCATGTTAACATGTAGGTTGGACTACCTTTGCTCACAAGAAAAAAAATTTCTAACAGACTAAAATTTTTTTTTGCTACTTACATACTACGCACCTTTATTAATTTTAAACTCTTAAATCTTATTGTGGTTTTAAGATTCATCAAATGGTTTAATTTCAAGACATTTCAAAGTGAAGTTGAAATGTTTTTATTTAGGATCGTATAGAAAAACCTATCCAGAATTGCTTTTTTATAGACAACAAAATGTTTTCACCATTTTAGTAG
Source organism: Hylobates moloch (assembly GCF_009828535.3). Lineage (NCBI taxonomy): Eukaryota > Metazoa > Chordata > Mammalia > Primates > Hylobatidae > Hylobates > Hylobates moloch. Next base: position 53,359,309 of record NW_026652281.1, on the reverse strand, counting down.
AATTCCTCCCATTCTATCTATTATCTATATATTCTATCATATTATCTATCATATTCTATCATATTGTCTATCTATCTTCTATCTATATCTGTATCTCTCTCACAATAAATTTAACCTATATTTTCTCATTATTTTTTCATAATTTTGGAAGTAGGGAAAAATGTATGGTAACCAAGTGCTTTACAAAATTTCTTATTAAAACAAGTATAGGAAAATTGATATAATTAGAAATTAAAATTTAAAATTAAGGCATGACTACAACTGTAAAAAAGAATAGCCCATGTATAATTTGATGGTTCAAAAAATTACCACAGCTATATTAATAATTAGAATAATTATATGTCTGCAAGTTAACATTTTGCTACTCCCAATATACTTCAACATTGATCTGATATTTTAAGGAAGTAGCTATGTAAAGTTTACTGAGGTCATATGGAGAAAAAATATATATGTGTAAATATACATATATGTATGTGCATGCCAGTTTTAACAAGTTGCTAAAATTGAAATTCCTTGCAGGCAAAGTAGAATCTATCTCTTAGTTTTCCTTCTTTGCCCCTATCACCTTACATTAAGAACTAATTTTATGTATAATTGTGGTGAAATGTTATTTACATTTCTACTTAGATATTGCATTTGTAACTCACATACTTCCTTTAAACCACCAAATACTCCGTTGTTTTGCTGAATTTATTAAGAGTAAAAATATATTTAGGCTTCTAATATTACAAAAATTATTAAATATTTAAAGGCATAAATATGTTCGGTAAACATTTTAGCTGTAACAAATACATTTTAGTTTAGCTCTGTGAATCAGATGTAAACGTTTTTAAAAGGGGTGGTTTAGCACTTTTTAAAAACTTAATATTAAGCCTAATTTAAAATTATAAGCAATAGATATCACGCTCAATTTAAATTCCCTTCATGATAGAAAAATCATATTTCCTGACTAACTTTCTTAGCTAAAAATAATAAAAGTTTACTTCTGAAAGATCATAGTTAAAATCTAATTAGCAGGAAGGCTTCCCTTAGAAGATGGAGCCTCCTCGCATCTGGATTAGAGGGAAGAGCTTATGCTGGGCTCGCTTTACACACACCTGCATCATACCTGTGGGTGGTCTGGACATATATTTGAACCTCCGCTTTTGGTGTTCTCATTTACACATTCCATGGCAATCAAATTGCATTTTATGTTCAAAATGATCATTCTTTTGCTAACGCATGAATACATATCCATTATATGCATTACCTACAGTATCCCCTTTCCTTTCTGACCACCCCCATCAAATTTATTAGTTTGGTATTGTCCTCGTTTGATCTTTTAAAGAAAGGAAGGAAGAAAGAATCAGAAAGAATGAAAGAAAGCGCCATTTTCAATAAGTAGATGATCAAAAATTCCAGTCTTCCCCCCTCCATACCTTTAAAGTTTATTTGAATTTACTTAGATGTTTTACAGATATAATCAGGTCTTCCCAGAGGGATTAATCTTTTCTTGCTTTTTACCTGTTTAGAGAGTCTGTTTTCCTCTTCAATGTACTTCTGTTCTTTGGGTATTAATGTTCGTAAGCTGGCTTTCACCTATACATCAACATATGTGTCTGTTATGGATTAATATATTACAAATGTTTACAAGTTTTTCACGCGGTTCAATTTGCAATAATTTCTAAAGTTTCAAAGTCCTGGCTGCTGTGCTCATAAAATATAAATGTATACAGTTGCACATGCATGCGCTTCCCTTTCTTATGCCGGCAGGCAGCGGCCAGAACACAACCGCAGCAGCATTCGCCAACTATAACAGAAAGTGTGGGTGTGCCAGGCAGTGGCAGAAGCGTATTCTCCAGGACACATGAAGGTTTAGAGAAAATGAGGAATGACAGAAATTCTCTACAAATCAGGAACAAAAGCTTTCATGAAACTGAACTCTTTAGCAGTACAAAAAAGCCAAAGTTAAGACTTACAGCATTAAAAATCACATCTATTTCAAGATAGATGACCCCCTTTGTTGGCCCTGTCAGCTGCTTGTTTTTCAAGACGTAGGCTTTCTGTTCACCATTTTGAATCTGCGGGAAAAGGACATGACAGCCGTCTGTCTCGCGGTCTCCACTGAATACACTCCCTCAGTGACCTTTGACCCCCAGCTGCTGAAACTGACAGAGAACCCAAAACAACTGTGGCAATTCTGACAAGTACCTGTTCATTACCAGGATCAAGTCTGTCAGGAAAAATTAACTATCATGGGATTCAACATGGCCGTGAATTGAGTATGTTAAAATTTTTAGTGTTCTTATTACAGACCTTGGTTGAGAAATGACAGACACAGAGCTGAGAGTTTTCTTTTCTTTTTCTTTTTTTTTTTTTTTTTTTCCGTGAGCAAAAGCAACACAGAACAGTGTGTCAGGTGAAAAAAACTTACAGACAGCAATGGTATAGCAACTTTGCCCAGAAAGTCAGCACTTCGATCCCGATCTTCATCATAAACTGTCACTTCAAGAACTGAATGGATATCTTTAATGTTGCTGCATAATAAATATATGTAAGAAAAAAAGATTTCATCAGTAGGAAACAAGAACAAGAATAGTTTTGAAAATTTAGATAGCTCCAGCTGATTTTGTGTGTGTTTGTAAGCATGCTATTTGCCTACACACATACACAAGGTAGCTTGGTATCTGACAGAATTTCCCATAATGCACCTAAGTCAACTACAGTGATGGTTCTATTATCTGTAACTTTAAACACCATTGTAATTTCAAGTTATCATTTTTTAATGAAATATAATTTCCCATCTGAATGGGCACAGAATAAGTTATTTAAAAAATCAAGAAGTAGCACTGGTAGTTTTTAGACTTTCCCTTCTTCTAATTATCACAATTCATACCTTCCCATTATCCCTACATAAAACACCACCAGGTTTGATATCAGCAAACGTTACAGTATATTTTATGTAATTACTCTTTTTTATAATAATAGGACATCTCCTGTTTGTTTATAGCTCTCACTAAATCATTGACTTGGTTTCTGTTAGATTTATAGTAAAAATTAACAAGCACAGAAAACAGAACGGAAAAAATGTAACATATAGTTATTGTACCACCCTGGAATTTAGAAATTAAGCAGTGTTCCATTATGTTCCAAAGACAACATATGTTAATAAACAACTGTGTGAGCTCTTCATATTTTTGTTTCTGGAAAATGAGTGCAAATTGTTGACAGCATTTATTTTTTGATCAAACTGTTTACCAAGAAAACATGAATTAAGAGAAAACAATAAAGTGAATATATTCATTACTGAAAAAATTGCAACCATATGTGAGGAGAGGCTTTATCAGGGCACAATCAATTAATGGCTTTGATAATAATCAAACCTATTCATTCAGTTATGCATTCTGGAGAAAAACACTCTCCGCAATCTTCTTAGGAGTACAAGTCTCCTGACCAGGCTTTTATCTCTTATAAAAATGTGGAATTCCTTAAAAATAAATTGGTCAGACAGTTAAAGCTGATCAGTTACCGGCTCTTAAGCAGAGACATAATAAATTGATGAAGAATTTCACAGTTTTTCATATACAAAAAAATAGAATTATGTTAGAAAACTTTAAAGAAGTACTTGTGTTTGGAGAATTTTCCTTTGTTCAGAGTTCATTTCAAAAGCCCTGTTTAAAAAACCGAACTTAGGAGTTACTATAGTGTAGCATTGGCAGCTTTTACAGTGTATGACTGAAAAGGTTTACAAACTTTCTAAAACAAAAGGAAAATTAACTCATAGGGTATTTTGGTATCTAGGACAATACTTAATATTCTCATTGTGCTAAAATGAAAAGAACCAAAACTGAAGCATCTGCCGAATTCGAGACTGGATTGTTTGCTGATTTCAGCAATGGAACAAATAGAGCTTTGTCTTCCTTGGTGTCAATGCAATTGGAAAGAATTTCAATAGAAAGTATAAAAGGAAGAAGCGGTATGGTGATTCAGTTAATGGAAGCAAAATCCTTAGCCAAATCATATAAAAAGCACAGTTTTAAAAAAATGTCTGTGAAAACAAAGAAAAATGCCATACCCTTTCCCCCAGGTTTCACTTTCAGGAAGGTAAGAGGAAAATTCATTGTTGTTAGCAAAGGCAGGCCAGATGCATTGAGTTGTGAATCAGTTAAGAATAAACACACACATTTTTTTTAAAACCCTCAAAAATAAATCAAAGTTAACACAATTTTGGATTCAGAGCCCAAAGAAATGCCTACTTACAACGTGAAGACTTTATTCCACTCAGGATTGAGATTTTTGTAGACAGTATGTGTTAGCAGTCTATCGTTGTTCAGTTCTACCACACAAAATGGGTCACTTTTCCCTACAAGAGATTTTTGGTAAATATTTTTAGTGTACATAGCACCCACAGTTCACAGTGTCAAGATCATGACCATATCTCTTTTGCAAAAAGTTTTATAGTAAACAAAAAAGTGAAGTACAATTTTAAAAATTAAAAAAAGAAACCACCATCAAAATAGAGTTAGATGTAACTGGTTGATGTTAGCAATTGTTATGATTCATAGCAATTTAGAGCCTGAAAAAAGTAAAAGAGACAAAATTATATAGCTGGCACTTCAATTTGCAATTTTTTAAAGCAAAAATAATTCTATAACTGGCAATTATGATGGAGAATGTGATGCATGTCCATCCCTAAATCAGTTTTTACAGAAATCTGTAAGAGCCGTTTGAAAAGTTCAGCCCCTTTACTCTAAGGCATATATTTTTTCAACTTATCTGATTAACTATTAACTTGTAACAGGGATTTCTAATCAAGTTTATTTTGGAAAAACTACTATATTGCAAAATTATAATATTTTAATTGGACTAAGATTGGGTTACTTTCTTCTGAGATATCTATGACATCACAAGAAGGTAAATTAGACTCTCTAAGGCAGAAAAAAATCTACCATTTGAAACTAAACATCAACAACCAATATGCATGTTTAAGAGCAGTATTTTTTTTTTCTGTTCACTGAAAATAAAGGATTTGGAATAACAAGTCTGTCCTGCCATACTCAAATCTCATCCTTTCGGCAATTACATTTTGTGAAGTCCTCAATATTTTTGTAATGTTATGCCCTGTATTATAAGAACCCATAAAGTCAGAGGCTCTATGGGGGCAGCATTAATGATATTAGTGCAGCATGTAATTTGTTTGATACCTTATACAAATGACAATGAAATCAATATTTAGACAAAGCTGTCCAGAGGTCATATCTTTTAAACTACAATATTGATTTAGACTACATAAGAGGTTAATGTGCATATTATTAACTTTAATGATAAAGAATAATTGTTTTAAATGCATTGTGAATTGTAGTCACAGTAGTTTACACTTCTGCAAAAGCTTAAATATCATTGAAGATTTTCAATTAAATTTTAATGGGAAGGAATTCATTAGCTATCAGTGACAGATAAGCTATGTATTCCCATACAGCAGTGTATTTACTTTCCATATTGCAATTCTTAAAATGAGCTGTACAAACTTTGACTCACCTTTAATTTATTAACTTTATATTAAAAAAGAGATTTAATATGTATGTGTTAGTTCAATGGCCTTATGTAACCCAGGATAATTGCATAATTTAACATCATGGTAGTCTTCTCAATTTTGGGTCTTGGGAATAATTTTAAATAAAGAATAGAGAACTGGAAGTCTTAAAGGTCTGGTGAAAATTGTACTTCTGGCTTAGGATCTGTATTATCTTTTTTTCCTCCAATCGTCTTTATCCTCTTGCCTACATGTTACCATCCTCACTTTCAACTCACACACCCCATGGAAGATAGTGTTCAAAAAAGAATATTTTGTTCATTAAAACACATTACAACGGGTTTTATGTGGCACATCCACAACTTTATTTTCTCCCATAGAATTCAGATATAAGCATAAGCAGGCAGATTCAAACAGTTTTCCAAATAGAGTTAAATGTAAGATACTAGGCAACACCTTTCAAAATAACGGTACCACATCTTAAGTAGTTAGTAGGTCACACGCATAGGAAATGCTGGGTAATGTTTTGACTGTCGGTTCAATCAACTAACATATATTTATTACTTACCTTGTAGCAGGCAGTGTTCTATTTGCTGGGGAAACAGCAGTGAATTAAACAATTTTTTAAAAATCCCTGACTTCATGGAGTTTACACTGAAGCAGAAGACAGACAATAAATACATTTTATAGTATCTTAGAAGGTGATAAATACTATGGGAAAAAATCAAGATGGGAAAGGTAAAAGGGAGTGTTGGTATGCACATGCAGTTTTTAAAAAGGCTGCAGAGAAAGTCGTGCTAAGACAGTGACATGCAGGCAAAGAAATGAAGGAGGTGAGCCTTGGGTGACCCAGAGGAACCGACAGTGGAAAGACCAGAGAAGTGGCTGTGCCAGGCATTTCCAGGAATATCCAGGAAGCCAGTGTGGCTGGAGGAAGGTTTTGGGGAGATCGGACAGGCGGGGGGTTGCAGGGGTGGTAGTAGGTGACATAGAGATGTCTGGAGAGAGTGGCAGGTCTCTGAAAAAACTTGGCTTTAACTCTCATTAATGGGGGAGGTTTTGAGGGATTTGACTTGAGGAGTGACATGCTCTGATGGCTGCTATTTGGAAAATAAGGTAGAGAAAGGACAATGGAGGGGTAGGAGGAAGAGTTAGGAGGCAATTGCAATAATCTAGGTGGTGGAACGTGGTTAGATTCTGGATATATTTTGAAGGGAGAATCAACAGGATTTGCAGACGTCAATATTTAATCACCTAATATACCCTCATATTATTATTAGATGCTGAAAAACAATTCACTGAGCTTAGCCAAGCCAGTTCTTTTTTTTTTTTTTTTTTCCAAGGAGAATAAGCATTCAACAAGGTGCTAAGACTACATATTTCTAGAATCTGACAAAGAGGAAAGTTTAGGTTAAGGAGAAAGCAGGCAATTTTATGTTTACTTTCTATTCATCTTTTCCTTTTAAAAAGTTATCTTTTTACAGTTATCATTAATGGATGCTAACATCAGGTCTTTCCACACTATGTTATGTTTGACTTATTTAGGAAGTATCCTCCTGTCACTGCATGATTCAAGGGCAATTAAAAATTATGGCAATTTCAACCAAAATAATAGTAAATGTACAACATCAAACTCTGTAAACTTACCACTAAAAAGCATGGACTACAGTTGTATTTTTAAAAAGTGACTACACATAGTTAATATGCTTATCTGGTTTGCTAAATAATCCTTTAAATGACTGGCTTTTCAGACCTAAATTTTACAGCTTTGATTATCTGCCACTTAAATAAACAAAACCAGTCAGAGAAATACTAGTGATGGACCTAACCATTAATTATCTCCTTAATTATTCCTTCTTTTCATCCTTTTATCATTCCATTTAGGCCCTCTGATAGGCTGCTCGGCTTGCTGGGAGTACCTGGGTTATGGGATTGACTCTAGGATGAAGTTGATGTCTCTAAAGTGCACTATATTCTGCAAAGTTCCAGACAGTGATATAAAGCAGTCCTCTGCAATGTTTTTATTCAATACCGTGTGGCTAGAAGTGCAAAGAATGAAGGCAGCATCCAAAGTTGAAGGATATTTTGTTTCTGATAATTTTTGAGAGCCTAAATATATGAGAACACAGATTATATAATCCATTGTCTCTCTCTCACTCATTTTTGTCACAAGACTAAAGCAGACCTGTGGGTATCAACTGGCTCTTCCTGAAGCCCTATTATTTTGGCTAAAAAGAGTCAATCCCTCTCCTTAGCAATGCTAGAAACTGGAGAATTTGGTTTGGATAGAAAATAGAAATGGTGGCAGTGCTGGTTGAGGGCAGGGGCTGTGGGATTGATTGCTTTAACCACCATGACAGCTAGGAAGGAAATCAGCGTTCCTTGAGGACACGGCAATTTTCCATGTTGACAATTTTCTAGAGAGAAATAGGAATGCTTTTTGAAGCATTCATTACTTATTGAGTGGCTGCTCTGCTCACCTCAGAATTATAAGTATGATTAAGACATAGTCCGGCTCTCAAGGCATGCACAGTTTAGAGGACACGATAGACATGTAAATACACAATTATGATGCAGAGTTGTAAGGGCTGTAATAAAGGTACGTGAAGGGTGCAACAGGAGCAAGGAGAAGGAGGCATGCCATTCTATAACTCCAGAACATAAAGAGGGAAAGGAAGCAAAGACTTTTCCAGTGGCTATGACTCTGGTGATCTATGGTGATTGTACAGCTCTATCACAGTGCTTTTAAAAGCGAAGGATAATGACATAAAAAAGTAGGCTGACATTTTATGATGAGGAATATTTTGCTTAAATGTATTTGTATATTCCTTTAATAGTCTCTATAATACAAAAACCTAGATATGTGTTACCTAACTACTATAAACTAGATACATAAAAATATTATATTAAGACTCATACTTTTATCCATAATCTAGTTAAATACTAAGGGCTATTTTTTCCTATGGATCTTTGTTTTTTTTTAAATCTCCCATGAGAATTAACACTTGAGAGACTCTTTTATCCTAACTCATAAAACAGAATCTGTAACAGAATTTAAAGCAAATATTCTATGGTCCCAATCCTTTTTTGGGGGGTGAAAAGCCATTTCTACAACAATAAAACAAACATCAGAATTGTCTCCAATGGGCATCTTTTCTGGCAATCTTCAAAACGGCACCAAGGATTAAATGGGGTGCACTGACTGGCTAATTCTCTCTCACTCTTAGTCCTTGCTCTTTGAGGTCACGACACTGACACATTGATAAAGAACTGTGGGAAAGTCTGTACCGCCCCTGCTCACTTGCTACCTGTTTTGTGGGCAAGTGGGTGACTTCAGTTTGTACAAACTACTGGTTTGAGCATTAAAGTGACTCAAAAGATACTGAATGATATTCTTGCTCCTGGAATATAGAGTTAATCCTGATCCATCAGTGGTGGGCTTTGTCCAGGGTCATTTTGCTGCTGACAAGTAGCACAGTTTGCTGGATGTGATGTGTTATAAAAATGTGTGTGTATGGGGACCCAGTGACCACCTCTTTGTTGCCATGTCTGAAAACACAGAAGGCTTTCAATAGCATGGAAAGCAATTCATACCCATGGGG